>NW_016107318.1:10155507-10351058 GCF_001604975.1 Cebus imitator
CTCTGTCACCCAGACTGGAGTCCAGAGGCATGATCTCAGCTCACTGCAACCTCCACCTCCGAGGTTCAAGCCATTCTCCTGCCTCAGCCTCCCAAGTAGCTGGGATTACAAGTGCCCGCCACCAAGCCCAGCTAATGTTTGTATTTTTAGTAGAGACGAGGATTTCACCATGTTGGCTGGGCTGGCCTCGAACTCCTATCTTAGGTGATTTGCCCGCCTCGGCCTCCCAGAGGTCTGGAATTACAGGTATGAGCCACTGCACCGGGCACACTGCTATTTTTTTTTGAACTACTGCAAGCATCACCCTATAGGTTATACTTTCTGTAAGTATCTTCTAATTCTGACCTGGCCTCCAAAATTCAGGTAGCATGGGAATTCTAAAACAGAGGTCTGATTTACCTCATTCAATCACTCATCCTTCCTATTTTAGAGTTTAATTTAGAAGCAATGTTTATCCACCAGCGAACACATTATGATTCTAAATGCCCTAATATAGGATCACAATATTAAAAACTTCAGTTTCTTTCACTCCCTGACATGCTACATATGCTCAGGCAACTCAATCTACAAGTTTTCCTCTCCAACTGAAATAATTCATTTAACATTGTTAACATTGAATAGTGAACTGATTTAATTCCTTCCTTCCTCCTCTCCTTCCTTCCTTCCTTCCTTCTCCTCTCTTTTTCTCTCTCTCTCTTTCTCTCCTTTCTTTCTTTCTTTTGTTTATTATGCTAATATGGTCTCACTCTGTCACCTTGGCTAGAGTATAGCGGCTTCATCATGGCTTACTGGAGGCTTAACCTAAGCAATCCTCCTGCCTGAGCCCCTGGATTAGCTGGGACTACCAGAGTGTGCCACCATGGCCGGATAATTTATTTATATATATATATATATATATACATTTTAGAGCCAATATGTTAAAAAAATTAAGACTGCCCTCCCAAAGGAAGTCCAAGCTCCTTGTTGTCTTCATTAGCTTAAAAAATTGAGAACCATAGATAGTACCAACTTCAGTGAAGAAGCAGAGTATAGAAGCCAAGTAGAGAAGAGATTAAGATTAAATAAGAAAAATAATCGGGCGCAGTGGCTCACGCCTGTAATCCCAGCACTTTGAGAAGCTGAGGCAGGTGGATCACAAGGTCAGGAGTTCGAGACCAGCCTGGCCAGCATGGTGAAACCCTGTCTCTACTAAAAATACAATTAGCTGGGCATGGTGGTGGGCACTTGTAATCTCAGCTACTTGGGAGGCTGCAGCAGGAAAATCACTTGAATTCTGGAGGCAGAGGTTGCAGTGAGCCAAGACCTCGCCATTGCACTCTAGTCTGGGTGACAGAGCAAGACTCCATCTCAAAAACTAAAAATAAATAATAATAGTAATAATTATTTAGCAGCATAACTCTATCTTTGTGCCCCCAGTATAAAGGTAGAGTTATGCCCCCAGCATAAAGGTAGAGTTATGCTGCCAAACAAATTATTATTATTACTATTATTTTTTTTTTAATTTAGTGCTGTGAGATACCTTTATTTGATGGGCAACAGCTCAGGTTTAAGAACAACCCCATGAAGGTTGTATATAATGGTCTAAATTCATTGAGGCTTTTCGTTTATTCCTCAGAATTGGAATAGAAAAAAAGTAGAGAGACAATCCTCAAGCAAAAAGTCATTTTCCAGAGAATGATCCTAGTTAGCTCGGATGTTTGAGTACATTCTTTATTGAAATCTTGAGGGTTAGTGTTTCAAGTAGTGAAACAGGACCCTCTGAAATACAGATGTTTTCAGTCTGTAGGAGCTAAAAGCAGGACTGAAACATTCAATTGTTCAGGTTGTTTGCTGCACAGGGATGCCTGGCTGAAAGAGGAAAGTAACATCTTAAATCCAGCCCATATCTGCACATCAAACTGTAATCTCTAGCACTGAGCTATACCTTTTCTAATTCACATGAAGACTTTTTAGCAGTCTCCACATGCCTGTTAAAGGCAAGGCTTCGACTGCCCTGATTATCAAATGCCACTGCTATTGACAACATGAATTGGCTAAATTCCAAAGACTCAGAATGGCAGATATCTGCTTTTATGTAGAGAAGTGGGATCATTCTATACCCAAGTTATAAGGTTTTGTTTAATAAATTTGTATTAATTAGAGACCTACTTTCCAGCACAATTAAAGCAAATAAACACTGCAGAGAGAAAGATGATAAACTGGGCCCAGGATTTATTTTTCTTGAAACTCATAAAATTGAATGTACAAGATTGGCATTTTAAGGTATACCAATTTATTTATGTTTGCATTTGTGATGGAATAAAAGTATACTTTATATAGAATTGAAAAACTTGGCCAGGCACAGTGACTCACACCTGTAACCCCAGCACTTTAGAAGGCCGAGGTGGATAGATTGCTTGAGCCTAGGAGTTTGAGACTAGCATGGACAACATGGCAAAATCCCATTTGTAGAAAAAATAAAAAATACTAGCCAGGTGTAGTGGTGAACATCTGTTGTCCGAGCTACTCAAGAGGCTGAGGCGGGAGGATTGATTGAGCCTGGGATATTTGAAGCTTCGGTGAACCATGATTACACCACTGCATTCCATCCTGGGTGATAGACCAAGGCCCTGTCCCAAAAAGAAAAGAAAAAGAAAAAGAAAAACTTGCTGTGGGCACCAGAATTTCCTCTGCAATAAATATCCACAGAACATCTACTTGTGATATCACGATACTAAATGAAAAGTCAAGTCTTAGTATAGACTATCTTTTAATTGAAGACACTTGAACCTCTAAGGATGCTAACAAATCTATGAATCAGGCCTGATTTCAACGCATTTCAGTGAAAGCAAATTCACATCCTGTTCGCTTTTTAGAGCAGGCTAATAAAAATATAAGGCTGGGATATTTAAAAAGCAGGAATTAATAATGGAAAAGAGGACACACCGTAAAGTAGAAAACCCAGGTGATGTTGCTTTGTAGGTACGAGAATGGCCATGGAAGTTTGAGGTTGAAGAAGATAAGAGACCCACAAACCTTGCTAGACAGGGAGAGAAAATAATAAGTTGTGTTGTTGAGTATGAAGATAATATGTATCATTACTATTTTACAGCTAAAAATCACAATACATTTTTATTTAATGTCCTACCTTGCAAATCACTCCTAAATCCAGTGTTCAATTCTTCTGTTTTTCTTCATTAATGATAACGTACTTTCATAGAGTGCTTTGAGATCCTTAGATAAAAGGTACTGTCTAAGTGCAAATTAATGTCATCTAAAAGCTGTCTTAATAACTTCATAAGCAAGAGTGGAATGGCTTCCAATTTAGTACTAAATAGGTGTAAATCATTTCACATGAAGAACCAAGTGAATTAATTGCAGAAGAATAGTTCAGCATGCACCAAACCTATTAGGATACTTGAACACAGCTGCAACTCAGAGGATAAACTAGATTAGAATACTGTTTGTAGAAAATAGCAAATCGAAGCACTCTTTGAGGCAATTAACAAAATCAGAGCATCCTTTGAAGCAAATAAGCATGAAAAATGCCTTTCTTACTCTGATTTTTCCAAATGCCTAATTTTGCTACTGTCTTGAGCATCTTGGATTATGTTCAAAGCCCAACACAACAGGGTTTCTGCCATACAGATGAGATTTTGTTTTGATGTGAACTATTCAGCCACATCCAAATGCACATTTTCAACCATAGCAATGATGAATGTGAACTATTACAGTAACACCCTCTACAGCTTGACTCACTGGTGGCATTACCCATCACAGTCTACTAAGGAGGGATATGAGTAGATCGAGAGGAAAACTAGAAAAAGTTACTAACAACAATAAAGTATGAATATTCTAATATATATGCATGTAGATTAAAATGCACAGTTTTTTGTGCATTATTTTAGTTTTGTATAATTATGCTATGAATTAGGGAAGATGTTATTTTCCTATGTTTAAAGAGAGTGAAGAATACTTCATATACATTAACTGGTCCAGGGTCATATAGTGAGCCAGTGGCAGGTCAGGAACTTAACCTAATAATTTTATTCCAAAACATTTTCACTATCCCATGGCACAATAAAATTTCTCCCTTTAAAAATTTTGTTTCATCAACTGATATTTTAGCTACTTTATACTGTAAAATAACCCTTAGAGATAATGTCCTTCCATGGGTTTTATGTATTTCATATATGTGTTTACATATTTAAATATGCTTTCCAAGCCCCAAACTCAAATTAGTTTGCAAACATAAATGTTATTCAAGTAGATAAATGAACTTTTCTATTATAATCAAACAAAAACCTCAAAATACCCTATTTGTCCTTTTTTTGCTACATCTTTAGGGATTCAGTTTCAACATACCTCCCAATTTCTACAGTTTTACAGTTTTGGAATTGAGTGGTAGAGCAAGAAAGAGTATGTCTGAGTCATCAAATATAGGTCATTTTGTTTTTGAGTGTGAAACATCAGTGAAGTCTAAGGGTAGTACGGGTTTCACTAACTCCCTATACCATTTTCAGTAAGAAAAATAAATCAAGTATAAAGATAGAGAACAACAATGTCCACATGGCAACAAGAAGAATGAGTGTTTGCGGTAATGTTGGCTATTTACCATTAGAATCTTAAGTGCCATTAATTGTTGCCTACTTTTGTTTTGGGTTCCACACAACTGCTCTTCTCAGCAGTGTGGCCAGAAGCTTATTATTGGAAATTGAAATGAATCAAACCTATACCTAAATGTGCTAAACTATATGGTGGCCTTAAAACACTTCTAATTTTCAATGACTTCAAATAACTAAGTTTTATTTTTTGCTCATGTTGTATGTTCAGCATGATGAACAGAGGATCTTTGCTCATCATGGTCACTGAGAGATACAGGACGACAGAGCAGCCACGATAGGCTTTGCTGGAGGGAAAAGGGAGAGCACCTTAGGGGCTCTCCACCTACACAAGGAGTGGTATGCATCACTTCTGCTCAGAGCACTCCCTTGCTTATCATACCTCCAGGACCCCTTGTAACTGGCTTGTCAGAGAAATACGAGGTGAACAGAGTTAATGTCTGCAACACAGTACTACTTAGAATAGCCTATGGGACCATGTCTTAGAAAACCTAAAACTAAAGACTAGAAGTTAGTTCAACAGAATGTATCAAAACCACCTCAGAAAATCATAGCCTACCACTTAGGTGTCCTTAGAGGGAAACATCATTGGCTTCCTGCGTGTAACACCTCTTCAAAGCAAGTTTTAGATAGTATTTAATCATAACATTATCATAAGGTTAATTTAGAAACTTCTAAGCAATTGAATGGACTATAGTTGTTCACTAATTTTATGACATCTCCTAATCTCCTATGTTTTCATCATTTATTTTTATTTCTGCTGTATTATTTAGGTGGCCAGAGTACTGAATTTTATAGACTGCACAGCCTAAAAGTCCAAGGTTGGTCTGCTGAAAGTATATGATTCTGTGCAAGCAATATTAAGAGGTTCTCTACTTCCCATAATTCTTCTCAGAAAGGATAAATTGATATTTCAGTTAATCTCAAATAGAAATTGATTATTTGTGCTCAAGTTGCTGGAAGCCTCAATTCATGAATGAGTCCTAAGAGAAAAAACAATCCTAGATAGGTAGTACAGAGAGTAAGTTTCTTCTGACACAAAAGAACCAATATATCTGTGTCTCAATAAAAACTATTTTGTTGACAGTAAAGAAGGTGAAAACAATTTGATTCAAACTTTCATTACCTGTTTCAGAATCAATTTGTCTAGTGAAAATCAGTTTAACTTGTCATGTATTGATATGCCAAGATAAAGCATGCTGTTTAATGACTAACAACAAATGTACAATGTGTATAGGATTTATGCTACTGACAGGGCTGCTTAATATACATTTTGCTTGAGTGAACATTAAGTGACCACCACAACTGAGATGCCACATGAAAAAATGGCTAGAAATCACTCTTATATTGACTTTTCTCATGATACTTAAAATGGTGTGATAAGAGGTGACTTAACAAGACAAAATTATCCTCAAACATGGTAGTTTACACAAAAAGTCTATTAGAAATGCTGTTCTATCGATTTTGAATCTGAAGAACTATTGGAATTTCAGAGATGAGACCTTCCAAAATGACTACGTCACTCACTTCTGAGATCAACCCTAAGACTATGTCTTTTTACACCTCAACATAATATGTCACCTGCATTAGTAAGCCTACATAAGTGTCTCTTTACAAGATATATTCTGCACTCCCAAGTCACCGAAACATTGATGATAAATAGGATGTTTGATATTCCTAACACACGATAGAGAAAACCTCAAAGACAGAGGAGAACTTCTGCTCAGCTCCTCTGCTTAATGTAATCCTGCAATAGAATTTAACTTCTGTTTAGGCTTGCTTCTCACAGCTCTACTATCCCCAGGTATTCATATGAAAGCTGAGATTCTTTCAGACAAAATATTCTAGGCTTCAGGGTGAATTTCAAAACTCTGCTAAGGCAAGGCACATACAAAATCTTTCAGTTTATTGCATTTTAGGTGTATGTTGGCTCTGCAGTGTTTTGAATATTCACCCCTTCAGGTTAGCGCATTCATTAAAAAAACATCTCATGAGTGTGATATGAACTCAAATTTGAGCACACAGATTTGAATGAATAAAAAGACACTTACAGAGCCAGATAATGGTCACATTCATAGGTCTGTGATTTTTCAACCCAGCCCTAGGCCAACATAATTTCACACAGTGTAACAGAATGAATAATAAAACTATTACCTAATCTTTAATACATTACAATATCAAATTCTGGAATTAGGACTATGAGTCAGCTATACTTAACTGCACTCCCCACCTGCAAGCTGCTATTATAGTGCCAGCAAGGTGTAAATTTAATATAGGCCAGTTTTTTTTAAATATCATCAACCAATTTCTAAATTTTAAGATATTTGTCTTTGAGGAGTGGTCATGTTTTTCAAACTAGTATTTGTTACTTCATCAATATCCAGGGTAGAACCCACTGATTATTTCTATAACTATAAATTGCATACCCTAACATAACTACGTTGTGTTGGGGTTCAGGGGAGCCCTCAGTTCTCCTGAGAGGACATTTCTCCAGGTTCTTGGTCTATCACTCCCCAAGAATGGGAGAGACCACAGCGCAGCGTGCAGTAAATGCTGGACTCAAAAGTGTTTGTAGAAAGTGATTAATTAGAGAAAGTGAAACAGGAGAAGGAGAGAGAAAGAAACAGCTAGCTCTCACACTGAGTGAGGGAAGGAAAAGCCGCTCTCACACTGAGTGAGAAGGGCTCCCAGAGAGGGAAAACCAGAGAAGGAAAGCTCCTCTCACACTGAGAGAGACAATCCAGAAGGAACCCAGGAGAGGAAAGCAGCTTCCACACTGGATGGAACGGAACAGAGAGAGACATGAGTTTAGTCGTGGAAGACAGGCTTCCATGAGACAGGAGAGAGAAAAGAAACAGAGAGAGAAGACAGAGAGACAGAGAGAGAGAGACAGCTTCCACGAAGGAAGTGTTCGTGGAAGTGGACCCAAACATGGAGTCTGCAGGGGTGTGGAAGAAGGGGACTTTTAACCAGGGAGGAAGCCCCACCTTCTCTAAGACCCTCGGCCAATGAAAGGAGTTCCTTAGAACTTCCGCTGGAGTGATTGACTTTTGACCCTTTCCCGTGCCCAGGAAAATTAAAACAGAAACCGTTCAATCTCCCTGATGGAGAGAGATGGGAGGTGGGCATGGAGCTGGGAAGTTCTGGTCCTTAAAACTGTACCCCCTCGTGGACCCGGTAAGAGAATACATTCCCTCAATTATGCATTAATTATTTTAATTCCTCAGATAAAAATATAGATTTTTAAAAGTGTAGCTTTTTGTAACAGACCTTTGTCAATATTACATTCTGATATCTGAAAATGTTTAAAGCAAGTGATATGGTTTGACTGTCCTAATACTTTCAGGATGTTCAGTTTATAAACACTTTATAAACGCTATTCAGGCTGGGCACAGTGGCTCATGCCTGTAATCCTAGCACTATGGGAGGCCGAGGTGGGTGGATCACCTGTGGTCAGGAGCGGCCTGGCCAACATGGCAAAACCCTGTCGCTACTAAAAATACAAAAATTAGCTGGGCTTTGTGGCCCATGCCTGTAATCCCAGCTACTCAGGAGGCTGAGGCAAGAGAATCGATTGAACCTGGAAGGCTGAGGTTTCAGCTGCAGTGAGCTGAGATGGTGCCACTGCACTCTAGCCTGAGCGACAGAGGGAGACTCAGTCAAAAAAAAAAAAAGCTATCCAAACCTGTTTAATCAACTTATTACTATATATTATATATTAAGACCACTTTTAAATATCACAGATTATCAGAAAAATGCTGGTATTTTCCATATTATTAATTGGAGCAATTATTTTCTTATGACTTGAATATTTATACCATACTATTATTATTATGTTTTGATATTTATCTATACAAATATTGTGTGGGCAAATTTCCAACTTCTACTCTGTTTAGCTACTTTTTCCATAATACTCTATTACCTCAAAATAACAAGCCTTGTGTAGGACCGTCAATGTTATCTAGCAATCAGTATCCATCACATTAAATAAATGTGAGACTAATAGCATTTCCCTTATGGACTATCTGTCTGTTTTCCAGGATTTTGGTAAGGTAATCACATATGCCTGCTACATTTTTCATTGAGATTTATTTTAAACTTTAAAGCTCTATTTTAGTATTTTTTGGCTATTTCATAATTATTCATTTATTTTTTCATAATAGTATAGCTTTAACTTATAGGCTCACTATGTTTGTATTTATCAGTTCAGCTCTCTATATAATCAAAGTTTTGAGGACTTGTATTAGTTGACTTAAATAACTCATTATCTTAATTTCATCTATAATTCCTTTCTCTCTTCTGTTCATCCATTTGCCTAGTATTTACCTAATAACAGTTTTAGTCCAGATACTTGGTACTGAATATTAATCTATGAACAAGTTAAAGAAGGATTCTGCCTTCACAGAAAATAAACAGGTAAAAGATGCAAATAAACAAATTACAGTTTTTGGTGTAGTGTAGGGAACACAGAGTATGTTTGAGAGCCCTCAGGAGGTGTTCCTAACTAGGATTTTGGAATTGAGGATGTATTCCTAGGAGAAATTGAGGTCTGTTGTAAATCATGAAGGTTTAAGAGGAAAGAGCCTTACTAAGGGCCTGTCTTCCAGTGTGTGCATACATATTGAGGGTAAGGGGTATTTGAGGGGAAAGTGGGGAGGAAGAGGGTGGGGAGAGGAAAGGGGAGAAAGAGAGCATTAGGTTAGTGAGAGAGGAAAGATGGAATATAAAGTGCAGGCATACGTGAGAAGGAGAAGTGTGTTTCAGAAATAAGATATAGCTTTCAATACACTAGAAGCAGTTTGATATAATTAAGATAATATTACAAAGTGCCTAGAAAAGTAGTTGGTAACAGAAAGTGCATTTTCCATGAACTAATTAAAGTTAAGCTTCAGAGGCCCTTTTTTGTATGAACAGCTTGCAAGTTCCTGGAGGTGACTTCAGCAAAGTATTCATATGAATATAAATCCATATATGTATGTATGTATATATGTATGTATTCTATCTCTATCGATCTATCTATCTATCATCTGTCTATCAATCATCTATCTATCTATCTATCTATCTAATTAAAGGTGAGGTATGCTACCTCAGTTGTTTAAGATGGCTATTTCTTTTTACCCTTTCCCTGTGTTAGATGACATCAGGGTGGCCACTTAAAAGGAAATTGATTTGGAGATTCCTTTGATTGTGGCTTAGTGGGATTTTTAAATATAATTCAGTTATTTCCATGTATAGTAGTTACTTTCAGTTTAATCCCATGAGAATATTTTCCATTCGTATGAGTCACAAATGGGGATATTGTGCTAAGTAATGAAGAGTAGCAGATTTGAAAAACATACGGGCAAGATTTGTATTTCTTTCTGGTTAGACATGGTATACTGACATTGACAAAGATTATATAAAGAACTTACATGTTCCACTAAAAGGAAGGCATTGACCATAAATTATTTAATTGTGTCCTCAATTTAAAGAGCAAAGACTTGATACCAAACAGGTCATATTCGATAGAAAATTAATAGATTTTTCCAAAATTGATATTAATCCTAAAATAGTTTCTGTACAAAATCAATGATGAATTGGTGTGCTGTAATATATTTTCCCAAACTAATAATAATAAAATTAAATTTGAACAGTGTTGGTAAGAGGAAGTGGAACATAGTCTTTATCCTCTCTCTATAGAAAATGATATTATAAAGTAACTCATGTTAAAAGGCAAAGAATACCCAGTTACTTAACAGAAAATAAATATTGTGGAGGCTGGTGAGCCACTTAATAATAAATATATGATATAATATTTTGGATTTTTGATATTGTTATATCACTCTGATTTTAAAATTCTGTATTTGATTTCGGTCAGCTCTCTATTTCGTAGTACGGCAGTTCGAATCATGGCAGTCTTTGCTGACGTATCAGTCTCTCAAACACCAAAAAAGGACCCTTACTTAATTTGACCAAATTTAAAATATTATAAGACAGCGATTAACGACTTTTTTAGTATTTATATCTGTAATGTAAACCCCAATTCCATTCCAGTAGATTTGAATTCCCTTATAAAGGGGATAATGTATCTTCTTTTTGTTTGAGACGGAGTCTTGCTCTTTTGCCCAGGCTACAGGTGCTATGGGATGATCTCAGCTCACTGCAAGCTCCACTTCCCAGGTTTAAGCAAGTCTCCTGCCTCAGCCTCCAGAGTAGCTGGGATTACAGGCGCGGCCACCACACCTGGCTACTTTTTGAATTTTTAGTAGAGATGGAGTTTCACCATGTTGACCACACTGGTCTCAAACTTCTGAACACAAGTGATCTGCCCATTTAGGTTTCCCGAAGTGCTGGGATTACAGGTATGAGGCACCATACCCGGCCAGGATAATATATCTTTTATTTCAGTATTTTCCCTTTCTAAGCCATAATAATATTCATACTTATATGATAGTCTTTATCCCTCACAAATGACTTTCATCTGCACTGTTGCATTTAATCATAATAACAAAAAGGAAGTAGGGATATTCCCACTTTTTGAGATGGAAACTGCATCTCGGAGCCATTAAATAACTTATCAAATTCATAGCCCTTGGCATAGAACCTTTCTTATCTTCTGACACTGTATCCAGAGAACATCACATTATACCATCACTTCTTACCACATTTCTTTGTAAAACATACAACAGCTGTTAAGATATGCTAGATTTTACCTATTAATCTGTCTACTGACCATGAAACTAACTACAAGCTAAACATAAAAGTTACCCTGTCCTCTCAGAAAGAATCTCTAGCTACCAGTAATGATGATGGAATCACTACACAGTAGCATATTTGAAGAGTCGAAATATTGGGGAAAATACTTGCTGAAGCAATTTAATATCACAGTCATTATAATTAAAATGTGAAAAACTTTGTACGGTTAGATATTTATGTCATTATTTAAAGTACACCTTACATTATTCACAAAAGCTATTGCCTTTTATCATCTTTTGAAAATTGAAATGCTAAAAGAATTAAATGGTTGGGAAAGTGTCTGGTCATTATTATTTGATTAGCTTATTCTTACTGACATTATAATAGATTAATATGATATGTTATGGAACATCATGTCAAAAACAATTCCAGTACTTCCTCTGAAGCCAGAATTCCTTTTTCTAAATTGCTAATGGTCTACTTAAAAGGGATTTTACTGTTCTTCTTATGTTTCTTAGTTGTAATTATTCAATTAGAGATTTTTAAACTATTCAAGTAGATTTTTTTGTAACCCAAGAAAGAGTACTATTGACATTTTACTTGCCCCTTTTCCTTCTTTATTAAACTTACCTTTAAGTAAAGGGGAAGGTGTCTTCTGCTGCAGCCTTTTTTTTGTGTTTGTTCTTATGGTTGAAAGTGAAGGTATTTCAAACCAGAATTGGGAAAGTTGTAGTATACTTTAAGTGTTGGCATTTTAAAGATAACCTAGTCAACACAGAAGAACAATGGACTATAATAATATTGTTCATAAGACATGTCTAAGATGTATATATCTTTGTTTAGTACAGGAAACAGAACCCACTCAAGATATTTTAAATCCAAATAGATTTTTGTTATTAGCAAAAATAGTT
Organism: Cebus imitator; assembly: GCF_001604975.1. Lineage (NCBI taxonomy): Eukaryota > Metazoa > Chordata > Mammalia > Primates > Cebidae > Cebus > Cebus imitator. Next base: position 10,167,695 of record NW_016107318.1, read on the forward strand.
CTTTATTGCTATGTATGAGTCATAAATGGGAGACAAGAAATGCAAACACAAAATATTAATATGATATTCATAGAATGCGATGACATTCTAATGTGTGTGTGTGTGTGTGTGTGTGTGTGTGTGTATATATATATATACACACACACTTTAGATTCTGAGATACATGTGCAGAATGTGCAGGTTTGTTACATAAGTACACACGTGCCATGGTGGTTTACTGTACCCATCAACCCGTCATCTACATTAGGTGTTTCTCCTAATGCTGTCCCTCCACTAGCTCCTCACCCCCCAACATGCCCCGGTGTGTGATGTTCCCATTCCTGTGTCCATGTGTTCTCATTGTTCAACTCCCACTTGTGAGTGAGAACATGTGGTGTTTGGTTTTCTGTTCCTGTGTTAGTTTGCTGAGAATGATGGTTTCAAGCCTCATCCATATCCCTGCAAATGACATGAAAGCATCCTTTTTTATGGCTGCATAGTGTTCCATGGGGTATATGTGCCACATTTTCTTTATCCAGTCTATCATCGATGGGCGTTTGTGTTGGTTCCAAGTCTTTGCTATTGTGAATAGTGTTGCAAGAAACATATGTGTGCACGTGTCTATCCAAATAGATTTTTATACATGGAATTAGATGCTTACACAATTGTTAGAGAAGCTCTACTAAAGGCCTTCAGCCATGGCTAGGAAGATTTTTCAGATCTGATTTACTGTGTAGTAAGTAAGATGGCAAGCAAGAGGCCACTGAAAAGTTCTAATTATTTCATCCTTCTTACTGATTTCTGTATTTTATTCAGCATGTAATCTGACCTTGAACTTCTCTTCATTGAGAAACTGTCCTCTCTAAAAACTGTCTCACTAAACTGTTCTTAGGGCATACCTCTTTTCTTCCAAAATAGCCTTTACATTTCCTTTCTTTCTCCATGAGTGCCTAAATCAGAAACCTGATAGGACACTGTTTTTTTTAGTTTGTTTGTTTCTTATATGATATTCAACCTGCTATGTAAAGCCATGTGCATAGAAAGCATTGTATAAATAATGAATAATAATATTTATGTCCTTCAGGGGATGACTGAAAACTTTTCTGCTTTAATTGAGCTCTTCTGTTTGTGTTTTTGATGTTTTATTTATCGTGTGCTTATTGGAAGGATTTTTATGTTTATTGTTGTGGTTCATGTTCTATTTTGGCCCTGGAAATAGCTCCTGTCATGTGTTGCCCTTTTCTTTGGAATTCTGTTTAATTTATGTCAATGAAGGTGCTTTGAAGGCCGGAGGGCACTTAATGTCAATAAATTAAGGATATAAAAAATGCCATCTGCCACCTTTTCACCTACTATACAACATTTATCAATGTATCAGGAAAAATTACTTCAGTCACAATTCTCTTACCGAGAAATTTATTTTCTTGTTTTCCTCTGATGACCTTCTAATTTTTAGGTATAATCAAATTGCAGTGAAAGCCAATAAATTACATATGATCTTATTAAGTTTAAACTCTAGCGATTGCTAGACCATTCAGACAATGGGACATTGTCCTTTGAGATTAAGCGTGAATTGGGACAAACCTCCCTTACCGGGTTCATCAGGGACCAAGAACTGCATGCCTGCATGCTCCACAGTAGAATACGCTTCACAGTCTTAATAACTGCAGATCACTTAGCATGAGGGATGCTCAGAGGTGAGACCATGAAACCTGTGGACCCAGGTGACCTCTCCCTAAGAGAGCCCCCTGACAACCGTGTGGGGAATTTACAAATAAGTACTGCCCATCATCTCTAAGGGAGAAAATATAATTTACTGCCACATAAAAAAATTTTCTAGTCACAGAGATATGACATAGTATATGAATTCTGATGTGTAACTTTGGGCATGCTTACTTTGGTGAGTTTCAGTTTTATTATCTATAAAGCATGAAAATAACAGCAACTTAAATTGTTGTGGAAGGATTTAATAAGATAACATGTATAAACTAATTAACACATAGTAAATGTTAAGAAATGGTATTTTAATATCCTATTAATAGGGTCAGTCCTCTTGTTCATTATGTATAATCAACAATTTGGGTGGGTGCCAGACCACTCAAAATTATATTAGCTAAGGAGCTCAGAAACACTGGTACTTTCTATTCCCAAATGAGGAGGAGCCATCTGCTTTGGAAACTTAATAACTGTGTTTAGGAACTCTAATTGAAATGAAGAGAAGTATTGTCCAGTATTATCTTTTCTAATTACTTATGTATTCAAATATCTTTTTTCTTCAACTTTTATTTAAAATTCTGGGGTACTTGTGCAGCATGTGAAGTTTTGTTACATAGGTAAATGTATGCCATGGTGATTTGGTGCACAGATCAACCCATCACCTAGGTATTAAGCCCAGCATCCATTAGCAGTTCTTCCTGATGTTCTTCTTCCCATGACTCCCTGAATAGGTCCCAGTGTATGTTCTCATCAGTCATCTTCCACTTACATAAGAACATGTAGTGTTTGGTCTTCTGTTCCTTCATTAGTTTGCTGACAATAATGTCTTTCAGCTCCATACAGGTCCCTTCAAAGGATATGATCTTGTTCCTTTTCATGGCTGCATGGTATTTCATGGCATATATGTGCCACATTTTATTTATCCAGTCTATCATCAATGGGCATTTGGGGTGATTCCATGTCTTTGCTGTTGTGAATAGTGCTGCAATGAACATATGCATGCATGCATGTATCCTTTTTTTTTTTGAGATGTAGTTTCACTCTGTCACCTAGGCTGGAGTTCAGTGGCATGATCTCGGCTCACTGCAACCTCCACCTCAAGGCTTCAAGCAGTTCTCTGCCTCAGCCTCCCAAGTAACTGGGATTACAGGCATGTGCCACACACCCAGCTACTTTTTATTGGGATGTTTGTGTGTGTGTGTGTGTGTGTGTGTGTGTGTGTGTGTGTGTGTGTATTTAACTTTAGGTTCTGGGGTACATGTGCAAATCATGCAGAGTTGTAACATGGGTGCATACATAACCAGGTGGTTTGCTGCCTCTGTTCCCCGTTCATCTATATCCAGCATTTCTTCCCATGTTATCCCTCCTCACCCTCCCTATCCCCTGCTGTCCCTCCTCTAGGCCCTCCAACTGCCCCCTGTATATGATGCTCTTCTCAATGACTCCACATGTTCTCATTGTTCAACACCCACCTATGAGTGAGAACATGCAGTGTTTGATTTTCTGTTCTTGTGTCAGTTTGCTGAGAATGATGGTTTCCAGATTCATCCAAGTCCCTACAAAGGACACAAACTCATCATTTATTATGGCTCCATAGTATTTCATGGTGTATATGTGCCACATTTTCTTTGTCCAGTCTATCATTGATGGGCATTTGGGTTGGTTCCAGGTCTTTTCTATTGTAAACAGTGCAACAAGGAACATACATGTGCATGTGTCTTTATAATAAAATGATTTATAGTCCTTTGGGTACATACCCAGTAATGGGATTTCTGGTTCAAATGGAATTTCTATTTCTAGGTTCTTGAGGATTGCCACACCGTCTTCCACAATAGTTGAACTAATTTACACTCCCACCAACTGTGTAAGAGTGTTCCTATTTCTCCACATCCTCTCCCGTATCTGTTGTCCAGATTTTTTAATAATTATCATTCTAACTGTCATGAGATGATACCTCAATGTGGTTTTGATTTGCATGTCTCTAATGACCAGTGATGATGAGAATTTTTTCATATGTTTGTTGGCCTCATGTATGTCTTCTTTTCAGAAGTGTCTGTTCATGTCCTTCACCCACTTTTGAATGGGTTTCTTTGTTTCTTGTAGATCTCTTTTAGTTCTTTGTAGATTCTGGATATTAGCCCTTTGTCAGATGGATAGATTGCAAAAAAAATTTCCCATTCTGTTGGTTGCAGGTTCACTCTAATGACTATTTCTTTTGCTGTAAAGAAGCTCTGTAGTTTAATTAGATCCCATTTGTCTATCTTGGCTTTTGTTGCCATTGCTTTTGGTGTTTTAGTCATGAAGTCCATGTCTATGCCTATGTCCTGGATGGTTTTGCCCATGTTTTCTTCTAGAATTTTTATGGTGTTGGGTTTTATGTTTAAATCTTTAATCCATCTGGAGTTAATTTTCGTGTAATGTTACAGGAAGTGGTCCAGTTTCTGCTTTCTGCACATTTCTAGCCAGTTGTCCCAACACCATTTATTAAACATTGATTCCTTTCCCCATTACTTGTTTTTGTCAGGTTTGTCAAAGATCAGATAGTTGTAGATGTGTGGTGTTGTGTCCGAGGTCTCTGTTATGTTCCATTGGTCTATGTCTCTGTTTTGGTACCAGTACCATGCTGTTTTGATTACTGTATCCTTGTAGTATAGTTTGAAGTCTGGCAGTCTGATGCCTCTGGCTTTTTTCTTTTTGCTTAGGATTGTTTTGGCTATGCAGGCTCTCTTGTGGTTCCATATGAAGTTTAAAGTGTTTTTTTCCAGTTCTGTGAAGGTCATTGGTAGCTTGATGGGGTTAGTGTTTAATATATAAATTACTTTGGGCAGTATGGCCATTTTCACAATATTGATTCTTCCTAACCGTGAGCATGGGAGGTTTTTCCATCTGTTTATGTCCTCTCTTATTCCTTTGAGCAGTGGTTTGTAGTTCTCCTTGAAGAGGTCCTTTACAGACTTTGTTAGTTGTATTCCTAGGTATTTTATTTTCTTTGTAGCAATTGTGAATGGAAGTTTGCTCTTGATTTGGCTCTCTGTTTGTTTGTTATTGGTATATAAAAATGCTTGTGATTTCTGCACATTGATTTTGTATGCTGAGGCTTTGCTGAAGTTGCATATCAACTTGAGGAGATTTTGGGCTGAGACAATGGGGTCTTCTAAATATACAAACATGTCATCTGAAAATAGAGACAGTTTGACATCCTCCTTTCCTAACTGAATACACTTTATTTCTTTTTCTTGCCTGATTGCTCTGGCTAGAACTTGCAATCATTTATTAAATAGGAGAGACGAGAGAGGGCATCATTGTCTACTGCCTGATTTCAAAGGGAATGCTCCCAGCTTTTCCCTGTTCAGTATGATATTGGCTATGGGTTTGTCATAAGTAGCTTTTCTTATTTTATGATACATTCTGTCCACATCTAGTTTTTTGAGAGTTTTTAGCATAAAGTGCTGTTGAATTTTGTCAAATGCCTTTTCTCCGTCTACTGAGATAATCATGTGGTTTTTGTCTTTGGTTCTGTTTATGTGATGGATTACATTTATGGACTTGCATATTTTGAACTAGCCTTGCATCCCCGGGGTAAAGCCTACTAGATCGTGATGAATAATCTTTTTGATGTACTGTTGTATTGGGTTTGCCGGTATTTTATTGAAGATTTTTGCATCTATGTTCATCATGCATATTGGCCTGAAGTTTTCTTTTTTAGTTGAGTCTTTGCCTGGTTTTGGTATCAGGATGATGTTGGTCTCATAAAATGAGTTAGGGAGGATTCCCTCTTTTTGTATTGTTTGGAATAGTTTCAGAAGGAATGGAACCAGCTCCTCTTTTTAAGTCTGGTAGAATTCGGCTGTGAACCTGTCTGGACCTGGACTTTTTTTGGTTGGTAGGCTGTTGATTGCTGCCTCAGCCCTTGTTATTGGTCTATTCAGGATTTCAACTTTTTCCTGGTTTAGTCTTGGTAGAGTAAAAGTATCCAGATATTTATCCATTTCTTCCAGATTTAGTGGTTTGTGCGTATAAGCCATTTGCAGTAATCTCTGATGGTAGTATGTATTTCTATGGAATTAGTGGTGATATCCCCTTTATCATTTTTTATTGCACCTATTTGATTCTTTTCTCTTTTCTTTTTATCAGTCTCACTAGTGGTCTATTTTGTTGATATTTTCAAAAAACCAGCTCCTGGATTTATTGATTTTTTTGACGTGTTTTTTGTGCCTTTATCTTCTTCAGTTCTGCTCTGATCTTAGTTATTTCTTGTCTTCTGCTAGATTTTAAGTTTTCTTGATCTTGCTCCTTTATCTCTTTCAATTTTGATGATAAGGTGTCGATTTTAGGTCTTTCCTTGTTTCTTATCTGGGCGTTTATTGCTATAAATTTCCCTCTCAACACTGCTTTAAAGGTGTCCCAGAGATTCTGGTTAGTTGTATCTTCATTCTGATTGGTTTCGAAGAACATGTTTATTTCTGCCTTCATTTCATTGTTTATTCAGTCAACACTCAGAAGCAAGTTGTTCAGTTTCCTAGCAGTTGTGCAGATTTGAGTGAGTTTCTTAATCCTGAGATCTAATCTGATTGTGCCGTGGTCTGATTGACTGTTTGTTATGATTTCCATTCTTTTGCATTTGCTGAGGAGTGATTTGCTTCCAATTATGTGGTCAAATTTATAATAAGTGCAATGTGGTGCTGAGATGAATGTATATTCTGTGGATTTGGGGTGGAGCATTCAGTATATGTCTATTAGGTCCACTTGGTCCAGCTCTGCATTGAAGTCATGGATATCCTTGTTAATTTTCTCCTTTGTTGATCTATCTAATATTGACAGTGAAGTGTTAAACTCTCCCACTATTATTGTTTGGGTGTCTAAATCTCCTTTTAGGTGGTTAAGAACTTGCTTTATGTATCTGGGTGCTCCTGTGTTGGGTGCGTATATATTTAGGATAGTTAGACCTTCTTGTTGGATTGATCCTTTTATCATTTTGTAATGCTCTTCTTTGTTTCTTTTGATCTTTGTTGGTTTGAAGTCTGTTTTATCAGAGACTATGATTGCAACTCCTGCTTTTTTTTGTTCTCCATTTGTTTGGCAAATCTTCTTCCATTCCATTATTTTGAGCATATGTGTGTCTTTGTATGTGAGATGGGTTTCCTGAATGCAGCACACCGATGGGTCTTGACTTATCCAGTTTGCCAGTCTGTGCCTATTGATTGGGGTGTTTGGCCATTTACATTCAATGTTAATATTGTTATGTTTGAATTTGATCCTGCCATTTTGTTACTGGCTGGTTTCCTTGCCCATTAGTTCACTCGGTTTCTTCATTGTATTTTTGGTCTTGACCATTTGATGTGCTTTTGCAGTGGCTAGTACTTGTTCCTTTCTGCGTTTGGTGTTTCTTTCAAGAGCTCTTGTAAGGCGGGCCTGGTGGCGATGAAATCTCTCAGTAATTGCTTGTCCATGAAGGATTTTATTTCTCATTCACTTGTGAAGCTCAGTTAGGCTTGATATGAGATTCTGGGTTGAGTTCTTTTCTTTAAGGATGTTGAATATTGGCCTCCACTCACTTCTGACTTGTAGGGTTTCTGCTGAGAGATCTGCTGTGAGTCTGATTGGCTTCCTTCCACCCTTCAGGTGGGTGACCTGACCTTTCTCTATGGCTGCCCTTAGCATTTTTTCCTTCATTTCAACCCTGGTGAATCTAACAATTATGTGCCTTGGGGTTGCTCTTCATGAGGAATATCTTTGTGGAGTTCTCTGTATTTCTTGGATTTGAATGTTGGACTGCCTTGCTAGGCTGGGGAAGTTCTCCTGGATAACATCCTGGAGCGTGTTTTCCAGCTTGGATTCATTTTTTCCATCATATTCAGGTACACTGATCAAGCATAGATTAGGTCTTTTCACATAATCCCATATTTCTTGGAGGCTTTGTTCATTTATTTTCACTCTTTTTTTCTCTTGTCTTGTCTTCTCTTTTTATTTCATTGCATTGATCTTCAATCTCTGATATCCTTTCTTCTGTTTGATCGATTCGGCTATTAAACTTGTGTTTGCTTCCCATAGTTCTTGTGTTGCGTTTTTCAACTTCATCAAGTCATTTATGTTCTCTAAGCTGGTTATTCTAGTTAGCATTTTGTCTAACCTTTTTTCAAGGTTTTTAGTTACTCTGCATTGGATTATAGCGTGTTCCTTTAGCTCAGAAGTGTTTGTTATTACCTACCTTCTAAAGCCTGTTTCTGTCAATTTTTCTCACTCTTTCTCAATCACATTGTGTTCCCATGTTGATGAGGAGTTGTGATCCCTTAAAGGAGAAAAGGCATTCTGGTTTTTGATGATTTCATCTTTTTTATGCTGGTTTTTTCACATCTTCGTGGACTTATCTAGCTCTGATCTCAGACAGCTGCTTGATGAGGTCACTTGTCTTCCTGTCGAGGTGCTACTGGATTTCCAGGGACTCCTTCAGTTTGCTAGGCTTCCTATGTCTTTTTTGTTTACACTGGGAGGTTAGGCCCACCTCTTCTGCTGACCTGGAGGCTCTGCTGGGTGGTCAAGAACACTGTCCCGTTATTAAGTAGGCTTCCTGTGTTTTTTGTTTAAACATGAAGCCTATTCCTATCTCTTTAATGGTGGGTCGTGCCTTTCCTTTTCAGAGCTGGATGATTCAGGTTTCAGCTCAGACTGAGGCGCTGGCCCAGTAACCCACTAGAGTTAGTGCTTCAGCCCTCTAGGGTTTTTGTGAGAGGGTAGGGACCTGTACTGCTGCACTGTCTGGCTCCCCCACCCTTTCAGCTCCCTCTCTCCTGGTCATGGAGAAGGAACCCACCCAGCTGCTCCCTCTCTCTCTGGACAGGGGGAGGGGGCAATAGCTCGGTCTGCGGGCTCTGCTGGCCGGCTTATGGCTTATGCATTTGCTTACATCTGTGTGATAATCCAGGACACCGTCCTTCATTATTATCTAACTCTGGGCTTGTAATTCCTGGCGCTTGACTGGCAAAGATCCCCTGTTCTGTGGATTGCTGAGGCTTTAGGGGAAGCACTGTACCTGGACCAGGGTGCCAGAGGGGGAGCCTCCGATTCACCAGTCAGATGCACTTTCTGAGTGATGCAGCACCCCTCCCTGCCTCGGTCCGCCTTGTCTGGGCTTTGCTCACTGTCTGACCAGACCGATTGAAATGCACCTGGTACCTTGGTTGGAGCTAGAAGATCTCTCAATTTCTGTGTCTCTCTTGCTGGGTGTTGTCCACCGGAGTTGTGTCTATTTGTCCATCTTGTTTCCTCCACGAGTAACTATATCTAATTTTTGTATTTTTTAATAGAGACGGTGTTTAACCATCTTGGCCAGGCTGGTCTTGAAGCATGTATCTTTATAACAGAAACATTCATAATCCTTTTGGTATATATACCCAGTAATGGGATTGCCGGTTCAAATGGTATTTCTACTCCTAGATCTTGGAGGAATTCCCATACTGTCTTCCACAATGGTTGGACTAATTTATATTCCCACCAACAGTGTAAAAGCATTCCTTTTTCTTTGCAACCTTGCCAGCATCTGGTGTTTTTGACTCTTTAATAATCACCATTCTGACTGGTGTGAGACTGTATCTCTTTGTAGTTTTGATTTGTATGTTTCTAATGATCAGTGATATTGAGCTTCTTTTTACATGTTTGTTAGCTGTATGAACGTCTTCTTTTGTGAAGTGTCTGTTCATGTCCATTGCTCACTTTTTAATGGAGTTGTTTTTTTTCTTATAAATTTGGTTAAGTCCCCTGTAGACTCTGCATTTAAGCCCTCAAATATATTTTTGATGGCATATGATGTGCCCAGCATTGCTCTAGAAAAGATATGCTTCTCCTTTAAAGGCAGAGAAATATATCAGTAAATTAATTTTGATGCAATAAAATCAAGAGTAAGAGACAATACACAGAATGGAGAGGAAAGCCACCAACTCCTTAATACAAATGCGGAGCAAGGTACAGGCAATGCCAACATTTGCCTCAGGAAGCACGTTGTGATGTTTTTGTAATATCTAATAGTCCAGAACAGATTTGGATAAGAGATATCTAGGGAAACAGGGAGTGAGCGAGGTAGTTTTCTCCTGATTTTTTTGAAAATGGGTGAATGATGCATTATTAGAAATGGGAATGGGATGAGAACTTGAGAACAGCTTTGTAATAAAAAGTATTAGGAGTATCAGCTATGGGATCAGCAAACCTTGGTTCACTTCTCTTTTATGCCCCTTTCTAGTTATGTCCTTAATCTCTTCTTGCTGAGATTTCCTTTTCTAATAAATTTGCCAGTATGTTGTAAAGATTAAAGAGTTTCTTTTTAATGTTATGAAGATCTACCTATAATAAACATTCAAAAGATGATTATTATTCACATTGGAAAAAAACAAGACAATATGGATTGCACATCATTTAAGAAAAATACACGGAAAAATGTAAAAAAAATTCTCAAAATATTAAGAAATATTATGTGTTCTGTCATAAATAACATAACTATTTCTTCAGATTTTCACCCCTGTGTGTGCAAACACTATATAATGTCCTCGAAGAGATTGTGTTTGTGTGTGTGTTTATTTTAAATTATTGATGCCTGGCAGGGGCCACCTCATCTAAATACATGTTTTTTTCTTTTCATGGAGTGAAATCTGTTTCATTCTGTTCAACTGTGTTGAGTAAGACCTCTTAAATGGTTAAAAAGAAAATTGGAAACAGTTATAATTACTCACTAACTTGAATTAATGTGACTGTGTTAGCCCCTAATAACTGTAGTTTACTCATGTCTCTCCTGTAATAATCCAAAATTAATTTCATTTTATGCTTGCAAATAATCAGTTTATTTATAAAGGTTAGCCATCTTTCTTAGCACAAGTTATTCCTTTCTCATTAGTTACTGAATTGTGCTAATGAAACCAGGGCTGGAGATGCATGCAGATTTATTTCTCCTGCATTCTTTGGTGTTGAAGAGGCTGCATGGGAAAGAAAGAAGTCTGAAGACAACTGATCAGGAATCTGATTCTAGTTTTGGCTGTTTGCAGTGCATATAGGCACTTCAGTAACTCCTAGCCTTGCCAATGGAGGGGACCATAACTGCCCTTAAGGAAAAACTACAGAAGTACTCTGAATTCTCCCAAAGAGATGTGCAGTTCACCTCTCTTAGACTGTAATAATAGTATATGGTGTTTACTGCATGCCAGACACTCTTCTAAGGGTTTTACATTTAATCTCATGAAAACTCCAGAAGGTAGGTTCCACTATTATCCTCATTTTATATGAGTCACAAAGAGTTGAAGGAAATTGCCCAAGATCATGCAGTTATTAGATGTGATGCAAAGCCAGGCTGCTAGCTCCACAGACTGTGATCTGAAACACTATGCTATGTTACTTCTCAATATACAGATCCAATGCAATATTCTATCATTTCCAGGTAATCATTATTTCCCTATGGTGAGATGAAAATAACAACAGTTAAAAGAGAGTAACTTCTTAGCTTTTAATTGTTAGCAAACTAGTAATGTCTTCTCAATGGTCTCTTCTCACTGTTGGTTTTATTGGATGCCCAATTATACTATTTTAACTTTATTATGTAGATAAGCTATTCTATAAAAATAATCTCCAAGTTTTTTCATGCCCATATGTTCACTATTCCCGACCACAGAAATGCTTTATGACTTGGGAAATTAGTTATCCTTTCTGGGTAAGGATTTATTTTTTATCGTACATAAGAGACAGAGATATAATTTAAATCTCTAAAGGCTTTTTAACTCTAAAATTTATCCTTCTGTAATTCTTTAAGAATGGGATTTAAGCTTCGTATTGTTTTGCTTTTAGTAATTATCAGCCCCAACAAACTAAGCTCATTGTTTTACACACAGTAAATTTAAGATAAGTCTTACTATCTATCATTGTATTTTGTGATACTCTAACTTCTAATATAATAATTTTTCAAACATTATTTTATTAGATGTTGGGGTTACAGAGTCACTTTAATGAAACACAATAAATTTGAATTATAATTATCTAAAACATAAAATGGTCTAAAAATGACCTCTCCCTATGTTTGGACCATATGAACTGATCCACAAGATGCACTGGGCAAATATTGTGAATAGATTGCTGAAAAACCTACCATAAAGAGATAGTAATAAAAAGTATGGTTGTGCTGTGCAATGATCCATCCTACCTTGTGAGATACTTGCAATGTCATGGTCTCGGAAATGCTATAAAACAAGCAAGCAATCATAGATTTTCTCCTATGTACTCCTCCTTTGTGAATAGTTGTTTTGTTTTGTATTTTTATTGAACGGAATTTCTACTCTTCTCCACCAGTCACACATGACTACATATACCAAAGAACTATGAGTTTCTTGGTGCACTTGTAAGAATAACAGGGTCACGTATCACCTGGATTGGCACAATTTGGAAAGGAATGCTCAGTCATATTGCAAGAATTTGCAGAGCAGTAGGGATCTGGAAATAGACTGTTGGCAGCTCTTCTTCCTTTATTAATCATTGCGAGTATGGCAGATGGTCCTTGGGTTATTTTCCAAGAGAAATTCTCACTCTCTGAGGTGCAATGAGAGGTTCTCCAATGCTACTGTCATTCAGGAATGTGAGCTGTTAGTTTAATATTTAGATGGAAGAATAAAAAGCTTTTACTGAACAATTAAATAAAATTTCACTGAGTGTCATCTGTATTCCAGGTGTAGTTATAGACAGTAGTGATTAAGCAGTGAACTAAAACCTTTGTCATAGCAGAGCTGACATCCCCAAATGTGGCAAGAAACTGACAGGAGATAAAATAAGTAAAATGCATAATATGTGGGATCTAAAGGAAGGAAATTCAGTTTGAAGGCCAAATTTATCCTACTGCTTGTTTTTGTAAACAAAGTTTTATCGAACGCGGTCATGTTTTTTCATTTATCTATTGTCTATGGCTGCTTTAGTGCTACTGTGGCAGCCCAAAGCAGTTACAACCAAAATTCTGTACTGTGTGTCTGTCCAGAAAAAGTCTGAAGACTTCAGGGTTAGATGCTAGAAATTAGTATGAATAAAAGTAATTCCAGAAAGTGGAAGAGGAATAGGATGTGTTTTAGAGATAATGGTCAGAGGACAAGTGATTGAGAAATAACTTTTGTGTAAAGCCCTGAAGAGGTGAGAGATTAAGTCATGTAGCTTTTCAGGAAAAAACATACTAGACCAACGTAATGGCAAGTTCCCAGGTCTGAAATAGGAGCATGCTCAGAATCTTCTTAAATACCAGAGAGACCAATGTCCTGGAGCAGAGTGGGGAAGAAAGAGAGAAGTAGGAAATCAAGGAATGGGGGCAAGAGGTATCAAGAAATCATACAGGGCCTTGCAGGCAATCAGAAGTCTTTTGATTTGTATTCTAAGTGAGTTGGGGGTCCATTCGAGGGTGGTGACCAAGTGACATAGGACATATGATTTAACAGACTTTTCTCCCACTGCTGATTTGATAATACACCAATGGGGAACAAAGCCAAAATCAGGGAGGAACGACCTTCCAGTAATGAGATACTGGGGACTTGGAAAATAGGAGTGGCAATGGTGGGGAATGCTATATTTTAGGTACAATTCTTGGTCTTAAAAAATCCACAAAAATAGTAGTAGAGGGCTTATCTTCAGTGTTATCCTTACAAATACTACTTTTATTTAGGGCAATTAAATGATATTTTGAAACGTAATAAAATATTATTTTTTATTTTCATGTAAGTGTGTTTGTGTTATATAACTTTTCCCCCATAACCATCTGCTGAGAGAGCCATTAGGCATTTACTAATTAAGATTAAAAGTGTTTTTGTTTGTTCATTTGCTTTCCATAAGGAGCCTGCATTTGATGTCCCACTGAGAACAAGTAGTCAGCCTTTAAAATAAGGAAAATATCAACTACATTCCTTTAGGTTCTCTTTCCTTTACTTTTCTTCAATTATCACTGAGAAATTTGGCAACTTAAAATAGGACTCTTCATCACTAACATGAATTAGCAAGGTTTCACTGTAATAATTTCCCATTAAAATCCATGAAGTTCAGGTTTTACATGATGATTTCAGATATGGCTATACAAATGCATTGCTCTGTGGGCAGTCTGTTAAATCTAATGCAAAATTCATTGTAACTTTTAAAACCTACCTTCAAGAATATCTGGGAACTGCATCCTGAATGATAGAGTTCTGAATTTTATAAAGGAATGTTGGAAAAGGAGAGCAAAAATAAGAATAGCATATTTCACTGTGATCTTTGGATAAGTGTAAGAGAAGGATATCTCAATAGTATCACTCTATGCTATAGACCCAAAGGATGAAATAGTCAAACATGTGTTTGTGTTGCTGCAAAGTGACCAGTGATGATCACTGTTTCAAAAGAACACCAGGGAAAATATGTTTAGGAAAATGGAAATTAGGGTAGAAGAAAGTGAAAGCCAAATTGCAACACTTGGTGTTAGAGAGTTGTAAAGAAAAGTGAAGCCTGCCAAATTGAATGCCCTAGAGAATATCCCCAGGGAAAGGAAATGGTGCAAGATTCTTTAGCTTTGCAAAAAGGAAAGAAGAAAGGCTTTCTATGTAAGTCTTTCAAAAAAATTCCATCAGTTAGATTCTCTAGAAATTGTAGGGTTATATAGATTTTTACAATATTTGAGATAGAAAGAATATGTATATTTTGTTGAAGCCAAGCTAAATAAAATTAATATATTATAGTCAAAAGATAATAACAGTACCATATATTTCTATTTCTATAGAGCTTTATAATTGATAAAGCATTTTCACATACATGCTCTTATGAAACTAAGGAAGTTTGTGGTTCAGATTTTTTTTTTTTTTTTTTTGAGACAGGATCTCACTTTGTCACCTAAGCTGGAATGCAGCGGCATGATCTTGACTCACTGCCACCTGGGCTCAAGTGATCTTCCCACTTCACACCCTCAAGTAGCTGGGATTACAGGTGCATGCCACCAAGCCCAGCTAATTTTTTTTGTATTTTTTTGTAGAGATGGGGTTTCACTGTTGCTCAGCCTGGCTCCTGAGTTCAAGTCCTTCGCCCACCTTGGCTTCCCAAAGTGCTAGGAATGTAGGTGTGAGCCACAATGCATGGCCTGTTTGTGGGTCAGATTTTTCAGGTGAGAAAACGGCCACTCAGGAGAATTAAGTAACAAACAGTTTTTAACCCAATTGCAGCGTAGTTCTTTTGAGTTCTAACATAGGAGGACTCTTTCCAATACTCATGTTCTCTTTTATATCATTGAAGTCTATATTATATTCATATTCAATGTTAGACTTTTACCGTCAACCAGGAGTTGAATGGAAAGAATCCCTAATCACTGTCATTTGCATTACGATTTTCTATTTGCAAGTCATCCCAGTGCTATCTCATTTACTCTTTTCATTTTATGTATAAGGACACTAAGTGTGGGACACTTGACCAAGCTGAAAGGGCCTGTAAATACAGGAATGAGGATGGAAATCCATCTCTTTGAATACCAAAGTCCTTTGTTGCTTCTTCTATTATAAAGTAAACGCCATGCTTGAAAACATATATATATCTTGACCTAACTCATGATAATGTGAACTATATGCCAGCAGATCCTAGTGATGTTGACACTGTGAAAAAAAGAAAATAATTCATATGGCATTAAGGGTTTCCTTTGGATCCTGAATGTTTCATAGAGCAGCTGAAATTTGAGCTAGAACATGGGGATTTGTAGAGTATTTTTATGCAGCAATTAGAGTAATGACAGACAATAAATGTTAACATGGACAAAAGAATAAATGGATGGGGGGGAGAAATGACATTAGTTATAATGCTGGAATTCTGTTTGTCTCACTATTTCTTCACTTACTGTTCGAAACATTTTACCTATGCCAAGAACTGTTGGATGAAAATCTTTTCTGTTTCCATATTGTGAGGTATATTAGATGGTGACTTTCTTTAAACAAGAAATTATATCTTTCCAATCACTGTGTCTGACACACAATAGAGAACACTTATTTGTTAAATGGATGAATAAATGAATAAAATGGATAAAATTAATGGATAAATAAGTAAATGGTACAATACTTCTATCTGCCATCATGTGCTTACTCATAGGAGAAGTAACTCTTTCTTGAATATTTCCTTTATAGCACCTCCCCAGGTAGAGACTACCCCTCATAATTCCTCAGTTCTATATAGATGGTTCCTTATAAACTTACATTTCCTTATGTATATATTGACTGGTAGGGCCCTTACTTGAGTAGATGACTGTCTTATCACTAGACCAACTAATCCCTGAAAATGGATACTATTTCTCACTCATATTTTGGCCTCCATATTTTGAACATAGACCGTTAATAAATATCTACATTTTTTCCTGCCCCATTCTTAATCTCAGTCAGAAGGGCTTATAGGAGTGGGAGTAAGAAGTGTAGCCTAGGTAGCAAATAAAGCATGCCAAAACACAGAATTTTAAGAAGGCACTTTTGAGGGGAGGTAGAGGAATTGTGTGGTATGGCTGGAGATTAGAATGCAATTATATATATGCTTACTAGAATCACTGTCCATAATTATACATTTAAGTCTGAAACTTCTAACATATTTCAACATATGGTGCTCAGAATATATTTTTCTAAATTCAACTTTTCCTAATAGAAATAATTTTACCTTACTGCCACCCAAAACACCTATTAAAGCAATGATTTTTTTACATGATGACATAAATATCCTCTAAAATGTTTTGAGTACCTTAAAAGGAAAGTATAATGCAAATTTAACAGAACATTATTAATTTTAAGACTCTGTTAAGAATGAATAATTCAAAGCTATGGTTACTGTACCATAAGGATAATTAAGCATAATCAAAATAATAAGCTTATTGCTCTCAATACTTTCCAGGTCTCGGTATGAAACCTCTTTTTCAATTAATTTTTCAACATCTTCCAAATGCCAATATACATGTCCTATAAACGACTTCCTATTTTTCTTCTAGAGGTTAAATGGCTATGGCAGCTTCCTCCAGAGTTGAGTTGGCTATTTCCACTTCATAAATCAACTGCTTTTCTCCTATGACCAAGGGAGATTTCAGATTCATTTATTCCATTTTGTTAAAAAAAAAATTATTAAGGGTCTTCCAAATAATCTCACTGGTGAAAAAAAAAAAAAAAAGGAAGTCTCCTCATTGTTCATCAGGGAAAACCAGACATTATACAAAGTTATTTGTCAGCAAATGCATATCGATTCAATAAAAGTTGTTTTGCTTTCTAATTGCCACATTTTCTTACAACGAACGCTGCAGGTCAGGGATTTGAGTTTATTGAACGAAAATAAAATGGGTTGCAGTTTGACCTGACAGACTGCATATTGGGAAATATACAACAGAGTTACATTTTTCTAGAGGGACTTTGGGCAATGAAAGTGATTTATAGAACTTCTAATGTCTAAACTTGATACTCATTGGGGTGTATTTAAGGATAAGAAGTATAGAGGATCTTAAATTCAAGCATCAATACCCATAGGTCAACAAAAGTATGAACTCAGAGACTTACATAGTTGACCTTGTGCTGTTATAGAATGTCCCACAATTGCTTGAGTCTTGGTGTGAACGGACATTGTTTTGATACCCAAGATTATTGATATGGTTTGGCTGTGTCCTCACCCAAATCTCATCTTGAATTCTAGTTCCCATAATCCATATGTGTCCTGGGAGGGACCTGGTGAGAGGTAATTTAATCATGGTGCGGTTACCCCCATGCTGTTCTCATGATAGTGAGTGAGTTCTCACAAGACCTAATGGTTTTATAAGGGACTTTTTCCCCTTTGCTTGGCACTGATTTTCTCTCTGTCCTTTTGCCTTGTGAAGAAGGCACCTGCTGCTTCTTTGCCTTCCGCCACGATTGCAAGTTTCCTGAGGCCCCATGAGGAACTGTGGGTCAATTCAAACTCTTTTCTTTATTATATTATGCAGTCATGGATATTTCTTCATAGCTTTGTGAGAATGGACTAATACAATTATAATTATCATTACCTTTTGACTGACCAATTGATTTATAGTATTGAGTTGAATCTGTTTTTTTTTTTTTTAAATCTTTTAAAAATATCAGGTAAAATATTATTATACCCCTTATCTAAGATAAGGGGTATAATAATACACTTTTATTCATTCACTAATTTACTTAAAATGTATTCATTCAGGACCTACTGTATTTTAGGTACTGTACTAGATTCTGAGAATATATAGAGATTAATATAATTTGGGCAGGAAGTGTAATAGCACACACAGTTAAGGGAAGTAATTTGAGAGCTCACAGGGAAAGTAATTTACAGTCAGTGTGTAAATAGAAGTATGTGAAAGGCACTCAATAAATTTTTAAGGAAGAGGATTTAAAGAAAGTTTCAAAGAGAATGTAGGGCCTGAGACAGGTTCTATTGGATGAGTAGGTGTTTGCCAGGTTGACAAGGTATAGTGCAAAACAAAATGAACAACATATATAAAGAGACATGGCATTAGATTAACTTTTTAAACAAAACATGCTTAATAAAAATGAAATCCTCAACAGACAAGAATATAGAATCAATAGCATCTCATCTGGAAATTATTCTGCTGTTTGTGCGTAGGACCGAAAACCACCAGTTTCAACTCAAGCTCAATAATTTGTTTTGCACATTTTACAATTGATCCATTTTGCTTTGAACTATGAATTCATATTAAAGCAGATATCTACTAGTGCTAATAACCAGAGTGGAAACTGCCTCATAAATGTAATCCTGTCCAAATAACATCACAAACAACTTTTGAAAATTTTGTAAAGAAATTTCAAAAATTTTCTGATAACAGAAACTTTGTGGCTGCCTTCTTCCACTGTCTCTTGACCCCTTCTGGATCTGGCTGTTGTGGACAGCAAGCCTTTAAATTCAGAGGCACAGAAGGATAAATTAAAAAGAATCAAGATGTATTCAGTTACCTCAGTTTTCTCTAGTGAAAGTATCTATTTTTTGACTTTTTAAAACTACTCTGAATGAAGCAAACCCGTGGTATGCTACATAGCTCATGGCATTTTTCAAGATAAAGGCATGATTTGGAAGAGTTCTACTCAATTATACAATTGTCTTTGCAAAAATGTCAACACCAACATATATATTTTAATGAACTTCTAAACATAGCTTATAGATCTTATTAAAGAAAGTCACAGTAAATCCTATATGTCATCTCTTTACATGGAATAACTAAGAACACAGCTGTATCTGAAAATTCATTATGCTGTAGTTTGAAAATGGCAAATTATTACCTCTTCATTGTAGCAAATTATGAGTAGCATCTGTAAAAATATACCAACATTCTCAAGATTGATAAAAACTTACACATATTTCCCATAATTTAATTCAATAAACACTGAGCGCATACTCTTTCCCAAGCTCTGAAATTGCACAAATACATAATATAATATTCTGATCCTTGCCCTGAAGATTCAGTGATATATTGTCACTGATGAGGATCTGCAAGTATTTCTGAGGGTCAACATGGATTTTCCGCATGATTCATGATTATTAGAAATTTCTTTAACTTGACATATCCAAATTCAGTATGCCACACATTGAAATCTCTGTGATCTCTAGACATATTCTGGTTTGTCCTATTTCTATTAAGCACATTTTTCATTCTTTAGTTGTACCAATCTTTCTTTATTTTTTCCTCTTTCTCCGTTTACCCCAGTCAGTTAGCAAATTCCTTCTGATTATTCCTTTGGAATAACTTTCACATCGGCTTTTTGTCCTGGTCATTCCTGCATTAGCTTCAGACCTACTTACCCCTCAACTTTACTACTGAAAAACTTGTGTTCACTTGCCTCCAATCTTGTATTTCCCCAATTTTAATCTGTAAATTGCAAGAGTGTAACACTGCTGAAAATATCTGTGAAAACCATCCTCTGTTAAAACAGTAACAACAACAGAAAAGAGTTGTAGTCTATTGTCTGGAAATGATGCACACTCAAGTTCTTAAAAAGGCCAGGTTGGTAACAAAATGAGTAAAGTGGATAGAATTAAGATAATCAGGGGTGCTAGAGACTGTGGCATGCATAGGCTCCAGATAAGGTTTAGAGGTCACTTAGGTCTAGCTGATTGTTTTCATATTGAAATATGGGTTGTTTTTTTTTTTTTTTTTTTTTTTTTGTTGAAAAATATACTACATTTTCTAATTTTTAAGACACTGTGTGGGCCAAACAAAATATATTTGTATCCGCTGTTCTCACACAGTTCTGACAGGATATGAAAAGCAAGCTGCCGGTTTGTGAACCCTGGTCTATAGAATTAGACCATTTTGTGTTGCCTGGATTTCAAGGCCCTGTAACATGTAGGCCCATTGTCTGTCTCCAGTGTAATCTCTTATCATCTAGCATTGACTTTGTGCCTATTCTTTATGGGGCTATACCTAGTATTTGCTCCTTGCAACAATTTATGGAATAATTATTATATCCGCTTAAAAGATGATAAAGTTGAAATGTTTGTCAGTAGCTACATAGTAAAGGACAACTTTATAATTCAAATACATCATTTTCTGATTCCAAAGTCTATGCCCTTTATACTTTGCTATGCTGTTTCCTGAATATATGTGTAAATAATATATGTATCCCCCCAAACATCTGTGTAAAAGGAACTATTTTTACTTTAATCTTGCAAGTAAGGGAAGTGAATTACATGAGTTGTCTAAAAGAACCTATGCAAAAGGAACTATTTTTACTTTAATTTTGCAAGTAAGGGAAGTGAATTATATGAGTTGTCTAAACTCAGAAAACTGTTAATTAATCAGGAAACTTAGAGTATACATCCACAGTTTAAATATAGAGTCTGCTATCTTATAAAACTTTTTGCTGTACCGTACTACATAATTTTTAATGAGCAAACAAAGAAGTAAATTGAATTTCCTTTAAAATCCAACTCAAATGCTACATTTTCTGTAGTGATTCTCTTTCTCATCTTTGTCAGAAGTAATTTCTCCAATCACCTACAGTGGTATTTTACCCATATTTCTCTTGTCTAATCTTGCGTTAAAATCTCTTTTACTAAATAAGATCAGTGTGTTGCTGACTGTGCAGATCTCTGTGCATAGTTGGAGCTTATAAAATTGTGCTGAATGAAATTAGAAGTATATGAATTAAAACGTTTTATTTATTTCCTAATACATGGAATGTGCTTTGCATAAACACAGTAAAAATAATAATTAAAAAATTAAATACTTGTTAAAAGAATATTTGCACTTTATCACACCTCCTGCTGGCAATGCTCAAAAATCTTGGTTCAGTATAAGACATCAAAATTGTTTATTAAATTATTTAGAAAATAGGCCTAGGATATATTTGTAAAATATTAGGAAGAAAGAAAAATCATCTGGTTAGGAAATAAACCAGGGATCGTTTGTGTGGGCGGTTATGTCAACATGCAAACCAATTCCCCTGGTAACACATTGCATAAAAACAGTTTGTTCATACCAGGGTATTCTGCTGTGCTGTGTGGTTTCCTGCCAAAATACTCCTTTGCTGTCAAGTAGATAGCCAAAGCTATCTGTTAGGAAAACTCCTTCTTTACTCAAAGAGCCCAACTCAGCACATTTAAAGGCCCACAGGAAACAGATGCTCATCTTGAAACCATCAGAGATGGATGATTTTGATAAATACAGGTAGCCTGGTGACACCTGGTCCACGAGACTACCCTCTTCTAAATCCTGAATCTGAAGTGACTGTAAACTATATTCCTAGCACACAAAAAAGTCTCAGCCTTGAGTGCTTCAGGATTCAGCTTATTTTTAAGTATATTTTACTGATGAAATTTATGAAAGCCAGTATTGAGGCTTTAAAGATAATGGTACCTCAAAATAATAAATAAGATTTTTTATTCTCTAGATACTCTATTGCTTAAATATTGGAGCATCTGAATTATGTAATGCCAAATCTTTTCCACTTAACTGCTCTCTTTCCCAAATTAACAAGAAAAACAAAAGCATTACAAAATAAAAAATTAAAGTATTTAGAAATAATTTCTCATCATTCTGTACAAAATAAATGAAATAAATGAATAACATACAGACACTGATATATACTCATTTACTTAGCAGAAATTCTAATTTGTATAGCATAAGATGTTTGAAAAGGGCTGTGTAGGAGTTTATTTTGCCCTACAATTAAGAAATTTTCTTGATAAGACAATAGATTTGACTGGGCATGCTGGTTTATGCTATAATCCAAACACTTTGGAAGGCTGAGGAGGGAAGATTGTTTGAGCCCAGGAGTTGAAGACCAGCCTAGAAAACATAACAAAACGTCATCTCCAACAAAAATACAAAAATTTGCTGAGCATAGTGGCTCATGCCTATAGTCCTAGCTACTCAGGAGGCTGAGGTGGGAGGATTGCTTGAGCCCAAAACTTCGAGGTTGCAGTGAGTCAAGATCATACCACTGCACTCCAGTCTGGGTGTCAAAGCAAAAACCCGTCTCAACAAAGAAAAAAAAAAAAGACAGTAGAGGAGATTTTAAATGTTCTTATCTCACACACACAAAAATGGTATGTAAGTAATGGATATGTCAATTAGTTTATTTAGATAGTCCACAAAGTATACATAGAGGCATATTTGGGAGATATTGACAGTTTGGTTCCAGACCACTGCATTAAATATTGCAATAAATTGGTGGCACATTTTTTTCTGGATTTCCTAGTGTATATAAAAGTTATATTTACACTATATTATAGAGTGTAAGTATGTAGTAGCATTATGTCTAAAAAATGTACACGCCTTAATTTAAAAAACACTATATTGCCAAAAATGCTAAGAATCATCTGAGCCTTCATCAAGTTGTAACCTTTTTGCTTGTGGAGGATCTTGCCTCCATGTTGATTGGGGGTGGTTGCTGAAGATTGAAGTGGCTGTGGCAATTTCTTAAAATAAAACAAAAAATTTTGCCACATAGATTGACTCTTCCTCCTTTTACAACATATTTCTCTATAATATGCAATGCTATTTGATTGCATTTTGCCAATATAAATTATTTCAGAAGTAAAGTTATTCCCAAATTCTAGGATTTTATGAAATAAATGTATGTAATACTCTAAATTCTTATTGTGATTTCAACAGTGTTCACAGGATCTATGCCAGGAGTAGATTCCATCTCAATAAACCATTTTTTTATTCATTCATAAAAGTAAACTCATCTTTCAAGTTCATCATGAGATTACAGCAAATAACTCACAACTTCAGGTTCTACTTCGAATTCCAGTTCTTTTATAATATTCACTACATCTGCAGTTACTTTCTCCAATGAAGTCTTGAACTCCTCAAAGTTGTGCATGAAGGGTGGAGTCAATTTCTTCCAAACTCCGGTTAATGTTGATATTTTGACCTTCATTAATGAATCATGAATTCCCTTAATGACATCTAAAATGTTGAATATTTTCCAGAAGATTTTCAATTTACTTTACCCAGATCCATCAGAGAAATCACTGCCTGTGGCAGCTATAGCATTATGAAATGTATTTCTTAAATAATAAGTCTTGAAAGTTGAAATTACACCTTGATCCATGTGCTGCAGAAAGGATGTTTTGTTAGTAGGTCTGAAAGCAACATCAACCTCCTTGTGCATGTCCATCAAAGTAACCAGGTACATTGTTAAAGAGCAGTAATATTTTTTAAAATAATTTAATTTCTGAGCAGTAGGCCTCAATGGTGGTCTTAAATATTTAGTAAACATACTGTAAACAGATGTGCTGTCATCCAGGTTTTTTTGTTTCATTTATGGAGCATAGGCAGTGTAGATTTAGCATAATTCTTAAGGGCCTTTGGATTTTCAGAATGGTAAATGAGCATTGTCTTTAACTTAAAGTAATCAGCTACATTAGCCCCTGACAAGAGCGTCAGCTTTTCCTTTGAAGCATAGAAGCCACGTTTTTACCTCTTTAGCTATGAATGTCCTAGATGACATCTTGCAATATGAAGCTGTTTCATGTACATTTAATGTCTGTTTTTTGGTGTAGCCATCTCCATCAGTGATGTTATTTAGTTCATCTGGATAATTTGCTGCAGCTTCTACATTAGCACTTGCTGCTGCACCTTGCAATTTTATATTATGGAAACAGCTTCTTTCCTTGAATCTCATGAACCAACCTTGATTAGTTTCCACCTTTTTCTCTGCAGCTTCCTCACCTTTCTCAGAATTCATAGAATAAAAGAATGTTAGGATTAGACTTTGGCTTAAGGGACCATTGTGGTCATTTGATCTTCTATCCAGACCACTAAATTTCTCCATATCAGCGTAAGGCTGTTTTGCTTTCTTATCATTTGTGTACTTACTGCAGTAGCACTTTTAATTTTCTTCAAGAATGTTTCCACAGCATTTACAACTTGGTTAACTCTTTGGTACAAGAGGCCTGGATTTCAGCCTAACTTGGCTTTCCATGTATCTTTCTCACTAAGCTTAATCAATTCTAGTTTCTGATTTAAAGTGAGAGACATATGACTCTTCCTTTTACTTGAATACTTAGAGGTCATTATAGGTATTAAGTGGCCTAATTTCAGTATTTTCGTGTCTTGAATAATAGGAAGGCCTGAGGAGAGGGAGAGAGATGGAGGAATGGTCAGTCAGTGAAGCAGTCGGGACATATACAACATTTATGAAGTTTGCCATCTTACAAGAGCACTGCTTTTGGTGCCCCAAAACAATTACAAGAGTAACATCAAAGATCACTGAGCACAAATCACCATAACATGTATAATAATTATGAAAATGTTTGAAATATTATGAGAACTACCAAAATGGGACACAGAGACATGAAATGAGCTCATGCTGTTGGAAAAATGGCACTGATAAACTCACTGGACACAGTATTGCCACAAACCTTCAATTTGTAACAAACGCATTATCTGTAAAATGCAATGAAAGGAAGGCAATAAAATGAGGTATGCCTGCATTTCACAACATTGTGTTGTACACTGTAAATACATGCAATTTATATTTATCATGAAATAAATATCAATGAACAGTCCTAACAATCCATCTCAACACACGAAAGAATATGGAATGAGGCCTTGTTCCCCAGTGTAGTAAAATATGCTTGACCTCAGTCCTTCTGACTTGATATCCAAAGCCAACTTGAGTCAAATTGTCTATACTGGGGGTTGCAGGGCTTTGATTGGAGTGGTGTAGAGAGTAATAATGTGGAAAGAAAAAGAAAAAATTCATTTTGAAGTGTAAGTACTGTGGGAGAAAAAAAAAATCACAATGCTTAAATGTTAAAATATATGCTATGATCTGAAAGTTTGTGTCCATAGCAAAATTTATAAGTTGAAACCTAATACCAAATGTAATGGTATCAAGAGATGGGTCTTTTAGGAGGTGATTAGGTCATGAGGGTAGCGCCCTCATAGTTTAGATTAGTGCCTTTATCCAAGAAACCCAAGGGAGCTTGTTTGCCTCTT
Source organism: Cebus imitator (assembly GCF_001604975.1). Classification (NCBI taxonomy): domain Eukaryota; kingdom Metazoa; phylum Chordata; class Mammalia; order Primates; family Cebidae; genus Cebus; species Cebus imitator. Next base: position 10,192,830 of record NW_016107318.1, read on the forward strand.
CCACACTGTGGGGCTGCATCAAGAAGGTGCTGTCTATGAGGAACAGGCCCTCACCAGGCACAGAATCTGCTGGCACCTTGATCTTGCACTTTCCAGGCTCCAGAATTGTGATATAAATTTCTAAGTTACCCATTCTAAGGCATTTTATTATAGCAGCCTGAATGGACTAAGACAATATATAGGGTGGCAAAGAAAAGAGAGCAGCTAGAAAGTAATATGTGTGGAATTTCTGAGTTCTTCAGGGATATGGGATGCAGTGAAATCTGAGGATGAGAGAGTCAGCTTTACTATTTACTCACATTTTCCCCCAGGAAAACAATCCCTAGAAAATATTTTAGCAATCTTTTAACTTTTATAACGTGTATATGGGTATATATGTGTGGGTGTGTGTATTTGTAGTGCTGAAGAACAAAGGAGATAATCATACAAGTAAAGACCTCTTGTTGAGTTAGATAGATGTGGTTAACAGGACTCCTAGGTACTTGGTATTAGAAAAGCATACCCGCTCACACCCACTCACACTCACATACACACGCATTCATCCCCATACCTCCTTACACTCATACCCGCTCACATCTCTATCTTCTTACACACTCATACCCAGTCACACCCTTGCTCACGCACTCACGCACACATCCACTCACCCACCCTCACACAGCCATGCAGGCTCATTCACACGTATTGCCTACATACCTGCTCATGGCTAGGGGCTGTGTTTCATGCCTGTAGTGAGTGGGTATGTTTGTGAGTGGGAGTGTGGGTGGTTGTGAGCAGGTGTGAGTGGGTGTGTATGTGTGTGAGTGGGTGTGGATGTGAGTGTGAGTGGGTGTGGATGTGTGAGTGGGTGGGTGCTAGTCGGTGTATGAATGTGTGACTGTGAGTGCATATAAAAAAAAAAAAAAGAAAAGCAGTTGGATTTAAACACCTCTCTGGGCAGAATTTTGATTAGGTGGGGAAGTGGGAGGGAAACTTGCTTTCCATTCAGCTCACTTCAGAGGACAGCCCTAAGGTAGGGAAGAAGAAAACATTCCTGGCTTCCAGGTTGGTAGCAGAGAATAACACAGGCCCTGGGGTCAGACCACATGATTTAAATCTGGCTCTTGGCTGGATGTGGTGGCCCATGCCTGTAATCTTAGGGCTTTGGAAGCCCATGGTGGGAGAATAGCTTGAGCCTAGGAGTTTGAGACCAGTATAGACAATATAGTGAGACCTCTGTCTCTAAAAATGGGGGAAAAAATTAGCCAGGTGTCATGGCATTCACCTGTAGTCCCAGGTACCTGAAAAACTGAGGGGAGAGTATCACTTGAGCCTAGGAGTTTGAGGCTGCAGTGAGCTGTGATTAAACCATTGCACTACAGCGTGCCAGAGCAAGAACCCATCTCTAAATAAATAAATAAATAGGTAGGTAGGTAGACAGATAGATAGACAGATAGATAAAGATAGATAGCTCTGGCTCTATTGTCCTTTATGCTATGTGAGTTGGGTCAACTTAATCTCTTTCTACCTTAGTTTTCTCATTTGTTTAAAAGTGTCCATAAGAAGAGTACCTCTCTGTAGTGCTGTCAAAATTGAGCTGGATGTTAAATATTTAGAATAGGGCATGATAGTAAGCACTCAATAAATATTATTTCTAAGTACTTAGTTTCATCAGTGTTACTTAATTCTGGTGGTACTTGGTGAAGAAACTGGGGCAGCCTGGTTTCTTCTGAGAACAAAAGTCTTCATGGAGTCCATTAGATGGGGCTTTGTTTCCTTTTTCTTACCTTCTCCTACCCATCTCAAGGTCTGATTTTTTAAATATAATAATAATTTTAATTAATTATTAAATTGATTACAATTCATGCCTTCTTATTTATACACAACTAAATTGATTACTATTTCTGTCTTCATATTTATGTACTTATTTATAAAATATGCTCTGTGCAGATATATAGATTCTACAGTTAATTATAAAAAGACAAAAATTAAGCTAAACTCTCTGAGCATTATGTAGAAATTAACATGGGAAATGTTTTCTTATGACTGCCTACTCTGCAATTAAAATGATGTCAGTCATTATTTATTAAGGATGATTTCTGATTGGTTCGACAAAAGAATCATTGTCTATTGTTCCTAACATTAAACCTCTATTTGGCTTGACCTCAGATTAACTCATATAATACGTTTTAATATATATGTTCAAAACCTGAAATAATTTCTGTCTGCAAATCTGAATGTTGTGGAAGGCACTTTCTTGACTATACCCTGGATTGTCCCCCTGGGCAGGCCTGTCTGTTCAAGGATGTTCACCAGGATATCTGGGCAGACAAGACAACCTCTGTCCAGGGGTTGAGCCAAGGCCAGTCACCATGTGCTAGTGATCTGACTTCTCTCATTCCTTTAATCTCCAAACTCTTTGCTTCTCTCTTCTATTGAACTCACCCTGAGCTGTTTGAAAGGGCTGGTGAGAAACTTCTTATTTCTTATCAAGTCTGAGGCATAGCCTCCTGATTTCATGCCATTCCTACTAGTCTAGATTGAACAATAAGTCAGAAGAACTCAGAGTGATTTCAATATGTGCAAAAGGGTCAAGGACGGCTTCCATGTTAATACTGTTGGCAGGATCATAGTTTCCTACAGATTCATCCTATCTCTCTAGCAGAATCTTCAAAACCTGAAGGATCACCAGTAAGATTTAGGTCATTAAGAATGGCTTTGAAATGCCTTACTGTGGCAAATCAATGTTTTGTTTTCCCTAAATCATAAGTAAAACTGATTTTGATTCAGTATTATAAACCTCTCTGTTAGGGAATATTAAACTGTTGTAAGGATCAGGAGGCCCTGATTTGGACCCTGTGGTGTAATTCAAACACAAATGTTCATGAAGGAAGGCCCACTTCATAAAATTCTTCCATTCTACTCTTTTCCCCATTGAGGCATTATGTCTTTGTTAAGGGATGGTTACATCCATAGTTCTCATTAGTTTGATTAATGATATACCTCTAATAGAGGCTGCCACCCGACATTTGGGGAAAAATACATGGCAGGTAATTTTTAAAAATACAGAACCTGTCCCCTTAACCTAATTTTATTCCCTCTGGTAAGGGTGGCAATTGGATGTGACACTTATCATTGGGATTGGTCTGACATCCTCTCTCTTTCCTTCCCTCTCCAGTTCAATTAAAAGAAGGCTGGCCTGGCTCTGAAGAAACTGAAACAAATATAGGGAGAGAGCTATTTTATATCCCTAGCACACTGTCACATCCACAAATTTTAACTTTACATTTCCTGCCAATTAGACATGTTAAGGTTTCACTAGAATATTGAATTAATGGAGTTATTCTGTTCATAATAGATAATGAATCTCATGTCTTTTTAATTAGAAAAACAATGAGGTATAAAAATAGGCCAATTTTAAATTTTTTTAAATGCTAAACTAAAATTTATATTCATAAGTTCTTGCCTTGGAGTTGATTTTGGATCTCACTGATGAGACTATTTTCTTCTCATTTCATCTTTAAAACTACTACAAATGTTTTACTATGCCTGATTGTTACCACCTATCTCTTCTGATAACAGAATGTAACTTAAGTTTCAGAATCTATTTTGTTCTGAGATAAAGCCCTTCAAACACTAGGAACAGATAGACAATACAGAACTGGCCTTTGACAACCCCTTGCTTAGTGGACTTGTCTCAGTCAGTATGTAACTAGGAAAATTACCTTGTTTGATACCATTTCAGTGCACAGGAGTCAATATCCTCACCTTCTGTTCTCTTGTTGCCTAATGGCAAATGGACTTATTTTAAATTCACCCAGATATACTCTAAGTAATTTTGTTGTTTTTAGTGGTTTGCACTTCCATTTAATGTTCTGTTTCCATAGCTAAGTCTATTTATCTCCAAAGATCTAGAGAGCCCCTGTTTCTGTGCAATAGGACAAGCCTTTCTCCATCCCCTGCCACAAATAGGATGTAGCTGCAGCCCGGAAACTGATGACAGCAGCTGTCCTTGGGCATGGATGTCCTTTTTAATCAAAGTGAGTTCCCTAATGGGTGCTATAACGACATTCATTTGCCATTTGGATGTACCTGATGTGACACTTGAGGCAATGCCATGATTTCTTTCTCTTAAAAATGTAAAATAATTTTACAAAATCAAGAAGGCAGAAATATTGCCCAAAGAAGTTCAGTTAAAAAAAATAGTGCTATTACCCTGAATATGGGAAAGTGTTATAATCCTCTATCTCCCCAATGATAATAGGGTCATTTCATTTTTAACTTGGTGACAACATTCTGTATTTGAGAATAACAGATTCTTTGGTTACAAAAGATGTTTATAGACTCCGTAACAGAGTTTGCAAAGTTAAGATGTAAGATAATGATGGTGATTTAATGATGACATTATTAGGCACATCTTAGAAATCAAATGTTTCCCTTCCTTGAATTTGAAAGGTGTTTGGAAATCATTCCCCACTGGAATTAATATTTGCAACTAGAATAATATTTTCAAGATTTCCTTTCACAAAAAATCTGTAACAATGCTGCAACTAAAATGCATGCAAGAAAGTGTTCTGTGAAAAGTTAAAAGACATGTTTAACAGTATAAAGACATTTCTCCAACTATACTGTTTGTTTACTAACTATAATGAAAAATATTTTAAAATTTTAGCAAAATATCTAATAGCTCCATATTTGGTTAAGATCCTAGACTCAAGGAGCTTGAAGAATCTTCAAAACATACAAAATGTATCTCCAGCTTCCTGGAAACAGACATTGAAAGATAGATGCCGTCCATGATGAGTTTGTATCTTGTCTAATCATGATGAATCTAAAAATTAAGCTCAATGGATAGGTAGTGGATTTCCCCTCCAAAAGAATCGCCAGGGAAGACACTTTCATAACCTTCCCTTTCACTCTGTTCCACTGTCTAACAAGCAAGAACAGCCAGGCTTCTAGCTCCCAAAGTATGACAGAGCCAGATCATCAAGTAGCATGAAGAGGGGATAAAAGGTAAGAATATCATGATCAATGGGAAATTCCAATGTGATTTCTGAGCTAACAAATGCATATTACCAATCATCTAATAGGCAGTGCTAATGAGTTGCAAAGCAAAATGAGCACAGTTTTTATTTGGATCTTAATTAAATGCTACCCCTACTGCTAAGTAGCAGTGTGTGATCAGAACCTCAGCTTCCTCATCCAAAAATGAGGATATTTACATTGAAGGAATTTTGTGAGAAATTTTAAAATTCAAACTGGCATATCATCGACACAAAATAATTGGGAACTATTATCAATAGTTACTGACTAATTGACAATATAAAAAGAAAAACCACTAAACCAGGTAATCTGTGGGAAGAAAATGCATCCTTGCCTTCAAAACTCTATCTTTACCTTTTAAAGAGGCTAAAAGCAAAAATGGTATTTCTACAATGCACTGTGCAAGAACATCACATACATTATCTTTATAGTGACTCTGTGAAGTAGAGATTTTTCTTTTTATTCTGAAGATGAGGAACCTGAAGGTTTGAGAGGCTACCTAAGTTTTCCAGCAGTGTGGCTGCAGAATGGGTACTCATAACCACCACATAATACTGACATGACAGTGCATTTGTCCCCAATGGCAAAGATATGTACAAACATAACTGAAAAGGCAGTAAGTGACTGGATAAATGTTGCTATACACAGGATAAATGCTTCTGTACCTTGGTCTTTCAAATTTGGGATTTGACAAAAGTATACGCAATGAACTAGTATACCAAATTTAATTTTTGGTTATACACTTTTAAAAGCTGCTTATTAAATACTGGAATTATAGCAAGTAACCATATTTTCCCATACCTAGGAGACCTAACTTCATCTGAAAATAAGATAGATTTATATGTAAATTTATATTTGAAAATTATGTTATGCAGAAATTGAAGAGACATTCATATTTTATATAATCCTGTTCTCATAGGATTCTTCATGTGATCTCTTGATCCTTCTTTTGGGTGACTCCCTGATGGTCATGCGGGTTTTATTAGTCAAGGTTCTCCAGAGGAATAGAACTAACAGGATGTGCATATATACAGAGAAAGAGATTCACCTTAAGAAATTGGTTTATGTGATTATGGAGGTTGGTAAGTCCAAAATCTTCAGGGTAGCCTGCTAGGCTGGAAACTCAGAAAAGAGCAATGTTGTAGCTCAAGACCAAAGGCTGCTTGCCAGTGAGTTCTCTCTTGCATTGAGAGGTTAATCTTTTGCTCTGTTCTGGCCTTCACCTCACTGGATGACACCCGCTCATAAAAGGCAAACTACTTTATCTAAAATTTTCCAATTAAATGTTAATTTCATTTCAAAACACTCTCACAGAAACAGGTAGAATAATGTTTGACCAAGTATTTGGGTACCATGGTCCAGCCAAGCTAGCTCTTAAAGTAATTGTGACACAGGTTTTGTTGTGGCAGAAAACTGTTTATAGCATTCTAAGTTTCCCAAATGGTCAGTTATCTACTGGAATTTTTTAGGTTTTGATTACTCTGAGTATCATAACTTTTATATAGTAGAGTGAATTCTACATTTTTAAAGTAAAAATTATGCTAAGAATATGAAACCATTTATTTTTAATATAACAATGGAGAAAGAATAAAGCTTTTGTTTTCATATCTGATATGCCACAGAAACTTATTAATGATGTAGAGAAAGAATATAGTCCCTTGAAGGAACCACAATAACTGGGTGAATCTAATTATTAGATATATCTTTTTATTATTCTTTTCTAATTCTAGAGATCAAATAAAAGATAACTTTGGAACATATGCAAATACTGTCTTTTAATATATCTCTAATGATGTGGTAATTCTGAACACTTTAGAGTGTTTATGGCAGCAAAATTCTAAGCATATTTGCAGCTATTGAACTATATTTTGCTCACTGTTCACAATGCTACAGATGTTGTTGATGTACAATGTTTCCTGATTCACTTAAATCAGGTACGGTAGGGAAGCTCAAATTGAGCCCACTTCTATAGTCCTGTAAAGCAAGCGCTTCCAGGAATTATATTTGCAGAAAAAGAGAAATCTGCCTTGGAGATAATGCATATAATCACATTTGATAAAAATGGAAAAGCCTTATTACACTTTTCTTTGGTATCTATTTTATATCGTCACCTGCAGCTATGTTCTGTTTCCATTATTCTAATACTTGTAAGAAGAAATTGCCACTAAGAACCTCAAAATAGAGGACTTATTTTGTAAAGCTGTAATTACGTACCTTGAGTTTCAGCATGTCCTTCAAAGAATAACAATGTGAAAGCTCTAAGACTATTGCAAAAGAAGCACTTCGAAGTGAATAGATTTTCTCCAAAAACATAGTAAAATCTTTTCAGAAATAAGGGTGGAGATTCCTTTATGGAGAATAGTTTAAATGCCCTGGTTAAAATCAGATCCTCTGGAATATTTGCAAATAATATGTCCAATTCTGAAAATGAAGAAGCAGCCTGTTTTATCACAATCAAAATTATATCCCTCAATCTAAGCCACTTCGTTTTGCTCTCTTGATTTTACTTTCAATAATTTTAGTTTTTATTATGTCTTTAGAAAGTTCTGGTGCCTTTGAAGAATGTGTTGAAATCATTTTAAGCCTGGTCTCGGCTGGGTGTGGTGGCTCATGCCTGTAATCCCAGAACTTTGGGAGACTGAGGCAGGTGGATCACCTGAGGTCAGGAATTCAAGATCAGCCTGGCCATCATGGCGAAACCTCATCTCTACTAAAAAAAATACAAAAATTAGCTGGGTTTAGTGGTGCATGCCCGTAATCCCAGCTACTTGAGAGGCTGAGGCAGGAGAATGACTTGAACCTGGGAGGCAGAGGTTGCAGTGAGTTGAGATCATGCCACTGTACTCCAGCCTGGGCAACAGAGCAAGACATAGTCTCAAAAAAAAAAAAAAAAAAAGAAAGGTCTGGTCTTTTTTCATCCACTTTTCTTTTTTCAGTCCTCTTCTCGAAGGATTCCTGTGGGACTCCTTGTTTCTGCTATTGGATGCGTGTCCGATGATCATAGAGGTTTTGTTAAGGCACAAATCTGCCCATAGCATTTCAACTTTCCCGATGTGGTCAACTAGACACTGAAATCATTTAGGTAATGATTACAATAAGAACTTCAAGTTCATTTCTGTTTTAAAAATAGCTTATATTTTCTTAAACCCCATTACAGAATATCAAATCAACTTTATATTAACTATTCAAAATATCTCTATTGAAACTGATTTTTAATTTTACTTCAACTTTCATTGGATCTATTTTTTAATCAAATACTGGCCTTTGCAGTTCAAGATTAAATCTCATTTGATTAATTTCAGGCCATTTTTTTCTAGACTTTTTGTACTATTATGTGATGTCTCATTGCTTGATATACTCTCTCATCTGAGAATTTAATTAATGTTATTAACAACCAACTGCATATCATTTATGAAGATGTTTAACAGAGTAGAGTTCAAGACTACACCTAATGAAACAAAACACTTCACACTCACTGCCAAAGACTTGCAATATGCCTTTATATTTCCTACTTAGCCCATCAGTAAACTAGATGTAACCTTCTATTAAAACCTAAGAACTTTCTAATGGGATTATCAGCATCTTAATGTATGAATGACTTTTACCTTACTCAAAACTAGGAGTTCTTTGCTTGGCACGAGTAGTGATTTTTCCCTAACCATGTTTAAAAATATTTGTTTAAATGCATCTTTCTGTAGAAGATGATTTATAGTTTTATAATTCATTCTTAAAAGAGTATATATAGCTCCCAAATTATATAAGGATGTGCTTTCTTACATGGTTATATTTAAAACATATTTTATGCTGCATTTGAGCCATGTAGCAGAGCAGTGCCATTTTCCCCTTGGTGTCTAGCCTCTGGGTTATTTGTATTATCCAAATTTATTTTCTTGAAAAGTGAATTTTTTCTCAAAAGCATGTACTTATGATTTTTTAAATAACTTGTAGTCAAAAATACATTATTTATCTTTGGATGAAAATTTGAAAATAGACCCCAGAAACCGGGATAATAAGATCTTATTTTTTCAATGTACTTCAATTAATGTGGACAAATGGGATGTTATCAGGGACTATAAAACCTTTAGAAAAAGAAATTTTGTCAGTCTTAATTAATAGCCTTAGATCTGACATTAATATAGTTAGAACATCAGGAAGAATGCAAATTTATCTTACTTTTAAAATGTACTTTTCATTGATTTTTCCAGCAAAGGAAGGAGGGATCTAGATTGTATATTTTAGTATTTGTTCTAATTACGTGAGTACCCAATTGTGAGTGATTAACAATAGCTCAATATCTATTTCATGGACCTTGCTTTTCTGCTTTAAATAGATGTTAATTAGATTGTGCTAATGGGGGTGGGGGAGGTGGGATTGCTATTGTAAATGCAGGAATATTAAAAGAATATTTCATGTTGGAAACATAAGGTTATCTGCTCTTCATTTAATATAGGGTAGATAGAGTGCTATGTTCAATCAGTGTCCAGTTATTAAAAGAGTAATGCAGAGAATCTGGAGAGAGTTAACAAGAGGACAACAACCATGACTGAATGTTCTGGAAAAGACTAAGAATGTATTTTAACAATAGCAAAGTCTAAAGAGAAAAACAATGTCAGTGTTCAAGTATTTCCACACTAGAAGCACAAAGTCTGGAATGAAAGAGATCTATATTTGAATCCTTGATCCTCCTAACAGCTGCCAACTTGAACCTTTCCTATATGCAAAGTAAGAATAATATCTACTTTGTCAGACCGTTGTTAGGAACGAGGATGATATAAGTAACATGCTTAGAACAGTGTCAGGCATATATAGAAGTCCTTTTGGAAATGATAGTTATTATTTCTAGTATTTTTATCAGGTATTCTTGAAAAGCAATCTGAAAACAGGGTCACAGGACTCTCAGAATTGCTGACCATGGAGTTACTTGTGAATAGGCTAGTATTTGTCCAAGGTGCAAAGTGAGAGGAAGAGGTGATTTGACCATAAACAGCATTAGATCAGTTAGCTGGTTGAACATACTAATAATACAAGGATGAGTTTTCTCAGAATTTTTAAGCAGAATTCAAATTTTGCTGAATACATTGAGGTATAACTTCTGTTTTTGATTTTTTTGTTTTCTTCTTCCCTTCCTTAGATAGGTTGGGAGACAGACAGGAAATAACCAGAGTCATTTCGTTAATCAGTACTGACTATCCTCTTTTGTTAGAACCATGGAATTGCAAACATAAAATGGAGGAGGTGATAGTGAAAGATAAAGTATAATAAGGAAGGAGAGGGGTTGCAGAACAATAACAAAAAAATCTGATTTATTAAACACTTAGGCATATAGTAACAATTTTATATTATGGTAGATTGCAAAAATGAGTACAATTTTTCTACTGCTCCCTCTGTCCTCATAGCTTTGCAATGTGACTTTGCAGTTCTTCCAGATAAGAGGTAGAGTCTGTTTTCCCATTCTTCAAATCTTGTTTGCCCTTGTGACTTGCTTTCACCAATAGAACATGGCAGAAACAACATTATGCCAGTTCTGAGTTTTGTTTTGAAGAGAGCTGGGGACATTTATTTGTTCTTTGTCTTGAACTCTGCCATACTATGAGATAAGTAGAAAGACAGATAGAAACACATAACCCTATTAACCCCATCACCATAGCTGACAGCCAGCCAACTGTCAGGCATGTGAGTGAGCCAACAACCAGGCGAAGACCATGGAAAAAAGCCTAGCTGAAATCAGTCAAGCCTGGTCCAGGTCAGCAGAACTGCCCAGCTGTTCCATAAACTTGTGAGCAAAAATGAATGTCACTAAGTTTTGGATGTTTTCATATACAGCAACAAATAATTGGTGTGTGTGTGTGTGTGTGTGTGTGTGTGTGTGTGTGCGCGCGCGCGCACGCGCGCACATGCGCACTTGCGCTCCCAAAATCTTAAAACATGTTTGGTAGGCATTATTATCATTTCAAAAATAACAAAGCTCTGTTATTATAACATAGCAATGTTAGAAACCAATATTTACTCCCAAGTTGTATAACTTTAAGCTCAGGTCTTTTCCTGTTCAGAAGGGAACAAATTAAACAATTGTTAGCTGTATTGGTCAGGATTCTCCAGAGAAGCAGAACCAATAAGAATTGGCCTACACAATTATGAAGGCTGAGAATTTCCACAATCTGTTTTCTGAAAGTGTGGGCTCAGGAAAGCCAGTGGTATAATTCAGTCTGACTCTAAAAATATGATATCCAGGGGAGCTAATGGCATAAAACCCAATCTGACAATAGAAGTAAATGAGGTTAAATGTCCCAGCTCAACCAATGAGGGAGGAAAAAAAAAATGGAGTGGGGTGGTGAATTCCTCCTTCCTCCACCTTTAGATCTATTCAGGTCCTTCATGGATTGGATAGTGCCCACCCACACTGGGGAGGTGAATTTATTTTACTCAGTTTATTGATCCAAATGCTAATCTTATTTGGAAACATTTTGCCAAGACACATCCAGAGATAATGTTTAATTTGGGGACCCCATGGCCCAGAGAAGTTGACAAGTAAAATTAACCATCATACCAGTAAGTGAAGATCTAGATACCAATTTCTTCTTATTACCAGTCCAAATCCTCAAACCATGAATCAAAGCCAGTGTTATGAAGCAAATGTCAGTATCAAGGTAGGTGGCTTCACATTCCAATACAAGGCAGTTTATTTGGTTAACATTGTAAAAAGGTAGGCCAAAATCCAAGACTGAAGTGAAACTCATTTATTTATTCAACAAACATTTATTAATTGTCTGCCATATGCTAGGCCCTGTGCTTGGCACTATTATGCAATTAATTTAAAAATAATCCATGATTTCAGAAACAACTCAAAGCTGAATAATTTAGGCAGAGCAAGACAAGTGATTCATAAAGATGCAGACTAATTGGAAACCTAGTTTAAATGCTATGCTTATGCTGCAGTGAGAATGCTATGGTTCTAAAGGGAAATGAACATAAAGTTCTGAAAATAATGTCAAAATAATTAAGCACATGAAGAATGGCACTTGGAACCAAATCGCTTTAACTCACTCTATAGAAAACACAGTATAAATTTGGTGCAGCTGGTTTGTAACATCAGGTCTAGTGCAGTCAGAAGCCCGAGTCAAGTGCTGAAAGCCTGACACAGTTTTATGTATTGCTGGAGACAGAATAGGGAATCACACTAAGTACCAGCATGCTAGAACCACCAACTGAAAATGCATTTGTCATTTGTTTGCTGCTCTGCTTTCTTCCCCATTGCCTCCAGCTTGTAACAATACTTTTTTTTTTTTTTTTTGGCTGGGCACAGTGGTGGCTCAGGCCTATAATCCCAGAATTTTGGGAGGCCAGGATGGGCTGATCACCTGAGATTGGAAGTTCGAGATCAGCCTGACAAACATGGAGAAACACCATCTCTACTAAAAATACAAAATTAGCTGGGCATGGTGATGCATGCCTGTGATACCAGCTACTAGGGAGGCTGAGAATTGCTTGAACCTGGGAAGAAGAGGTTGCAGTGGGCCAAGATCACACCATTGCACTCCAGCTTGGACAATAAGAGCAAAACTCCATCTCAAAAACAAACAAACGTAATAATACTTTTGTTTTTTGTTTTTGTTTTTTTTTTCTCAGAAAGATTCTTTCTATAGAGAATTCTAGGCTTGACCAACCATGGAGAAGTAAATTTTCTCTTCTTTCACAGTGTATAATTTTTTCTTTCTAACTCCTGAGAAGGGACCACTGATAAGAGTTAATGGTATTTGCCTTTAGAAAACGATAATGTCTAACTCAGAATTTTATAAAATTTTTTTTTTATTTTTCTATTTTCCTATTGCAAAGAAAAGTGCCAACATCTTCCTGCCAGATGCAAAAAGTACTTTTCTCACTTAAAAAAATGATTTTTGTAATCCATTTGATTATATTTATATCATTGTACATAAATACATAATAAAAAGTAGCAATTTATTTTCTGATGATTTCAAAAAATCATAGCCTATATTGAAGAAAACAGGTGATTATTCCTTATTGGTTGAACAAAGTAATGAAAATATATTCCTTCTGTATCACAACTTTAGATTTGTGGATCTATTTTTATGATGTTTTTCTTTCTATGTATCAGTGCTACTTCAGGACCCCACAGATAACTGATTCTTTTCATTTTGAGTTCCCAAATACATAGATACCCAGATGTTTAATAATACTACCTGTTCTTAACGTGTTCTTAACACTACACAGTCAAAGGTAAGCATCTAAGTAGCGAAACAAATTCTATATAAATCAGGCTTCCCTGTTTGAAATTCTCCATGATTCTCCACGTAAACATTGCAATGCACTTTACACCTGAGTTTCAGAAGAAGCCATTCTATTTTGCGTAATTGGGCCTTGACTATGTGATTTGCTAAAGTTGTTATTTCTCTACTCTGTTCACATGATATGCAATGTTAAAGAGGTAGATCAGCTCCTCACTGACTTGTTAATTCCCTTATTCTCAGACCAATTCAACAAATCTTTATTGAGGACCTACCAACTATTGTTATTTGATGTTTTATTATGGTTTATAGGTGACCTGGATGAGACTTCACAAGGAGAATGTGATGTCTATTTGCCGTTCTAAATTGTGCAGACATCAGAGCTGACCCTCACTCTATGGGCCTTTAATTTGGTTTGACACATGAGGTCACATCAGCTAGTGCCTTAGAGGGCTTCTTTTTGTAAGAGTTCATCATTTACCCATATACTCCTGAGCAAGAAAAATCTAGAGACAACCTTCCTTTCAGCTTTGTATCTCTGATGAAGAGCTTTCAGACATATGGCACAAGTGGTGTGTCACTTTGATCGTCTGGTTGTCAGTTCATAGTGCTGTGTTGATTCTGTCACTGGTATCACTATTCTTCCAGACTATCTTTTATTCTTGCCTCTGATTCAAACCTAGTATTCAGTCTGTCATTGAGTCCTGTCATTTCCTCCTTTGAACTGTCTTTCAGCTTCTGCCCTTCTCTCCTTTCCCATTACTCTCTCACTAATCTAGGCTTGTGATTATCGCAGGGGTGCCCAGTTGATTTTTCTCACTCGAGTCTCTACCATCTCTAATCCATATTGTGCGCTTACATCAGTCCAGTGTTCCTAAAGTCCTACTTTCATTCTGTTACTCCCATTCAAAACCTAGGGTTGATCCCTCTTGCCATCTAAAAAAAAATGCATTCTAGTCAGTACCTCTTACTTCCTTCAAACCAGGGCTCCCACTCAGCCCACAACACTCCATGGACACCACATTTAAAAGCCGTATGCTCATTCTTGCCTCATTGCTTTTCTTATTTTTTGTCTCAGCCCAAATTATCCTTGGTTTTTCCTCTCTATAGAAATCCTCCTACGCCCCCAGGGACCAACCACAAGTTCCATCCTCCCACTGTCCTGTAGCCGACATTCACATCCTTTGTGCTTTTGTAGCATCCACTAATAGTATGTCACAGTGCCTGTTGCATTGTGCTGTAATTGTCTGCTTACAGGATTGTGTCTCACACACAATAATGAGCCCTCTGATGACAGAAAACAATTTTTCTTGCTCGACCTTATAACCCCATGTGCCCAGAAGTATTTGACTCACAGTAGGTTCTCCAAGAAAACATGTCAGATATAAATTTCTCCCTTTTTAAAATGCTTGACTCTAAACCAGAATAGAAGTTTAACAATATGTTGTGTATATAAAAATGAAGAATGTAATAAGTAACATAATGACCCCAGACTAGGGGAGCTTTTATCCACTCAAACAATGTAACTGCTTTATTTGCAACTTTTTTTTCTTTAAAAACTCACTAGGGGCATCCTATTCTCACCTTGATCCTTTGATAGTGCCAAGCACTGTGATTCTGAGTACCTGGTGATTTGAATGAGCATGCAATTTCCACTGTCTGTCACAACAAAAACTGGCTGTGCTATCAGACATTGTCTTAAAAGACAGCATACTGTTTTTCTATTTACATCTTCATACATGGTCCCATACAGTCAAAGAAGGCCACTATGTTTCTATTTCCATTCCTCCATGTGATGGACTCATGTTGAAGACAACATTGAGAAATGTGGGAGTCAGTCTTTAGAAATGTTTTCTAATCTAACAGGTTAACATGTTCCTAGAACTCCTATCTCCAAGCGGTACACATTTTTTCCATAGCTATGGTTTGATCTTCTTAAAAGCAGGATATTTGGCTTATATAATTATGTCTTCCCATAACACATGGTATTATGTGTTACATGTAATAAATGCTAAGTGAATATTGGCTGAACAAATATCTGAATTATAGCAACTAAGAGCTAAACTTTACAAAGTTTACAAAGTGGCTGAGAGAGGGAAACTTCAATGTGGAACAAAGTCAAGTAGTATCCTAATGAAATGGGTATTTTCAGACATATATGTTTATTCCCTATCCTCTTTTGTGCCTCTGTTTTTGTCTTTGACACTTATTAACATTGAACTGACTGCTTTACTAACACATCTGGTATGGAAGTTACAATACAGCAGGGATCTTTGTTTCTTTTTGTTGTTGCTGATTTATCACTAGTGTCAAGAATGCGACCAGAAAAGTGCCATTTGTAGGCCAAGTCTGACCCACAGACTATTTTTTTTTTTCTAATTAAAATTTTATAGAACACAGCCACTCCCATTAATTTACGTATTGTCTATTACGGTTTTTTTCAACAATAGCAGACTTGAATAGTTGTGACAGATGCTATGGTTTACAATGCTGAAAATATTTACTATTAGCCCCGTTTATAGAAAAATCCTTCTTCAACTCTTAGTCTAGAGCAATGCTTGACACCAAGTAGATATTCAGGAAATGTCTGCTATATGAATGAATGAAGTAATAAATAAATGAGTCAGATACAAACTGAGGTAACACTTTACAATCCCTGCCCCAGAGATCTTTTGAGGTTTTGAAATGTTTGGAGACCCTAAAAAAGATGAAAACTCCTATTTCTTGATGTATAGGGGTCCCAGCGTCCTGTGGAAGAAAATTTGGATTTAGTACACAACTGGGGATTGATTTGTCTAAATCTTTTGTTGTGGGCTAGTGTCTCTAAAAAAGTTTAGACCAGAGAAAAAGAAGTTAATGAGGTTCCTGAAAAAAAGAAAACCTCACTGAGTAAAGAAATCTGGTAAGAGTAAGTAGATTATACATGCAAACTACTTGGGAGAGGTAGTTATTTTTAATAATAAATGTCTGTGCCTAACATTTCCCTGGCCAAACCACCTTGAGGAGGATTGTGCTGCAATATTTAGAATGGAACTACACATTTCACTGTGGACCCTAAGAATAGGCTGTGAAAATCTTCTCTGAAAGAGCTGGTTAAAGAGAACAGCATTTTTTGATTTTTTGGTTGTTGTGTTTTGTTTCTCTTTCTGTTTTTTTTTTTTTTTTTTTTTTCCTAGCTGATTAAAGAGAGGGGGAAAGCTTTGGTTGTTTCTATTTTGGTAGAAGTGAGCAATAAATTATGGGCTGGACTACAGCAGTCAAGAAACCAAACGGGTGTTCTGGACCTTAGAATCTAGGCCTGAGGTGTCGCAGAGCTGTAGGCAGCAGTTCTGATTATATATCAGAACCCCCTGTTGGAAATATCTGGAGTGTAGTATCTCTGAAAAAGACCGGTTGTCTGCCTCATCAAGTTGATAGGAGCTTATTGCATTGAGATTTGGAGTATTACTGGAAATGGAACAGAGTTTTACTTACTGGTTGGTGATGGCAGAGATATGCTGGATCCAATATCTGTTAAATCTCAAAAGAAATAAAGATTTCAGTTTAATTTTTAATGTTTAAAAAAGAAAACTGAAAGGAACGTATTATACAACAAAAAACCATTGAGGATTTAATACTAATTAATTTCAGTTTGATTTCACATAATAGCTAACTCCAGAAAAACTCCTGTATCCTGTAAACTCAGGAACTATTTAAAAATCACAAAGTACATTGAAGGTTTTCTGCCAACTTAATTTGGATTCAGACTTTACATAGTAGCAATAGACTGTGAGATGAAAAAGGAGGGTTAAACTATACGGATGTTACACAATTTCCAAACGTGATTGTGTTTTCCTCTTTTTTCCCTTGGAAATGAATCTGCCCTGAAACACATACACAGGCCCTTGACTCTGCCCTCAGCCTTGTCTCATGGCTCAGCCGTCAGTAGTGTTCATTGTGCATTGATTGGGAGGAACACATAAGCCAAACCTTTTTATTCCTTGAAGGAGCACAGCTCACACTGCAGGCAGTAAATAATGACACAGAATCAGAACAAACAGCAGCTCCTGTGGCTTGCAGGACAGCAGGTGTACCTTGCTAGAAAGTTAGAAACTCAAGAATTTGGTCTCTGATGGCAATAGGCATAGGTTACTGGGCAAGACGAAGCAATGTGGACTTGTATCCCACAGACATGACCAACATACTCATTAGAAGAGTGAAAAGACAGAGTGAAATTCTGAGGAGCTATGTGGATTGTATAGTGAACATGAAAAAAAGAAAAAGAGAGAAAGACAAAGAATGAGAAAGGGAAGAGAGCCTATCTTTTGTCTAGGGAGAAAAAAATGTCAAAAACCTATATAGCAACAACAGGGTGTGTTTCTGAGTTGCTCCTGGGAACCTAAAATACATGTGCTATTTTCTCTTTATTATATCCTTTTCCTTAATTTTTTTTAATTCCTACTCCTGCTTTCCATATGAAGGGATGAAAAATAGAACAAATTCATGGCTAAAAACAATTTTTAAACATTCATTGAATACTGACATTGAGGAGAGAACTGAAATAAACACTTTGGACATAAAGAAAAACCATTCCTTCTCTGAAATTCACAGCCTCCTTGCAGAATAAAAGAGGTAAAGAATTACAATACAGAGCAAGAGCACCAATTGGTTACCCTATTCCCATGTTCCCAAAATACTCAGTTCCTGTCTTTATACTTATTACACAGTGTTTTGTGGGATAGTTCTATAATTTAAATAGCCCTCTGGCTTTAAAGACAAATGCTGCTCTTTACTTGATTCTGAAATTTTTAGATGTGTTATAAAGAAATTATTGAATTCTTTCAGAATCTGTAAAAAATGAAATGTTTATTTGCTGAACTGTTTGCCTGACCTTTCATTTGGTTCCGTTTTCTTTTTTTCTCTTTTTTACATCTTTATCATTGATATAGGGTTTTTATTTTTTTTTTATCTGGGTCATTTGGGATAAAGAAAAAAACCTTGAAGATGACATGCTGTTTTTTCATGCCTGTCTCTCTCTTTTGGTATAGATACATAAAAATTCTGATCCAAGGAGGGAACATAGTTTTGGAAAAAAACAAAAAAGCAAAAATTCTGTGTTACCCATTCTTGTCTTTATCTAGCTAATTTGGGAAACAAATGCTTTAGAAAATAATTGTGTTATTGTTTCATTTGTAATTTCTGTATTTTTTGAGTTGGGAACAGTAATAAAAAAATACGAGACACTGGGGAAAGGGATTCAGCAAGTACTGGTCCTATTCTTCTCTCTTTTGGTATTTTCCAGGAAAATACTGAGTCAGAAACTAAGGAAAAATCTATGGCATTAGTGATTAAAGAGTGATTATCTACAAAGTCTTTCAGCTTTTTCATTGATTGAGTAGAGTTGCGTGACAAAATTCCTGTTGGTAAGAGTTGTAGACCCTTTAATTTACTTGGCAAATGGAAAGCTAGTCATTCTTTTGAGAGTTATCAGTAATCTATCAAATTTTACCCATCAATGGTAAATGAGATTGTTTCTATCTCTTAGTGGTAAAAAGCTTTATTTATTTATTTTTTAAGGAAAGACTTTGTTTTTCCCTCTGCTCCATTTTTTACATAAAATAGAATATAACAGAGTAGCTCTTATTTTTTTTTTTCCTACAGAGTCATTGGCTATTTACTAGGAAGCCATAACCAACTGGATTTCATAATACCTAACTGGAGTCACATGTTTTGGGAAACCACTGTCAAAGGAGAAAAGCCAATAATGACAATTGCTCTGAACAAAAATATAAGCTTAAGAGCAAAAGCTTGCCAAAGGCCCTATTATTTAACACTAGTTGTTTTCACCTTTCTTCACTAAAGAAATGTTGACTGCCATCATTAATAAAATGTTATTTGCAGACAACTCCCCAGCTAATTTAATGGATGTTCTTTTTATCTTTGTCATTATCCCTAGGTCTTTCAGATATATTAAAAAGTACACCATAAAATGCGTCATTGCATTTTAACATTTTATAAATGTAACTAGGTAGGTAACTAGCCATCTCTGCCCTTGTCAATAAGCAAAAATTTAGCAATTCAAACAAGCTTTTTCTTAGAATGTGATTTTAATACAAATGAATAACAAAAAAACTTCATTGTGAGTGTCAAATCAAGTCACTGCAAACATACATCTTTTCATAGAAAAAAAGGGCAAGAATGTTTCTTCCTGACTTCCATAGGCTCACATATAATATTAACGAAATGAAAATCTACTTATATCTCTTTTCAGAAAGTGTACCTCATGTTATTTGCAAATTGTTCAGGTAAAGGAAAAAAAGACCCATTTAAGTGGGAAGCAACAGCTGATTGTAAAACAAAACAAACAAAATGCAAAGCCTGTAATTCTTGACTCAAAGAATGAGTTAAGAGTTACAGATATTTTCATTGAGATACCATCTCATGCCAGTTAGAATGGTGATCATTTAAAAATCTGGAGACAACAGATACTGGAGATGATATGGAGAAATAGGAACACTCTTACACAGTTGGTGGGAGTGTAAATTAGTTCAACCATTGTGGAAGACAGTGTGGTGATTCCTCAAGGTCCTAGAAATAGAAATTCCATTTGATCTAGCAATCCCATTACTGGGTATATACCCAAAGGATTATAAATTGTTCTATTATAAGGACACATGCACACGTATGTTCATTGTGGCACTGTTTACAATAGCAAAGACCTGGAACCAACCCAAGTGCCCATCAATGGTAGACTGGACAAAGAAAATGTGGCACATATACACCATGGAATACTAGGCAGCCATTAAAAAGGATATGTTCATGTCCTTTATAGGGACATAGATGAATCTGGAAACCATCATTCTCAGCAAACTGACACAAGAACAGAAAACCAAACACTGTATGTTCTCACTCATAGGTGGTGGGTGTTGAACAATGAGAACACATGGGCACAGGGAGGGGAATGCCACACATTAGGGTCGTTGCGGGTTGGGGGACTAAGGAAAGGACAATGGAGAGTGGGGAGGTTGGAGAGGGATAACACTGGGAGAAATGCCTGATACAGGTGACTGGGGGATGGAGACAGCAAACCACCATGGCATATGTGTACCTATGCAACAATACTGCACATTCTGCACATGTACCCCAGAACTTAAAGTATAATAAAAAAAAGTAATAACATAAATATCTTGGTTAAAGTACAAGGACATAGAATCTACTATGTGCCTGTGAGCATGTCTAATATCTCACTAAAATACAAGGACAAAGAATGTACTTACTCCTTTATATCTAACAGCTACATAGGATAGGACTTAACAAAGAGTCACTAGGGAAAAGCAAGAAGGCTTTGAAGAAAGTCTTTTTTAAAAGAGACTATTATGTATAGCATTTATTATTATTATTATTTAACAAGAAAGAAAACTTTGAAGAAGAACTTTTCTACTTCCCACACCCTTTCTGCAGAAAGTAAAATTGGCTTGTTGAGAAAAAAAAAAAAGAGAGAGACGATTTACTGAGTGATTAGCAGGTAGAATCATGGTTATTGCGGTAAGAAAAGTAAATTTTATTTTGATAATCAAAACTGTATCATCATGAGAGTGCTACTGGAGTAGAGAGATACCAATTTATAGTTGAAAAAATAGGGAAAGACAGAGCAGAGTGACAGAGAACACACTTGATTGCATATGTTCATTCAGTGCATATAGGGAAGGAAAAGAAAACTGAGAATCCAGAAACTAGGACCAAACAATTTTAGATCAGAACATCAGATGGAAATAGAGAACTGTGGGAGGAAACCAGAGGGCATCCAGGAGATCTGGCTCTGGTAAATCAAACAACTGATAGAGGCATATCTTCTATCATCTGTCTTCTTTGTGGCATATGAAAGCTGAGAATACCAATACCTGGGACAATGAAAATTCTATAGGTGAGAGAAAGGTGAAACAATGTAAGAAAGGTGTTTTGGGAGTTAATCTGAAGTGAATGATGGGCTAAATAATAGCAGTAAAAAGGATACATGTCAAGATACTAAAATTAGGTGTTCCAACTTGTTTAGCTTGTTCTTTATAATATGTATATATTTTCTTCTTTCGAATATGCATTGAGTGTTTATTATGACTTAGGCAGAATGGTAACCATTTTGCATGCATAGTTACATTTGATCATTTTCATAAATCTATACATATTATAATTCCTCTCAATTTATAATTCCTCTCAATTAAGAAGCTGAGATTTAGAGTGATTTCACACATTGCACAAAATCCCATATAGAGGAAGTGCAGACAAGGATTCAATGTCTAGTCTTGTTTATTATAAAGTTGATGTTCTTAATTATTTTTCTATATTTCCCTTTTATGCTGTAATAAACATATTAGTAGTATTTAAAACCTGTCAGATACCTGGAGCATAGTCGAGTGGTTCCTTTGTGAATCAGAATCATATTTTAAAGAGGTTTATGCTAGATCTTCTGAATGAAAATGTGTAGAAGTGGGAACAAAGTGTGCAGAGATTTTAAAAGCTACACAGGTGAGTTCTAAAATGCCTATTGAAAACAGAGGTAGAGAATAGAACTCAGACTATTTTCTGAAGGAGATTTAAACTGCATCTGAATTATTTGTGATTTACATATGAAAAGAAGCTCAGCCTCATTCGCCATCTAGAAAATGCAAATTGAAACTACAATGAAATACTATTTTGCATCCCGCAGAATGACTAAAATAAAAAAGACTGATATTACCAAGTGTTGACAGAGATGTGAAACAGTTAGAACTGTTGGTGTGTATATAAAATGGTGCCATCCTTTTGGAAAACTGTTTGGTAGTTTCTTACAAAGTTAAAAACAGCTGCATTATGACTTAGAAATTGCACACCCAGATATTTACCTAATATAAATGAAAACGTACCCACAAAAGACTTGTACATAAATAGCCATCTAATTCATAGAAATCGAAAACTGAAAGCAACTCAAATACCCACAAATAAGAGAATAGATGAGTAAATTGTTGACTGTTCAGGTATTGGAATATGTAGTTTATGAAAAGTATGTAGTTTCTATTATCACCTCCTTTCTCCATTTACAAAAGAGAAAAGTGAGGCTCAGTAACAATAGGTAAGATTATATGGCTCTCACATCCAAGAATTTTCATAATTATCCAGGTCTTCTGATTTTCAGTCCCATGTCTTTTCTCTCTCCAGTTGTTTTCATGATCTTACCTCTCCTTTACAATGTTTTCATATAATTAGCAAAAGAAACAAATAAACTGCCCCGTGTTTCCAATAATAAAAGTGTTTAAATGAGAAAATTGCAGTGGCTAATGCATCAAAATTAACTAGCTTTTGTTCTATTTTGGACAAATATCTACCATCAACTCTGCAACTCTCTTGGTATCGGTAACACTAGCCCCAGTGTGCAAGAGTAGTGAATTATTTTTTTTTCTGGGTACCACAATGTATCCTCTGGAAACAAACAGGGAAGATGACTTGGCACCTTTCTCAGGATTATATTTTATGTTTAAGGAGTTCCTCCCACACTGGTAAGTGTAATGAATAGAGTGCATTTCATTTCATTGAATCACTTCTGTAGACATTCACAAAAGATCAGCTTCTCTGCACTTCAGTCAGACGCACAGTTATGAGAGTGCCATAAAACCTGTGTGATCACCACCTGCATGTAAAAAATGCCAGCAATAACTTACCAAAATATTTCCACTGAAAATATGACTTTGACCCAGATGGCAAAATAGGCTGCGTTGGCCATAAATCTGCAGGCAGTAAATGGGCAGGTGGTAAATCTGCTATCATTGCTACTGTTTTCTCAACACTTTATCTGTACAGCCTTTTCTTAAGGATATAAAAATTCAGGAAATATGGAAGAAGAAGCAAAACATGGACTGGAAACTCTGGTGTGAAGCTGTAAGTTTCTTGAAATTTAGGTAACCTGTCCTTATAGTATAGGCTCAGGTCCGAGATGCTGCAAAGTACAAAAAAATGTGTGCCGAGAATAGAGGATAAAACATATCAAAATTGCCAAGTCAATTTCTATTAGTTTTGGCAGCAAGGATCACCCTGGAAATGCAAAGTGTGTTTTATTTTTTACATAGAAAAGCAAATATTATCTAAACACTAAAAGTTTATTTACCTCTCAACTTAAATTTCTTATCACAGTTGCTTCTACTCAGAATGAGAGAAAGGATATAACAAGATTATCATAGATATGGTGGAATAAAGGAGAGTCAATTTAGAAATAATTTATGATCATACTTAGATTTGGAAACAAGATCACACTTTATTGAGTGGAGATTTGTTTTTCTCCATAAGGGAATGGATGTCTCATTATTCATACTCATGTGAAGAAATGTTCAATTCTGGGCAAAAAAAAATGATGTTGAAATTTGGGCTCTGGAGGAAGCATCTCCATTATTCTACTTTGGGACACTTGAGTCTTATTCTGAAGTATGCGTTCTAGAGATTGAGGGATGCTGCCATTCTTACACAGAGGTAGGTTAGGAATGCCACCCATTAAGTACTAGTCCTGTGTATTCTTCCCAACAGGGACACTGCAACATATAAAGATCTTTGATTCAATGCATAGTCCAGATTTTGGAGGATGGTGCTCGCTCCTCTCCGACTATTGCCTGCAACCTGGTATTTTAGCTGTGCTTTCAGCAGGCCTTCTAACACATTTTAAGGTCAGCAGTCTGGATGAAGTATGCAGTACAACCAGTGGATCCGGTGTTCATAAGTCCATTCATGCATTTCTTTGGCTGTAAAAGAGGTACATGAGATTCCATGCTAGTGTCCCAAACACAGTGAGCCTGTAATAGTGGAACTGGCTAAGGAATGAAAGGGCATAGCTCTACATGGAATGAATCTATTCCCATGAGAATAAACCACTGACCTTTCCAGAATGCAAGGGAAACAATGCAGTCAACCTGTCTTCATTTGTGCAGTCTTCTCAAGAAATGGTGCCATAATGAGGGCTCAGGATTAGCTTGTTGTGGGCAGTTGGACACTCAGCAGCAACAGGAGCTAGATCAGCCTTGACAAGTGGGAACTGATGCTGTTGGAACCATGTGTAGTATTCATATTTGACATCACGGACTCTTTGTGCATGTGCTGATTGTTCCAGCATTCATGAAACCAATGGTAGAGGCTAGCCGGCAGTGGCTGGCTAGATCATTTTGTTCATAAGGTTGTTAAATGCCTCTTTCATTGCAGATGTTCTAAGGTGGATATGAACATGTAATACATAGATATTTTTACTTTGTGAAAGTCCGATATGTCCATCGATGTGTTTCTACCTCATTAATCCTTATCTGTGACATTCTAGTCTTTTGCTTCCAAGCCATTTGCATAGGCCACTTCTTGGCTACTTTTTGTGCCACTTCTCTTTCTACATGAAGTAAGAGACCAGTTGTGCTGCCTAAAGCCCTCACTCACTGAAAGAATTTTCCCTCACTACTGTCTTTCTAGCATACAGTATAAGGTTATAGTGTAGCTACTATCCATTTTTGACTCACTGTCATATACAAAGAAAATCCTTCTGAAAACCAAATTGAAATCACTTCCCCGTATATTAGTTGGTCAAACTTGACCTCCCATGTGGCCTGGATATGGGCTGAGGGAGGAGTTGCTGGTGCAATAGTGCTGCCATGGAGCTCTGAATTATCTGCTCATGTAGCTTGCTTATGACTGCTTGTCCTGCTCATGCTTCATCCCAAATGTATCTCTTCCTTGTGTAATTTCTGATAATCATTTCTTGGTGTTGCATGGTCAGGTGCTCTATTTCTACCACGACTATTTTTCAAAGGGCATACAGTTTTGCTGCAAATGTCATGATGTTTTCAGATCCCTAGAGGCCTATGTTGTGATTTTTTTCACTAGGATTTGCCACAGATATCATATGGTATTTTTTCTCATCACTGATAGCGGCAGCACCGTAGGCTTCACCAGATTGTGTGGCCAAAATGGTGGGGCTGTCAAACCTTAGCCTGAACCTCTTTAGAGCCCTTTCTGCTCTGATTTCACTCAAATTTTGTTCAACTTCTGTGTCAACCAGTACATTTCTAAATATTAAATGAATGGATTACCTTTTAGAATGCACATACCCGCTAGGACATTGTATTTCCTTCTATGTGTTAGGAGGTACAAAATGCAGTATTTATTCTTTATTTAGGATTCTTTAAATAGTTGTGGACAACCTGACCCTTTAAGCTTCAGAGGTTCTATTTCACACCCTCTGGAATGCATGTGTTCTTCCAAGGCCTTCAGAATGTTAGCTACCCCTTGCTCATCTGGCAGGATCAATATAATATCATTGATGTAATGGATTAATGTGAAGTAGTGTGGGTTATCCAGATGGTGCAAATCTCTTTAGACTATATTATGGCATAGGCAGAAGAGTTAACATAGCCCTGGGACAAAACTATAAATTAATATTGTTGTTTAATCCAAGTAAATGTGAACTGCTTCCGATTGTCTTTTCTGATTGAGATTGAAAAGAACACATTTTCCAGAATAATGGCTTTATATCAACTTCCTTGGGCCATATTAATCTGCGCTAGCAATATACTACATCTGGCATGGCAGCTGCAAAAAGGGACTATTTCTGGGTTAAGCTTGTAGTTATCTTTCAGAATCCACCTTGTTTTGCCAGGGTTCAGACTAGTTAATTGAATAATAATGTTATGAGAACAAATACTTCTACATTTGTGAATTCCACTAGCTTCTAACCCAATCTTTCAGTCTCAAGATTAAATACTGATTTTGATTTCTTTGTTGAAGGATGGAAGGAGCAGGTTCAGAGACATTCACTTGGCCTCATTCTGTGTGATTGCTCTGACCCAAGTGACCAAAGATCCAACTCCCAAGTGTCATTTTTGATTATACATTTGAAGACAAGAGAAATGACGATTAGTAGAGACTTTGTAAGATATACTCCTCAACTCCATTTAATCATGTGTCAAATGACCCCTATATGCCTTACTCTAACAGAGAGACCATGATGATGGGCTCTGGGTATCAACTTGAACTTAAACCTGTGTCCAACAAAGTATCTACGTGTTTATTTCCCCCAATTATAAGGCTATAATCCCTTTAGGGAAGGATTGAAGGAATCTTTATCATGTACACTTATGTATAATTGTGGGGTCCTTACTCCTGGTCAGTGCCACATCTTAACTGAATGGGTTCTTTGTGTGAAAAATGGCTCATGTCGGGAAACTGGGAAGGGATCATGAATTTTTATTGCTGTGATTGCTCTCAATCTCCTGGTCATCTAACTTGGAGTTCTTTAGCTGCTAAAATCTGAGTAGTACTCATCATGTTGGCTGTCTGTTTATCTTGCCCCTATGGGTGTTGTGTTTTATTGATGTCTCCATAACCACCAGTGGGTCACAATTTCTTATTTATCACTCAGATACAGCTTTCATAAAAAAAAAATGCAATCCCATTAGAGTCTGACAATGAAGCATTGCCTCTTTGTTCCTAATATTTTGAAATTTTATTATCCACACTGATATCACTGGGACACAATCTGTAACACCCTTTCCCCCTTCTGGTTCTTGCCCAGAGAGCTATCACAAAATTTTTATTGATGCTGTGTTATCCTTTTAGCACATACCTAGTAGCCTTCATGTCTTCTGGCCTTCGTGTGGAGCATACTCATCTACAGGTCTTTCAGCTGTACATTGAATATTCATCCTAGCATTTTGTTGGCCCTTTTATCCCCTTCCCCCAGAGCCTACCAGGGCAATTCTGGTATTTCAGCTTCACCATTTTTTCCCTTTGACATAGATTTGCATTAATTTATTTCTAGGATAAGATATGCCTATGATAGCATCTATATCTGGATACAGAATTGGTAAAATATTGTACTTCCCAGGATGATTCTCTTTTCTATCTGTTTGTTCTTTATTTTCATGTTATAAAAAATGTCCTCAACCTTATCTTTCAATTATTCCTTTCAATTTTTAGTTTTAGTAAATAGTTACTTAGTTTCCAAATGCTCTTTCTTATTCTAGGATTATTCCTTTTTCATAATATACTGTTCTTATTTTACAGATGCAAACCCTTCTTTAACCTCTCCAAGGATATTAAATAGAAGATTACTGTTCTATTTGGTCTATCATGGCATTTATTTTTACGTTACTAGAGTTCTTTCTATCCAGTCATAGCGGATGTGTAACTGGATTCATTTTCAATGCCCCTGATAATATAGTCTTTGCTGTTGTAAATGGACATTTCTTTTTCCATCATCTAATCACTAGGTCTTTTCTAAGAATAGAAAAGCTGACTAGTTCTATGCATATGGTACGGCTCGTTGCTGGGCAGAAATCTATCACCATGAGAAGATGATCAGCTGTTACTGGCACCAACATCGATTTTTCTGTGTCTCTAGGAGCCATCCTAGTTTCAGAATTGGGCCTCAGCTTTCTTTAGCCCATCACTAGAACAGATGCTGACTTGTTATATAAAATCAAAGAGGCCCACAGGCTTCTACATCCAACTTTCAACTGCCTATACCTAATCTAAATGCTTTGTTCTGTAATGCTCTATTATACAATAGAAATACAATATGAGCCACATAGGTACTTTCAAATACTTCTAGTAGTAACATATTAAAATGTAAAGCAAAACAAAACATTTTTTGTTTTATTAATATAAATATGCCATATAAATATAATAAAACATGCCATGTTTTATTAATATCTCGGTAACCATCTGTGAGTCAGGATTCCTTGGCTGCTAGAACGTGTATTATTTTTAAAAATTAACCTTCTTGGATTTTATACATACAGTTTATTTTATTAATTATTATTTATTATTTTTTAGCTTTTGTTTTATTTTAGATTCAAAGGCACATGTGCAGTTTCATGATATAGGTAAAATGCATTTCATGGAAGTTTGGCGTACAGATTATTTTGTCATCCAAGTAATAAACATAGTACCTGCAGGTGGCTTTTCTAATCATCTCCCTCCTCCCAACCTCCACCCTCAAGTAGGCCCTAATGTCTGTTGTTCCTCTCTTTATGCCTATTTGTTCTTATTATTTAGCTCTCACTTGTAAGTGAGAGCATACAGTATTTGTTTTTCTGTTTCTGCATTAGTTTGCTTAGTTAGATAATGGCCTCCATGTTGCTGCTGCAAAGACATGAGCTCATTCTTTTTTATGGCTGCATAGTATTCCATGGTGTATATGTGCCACATTTTCTTTATCTAGTCTACTATTGATGAACATTCAGGTTGATTCCATGTCTTTTCAATTGTGAATAGTGCTGTGCTGAACATACGCATGTATGTGTCTTTATTTTGGAACTATTTATATTCCTGAGGGTATGTACCCAATAATGAGATTGCTGGGTTGAATGGTAATTCTGTTTTAAGTTCTTTGAGGAATTGCCACACTGCTTTTCACAATTGCTGAACTAATTAACACTCCAATCACCAGTGTATGAGTATTCCGTTTTCTTTGCAGCCTTGCCAGCATCTGTTATGCATTTATTTATTTTTTACTTTTTAAAATAGCTCTTCTGACTGGTTGAAATGGTAACTCATTATGGTTTTGATTTGCATTTATCTAACGATTAGTGATATTGAGCATTTTTTCATATGTCTGTTGGCCCCAACACATATAGTTTAAACTAGCCACATTTCAAATACACAATAGCAGTGCATGCTAGTGGCTACCTTATTTGGCAACATGACTGTAAAGCACCAGCAGTGCTTAGCCATAGCCATCCAATCCTGATACTGTTTTATGTATTATTTTTCATACATTTCAATAACAGCAGCAACATCTGCTGCTTCTATCAATATATCCTCACACTCTACCAGGTTACCACAGGTGAAAGTTTCCTTTGGATGCCACTTTTTGCCAGGAGTGGTCTGTGTTCCTCCTTACTAGTGATAAGTCATCACTGGCTGCAGGTGGCAAATAATCTAGCTCCAAAAACTAAACCCCATGTTCCAGCCTGCTGTCTCAATCTAGTCTTGGTACTGACTGTCCAGATTGTATTTTCTGGAAGCAAATGCTGGGTTTGCATGTAAGATGTTTATTAGAGAATAGCACCTATGAAAGGAGGGAGGAAGGAAGGAAGACTGATCAGATGAAAATGTTAACTTATGATGAATGTCTAACAAAGCCTTTCCAACCTGGTGGGGAAGTTCTTGGGCTAGGATGGCCACCAGAATTAGCCCATGTCAGCGATGTGGCTGGCACTTTATACTACCATCTTGCTTAGCCATTGGACATGGGCTGTTTGAGCCAGGTGGCTGCGACCAACCTTGCAGAACCTGATAGTTGGAGGCAGTCTGCTCACCACATCCCCTGGAAACTGTACATGCAAGTATTTTCTTTAAAAGGAGTAGGTGCAGCACATCTCTGTGTCTACATAGAGACCATTGGCAAACTTCAGATGTAGGAACTCTGCCACAATGTTAGAGGGGAAACCTGATTGGAGTGGGCTGAGGAGAGAATACAACTATTAAAAATTTGGCAGGTTAGCTTGTTATGGAGGCAAATAAAGGAATGGGAGCCATGTGAGGAGGGACTGGAGTCAGGATAGTTTTTGTCATTTTTTCAAATAAGAGATAGCAGAGAAGAAAAGAAGTGACATCATTGGTTAAAAATAGATAATTTTAGTTTTTGAGAGGCCATAATAATGTAATACAAGCACAATTTGAAGGGCTGGCCTTTGATAGAACCAGGAATATTTTATTCCTGGTAATACTCAAGAAGGCAGAGAGTATGGGTACAGATGCAGATTAATTGGTTGATTGGGGAATGGGAAGAGGAGCAATTTTCTACTTTACTGTATGAAATAAAGTGTTATGGTTTTGCTGTATCCTAACCCAAATCTCATCTTGAATGGTAGCTCCTATAATCCCCACATGTCATGGGAGGGAACAGGTGGGAGGTAATTGAATCATGAGGGTGGGTATTTCCCATGCTGCTCTCATGGTAGCAAATAAGTCTCCTGAGATCTGATGGATTTATAAATGGCAGTTCCCCTGCATACGTTCTCTTGCCTCCTGCTATGTAACACATAGCTTTGCTCCTTCTTCACCTTCTGCCATGATTGTGAGGCCTCCCTAGCCATGTGGAACTGTGAGTCCGTTAAGCCTCTTTTTTAAATAAATTATCCAGTTTTAGGCATTTCTTCATAGCAGTATGTAAATGGACTAATAACACAAGGTTTTCCACTAAGAGGGTGCAAGTGCAGGTGTGGTGGTGAAAAAGGAGGGGAATCATACAGAAAGTTTGAGGGAAAAGAAGGCATGTAATTGTCAAGCATACAAAAGCCAGCATAATAAGAAAGTAAGTATGTAAACTCAAAAATTCACATATTGAGTTCTCATTTGAGTTTTCTGGTCATGAATTTGAATTCAGACCAAACAGCAAGTACATAAGCAAACATTTAAATTTTACTGAATTTTCTGCAGTTCCTAAATAAGTAAGACAAAGGATAATTGGGATAAAAAACTTAGGGTGTTTGAAAGGAATTGATTTTATTGATATACCTTGAAATCCAATTTGTGTAAAAAACAAGTAAAGGACATAAGGGGCAGGGGTTATTTATTGATAGTGGAAAAGTAGCAAAGTTCTATGAAAGAGTAATGTGTTAAACTTTTTATAATTTCAACTCTGATTCAGCTTATTAGTGATCACTGGCTTACTGAAATGGAAAGGGAAAATTATAGTTTAAAATAAAAGGAGGAAGAGGATGTTCATGATGGATTTTACCAACAGCACATTTGCCTGGAGAATTCTTTCCCATGTTCCTGAAAGAATTGAAGATCTCTACTAATTAAAATGTCAGGATTTAGAATATTGGCAGTCAGTGTTATACAGTAAAAAGAACTTTCGGATGGTCATTACATAATAGTAAAGAGATCAATTCAACAAGAAAAACTAAGTATCCTAAATGTATATGCACTCAATACAGGAGCACCCAGATTCATAAAACAAGTTTTTAGAGAACTAAAAAGAGACTTAGACTCCCACACAACAACTGTGGGAGACTTTAAGACACTATTGTCAACATTAGACATATGATTGAGACAGAAAATTAACAAGGATATTCAGGTCTTGATCTCAGCCCTGGATCAAGTGGACCTGACAGAGATCTACAGACCTCTCCACTCCAAAACAATATAATATACATTCTTCTCATCAACACACGGCACTTACTCTAAAATCAAACCCACCTCAGCCAATGTAAAAGAACTCAAATCATACATGTACCATGGTGATTTGCTGCATCCATCACCCCGTCATCATATATTAGGTATTTCTCCTAATGTTATCCCTTCCCAATCCCCTACCCACTGCTATCCCTCCACTAGACCCCCAGGCCCTAGTGTGTGATGTTCCCCTCCCTGTGTCCATGTGTGTATACCTGTGTAACAAACCAGCACATTTTGCACATGTAACCCAGAACTTAAAGTATAATAAATAAATTCTTTTTTAAATAAGAACTGAAATCATAACAGTTGCTCAAACCACAGCACAATCAAATTAGAATTCAGGATTAAGAAACTTACTCAAAACCACACTACTACATGGAAGTTGAATAACCTGCTCCTGAATGACTCCTGGGTAAATAATGAAATTAAAGCAGAAATTAAGAAGTTCTTTGATGCTAATGAGAGCAAAGAGACAACCTACTGGAATCTCTGGAATACAGCAAAAGCAATGTTAAGAGGGAAATTAATAGCATTAACTGCCCACATCAAAAAACTAGAAAGATCTCAAATCGACACCCTGATGTTACAGCTAAAAGAACTAGAGAACCAAGAGCAAACAAACTTCAAAGCTAGCAGAAGACAAGAAATGATCAAGATCAGAATGGAACTGAAGGAGATAGTGACACAAAAAGTACTTAAAACAATCAGTGAAGCCAGGAGCTAGTTTTTTGAAAAAGTTGATAAAATAGACTGCTAGCTAGACTAATAAAGATGGAAAAAGAAAAATCAAATAGACACAATAAAAAGTGATAAGGGGATATCACTACTGACTCCACAAAAATGCAAACAACCATCAGATAATACTATAAACACCTCTATGTAAATAAACTAGAAAATCTAGAAGAAATGGATAAATTCCTGGATTCATCCACCCTTCCAAGGCTGAACCAGGAAGAAGTCCCTGAATAGACCAATAAGTTCTGAAATTTAGACATTAATAAATAATAAATAACCTACAAACCAAAAGTAGCCCAGAACCAAACAGATTTGTAGCTGAATTCTACCAGAGATATAAAGAGGAGCTATTACCATTTTTTCTGAAATTACTCCAAAAAATTGAAAAGGAAGGACTTCTCTCTAACTCATCTTATGAGACCAGCATAATCCTGATACCAAAACCTGGCAGAGAACAGAAAACAAAAACTTCAGGCCAATATCCCTGATGAACATTGATGCAGAAATCCCCAATAAAATTCTGGCAAACTGAATCCAGCACCACATCAAAAAGTTTATCCACCTTGATCAAATTGGCTTCATCCCCAATGTACAAGGCTGTTTTAACACACAAATCAATAAACAGAACTAAAGACAAAAATCACATGATTATCTCAATAGACATAGGAAAGACCTTTGATAAAATTCAATATCTCTTCAAGTTAAAAACTCTCAATAATCTAGGTATTGATGGAACATACTTCAAAATGATAGGAGCCATTTATGACAGATCAACAGCCAATATCATACCAAATGGGCAAAAGCTGGAAGCATTCCCCTTGAAAACTGGCACAAGACAAGGATGCCCTTTCTCACCACTCCACATAGTATTGGAAGTTCTGGCCAAGGAAATCAGGCAAAGGAAAGAAATAAAGTTTTATTCATATAGGAAGAGAAGAAGTCAAATGGTTTTCGTTTGCATATTACATGATGCTATGTCTAAAAGTCTCCCGTAGTCTCAGCCCAAAATCTTCTTAAGTTGATAAGCAACTACAGCAAATATCAGGGTACAAAATCAATGTGCAAAAATCACAAACATTCCTATATACCAACAATAGACAACAGTCAGATCATGAATGAACTCTCATTCACAACTGTGCAAAGGGAATGAAATACCTAGAAATACAGCTAACAAGAGAAACAAAGGACCTCTTCAAGGACAACTGCAAAGTACTTCTCAAGGAAATCAGAGAGGACACAAACAAATGGAAAAACATTCCATGCTCATGGATAGGAAGGTTTAATATCATGAAAATGGCCATACTTCCCAAAAGAATTTATAGATTAAATGCTATTCCCATTAAACTACTATTGACTTTCTTCACAGAATTAGAAAAAAATACTTTAAAATTCATATGGAACTAAAAAGAGCCCATATAGGGAAAACAATTCTAAACAAAAAGAAAAAAGCTGGAGGCATCATGCTACTTGACTTCAAACTATCCTGTAAGGCTACAGTAACCAAAATAGCATGGTACTGGTACAAAAACAGACACATAGACCAATGGAACAGAATAGAGAACTCAGAAATAAGACTGCACATCTACGACCACCTGATCTTCAACACACCTGACAAAAACAAGCAATGGGGAAAGGATTTAATTTAATAAGTGGTGCTGGGAAAACTGGCTAGCAATGTATAGAAAACTGAAACTGGACCCCTTCCTTACACCTTATACAAAAATTAACCCAAGATGGATTAAAGGCTTAAATGTAAGTAAATATAGAATCCCAAATTATAAAAACCCTAGAAGAAAATGTAGGCAATACAATTTCAGGACATAGGTACAGGTAAAGATTTCATTATGACAATGTCAAAAGCAATTTCAACAAAAGCAAAAATTGACACAGGGAATATAATTACACTAAAGAGCTCAGCAAAATAGGATCTAATCAAACTAAAGAGCACAACAAAAAAAAAAACTATCTTCAGAGTGAATAATCTACAGAATGGGAGAAAAATTTTGCAATCTATCCATCTGACAAAGATCTAATATCTGGAATCTACAAGGACTTTAAACAAATTTACAAGAAAAAACACAACTTTATTAAAAAGTAGGCAAAGGACATGAACAGACACTTCTCAAAGAAGACATACATGCAGTCCACAAAGGTATGAAAAAACTGCAACATCACTGATTGTTAGAAAAATGCAAATCAAAACCACAATGATATCATTACACACCAGTCAGAATGGTGATTACTAAAGAGTCAAGAAACAACAGCTACTGGCAAGGCTGTGGAGAAATAGGAACACTTTTACACTATTGGTGGGAATGTAAATTAGTTCAACCATTGTGGAAGACATTGTGGCAATTCCTCAAAGACCTAGAACCAGAAATACCATTTGACCCAATAGTCCCATTACTGAGTATATACCCAAAAGAGTATAAATTATTGTATTATAAAGATACATGCACATGTATGTTTATTGCAGCACTATTCACAAAGACATGGAATCAACCCAAATGCCCATCAGTGATAGAATGGATTTTTTAAAATGTAGTATATATACACCATGGAATACTATGCAGCCGTAAAAAGGAACAAATTTATGTCCTCTGCAGGGGCATGGATGGAGCTGGAAGCCATTCTTGTCAGCAAACTAACACAGGAACAGAAAACCAAACACTGCATATTCTCAGTTATAGGTGGGAGCTGAACAATTAGAATACATGGACATAGGGAGGGGAACAACACACACTGGGGGGGCCTGTTGGGGGGCAGGTGGAGGGAGAACATCAGGATAAATAGCTGTTACATATGGCCTTAATACTTAGGTGATGGGTTGATAGGTGCAGCAAACCACCATGGCACACATTTACCTATGTAACAAACCTGTATGTCCTCCACATGTATCCTAGAAGTAAATAATAAAATAATATAAGATAAAATAAATAGAACTTTGGATATTGAGTCAAAAGAAATGAGTTTGAATCCTGGCTCTGTTATTTTATTTTATTAATTTATTTTTTTGTTCAGTAGATATTAATTTAGCAACTACTGCCTACCAGACACTTTTCAAGAGGCTGAAAAGAAATGATAAACAAATTGAAAAGTTCCTCTCTCAAACAGGGTTATATTCTAGTTGCTTTACATATGCTATAAAGAAAATGAAATGGAGTTATGAGATAGCCACTGACATGGACTGACGGTGTACAGCTACTATGTAATAAGGTGGTTAGGAAAGGAGGTGACGTTGGATCTGAATGATAAGAAGGAACCACCTGTACAAATGAAGAATTCCAGTCAGAAGGTCAAACAGATAGCTGTTATCTCAGATAAGGAACTTGAGTTTTCCATGCCTCAATTTCTTTATTAATAAATCGTGATAATATTCCCTCAAAGCTTACTATAAAAATAAATAACATTGCACAATACCTAGGAATTAGAAGAAATAATTAAAATAGGATTTGCCTTTAATATTTCTTTATAGAGATGGTTACAGTTCCCTGAAAGATATAGGAGGTAAATATAATCCACCTTTTGTGCTCACTCCTTCAGTTAAAACACCTAAAGTTCTAATGAAGGTGTTTCACAAAACCCACGGCAGAATCTTTTTGCATTATATCTATCATTAAAAAAACACCAGAATGTCAAGACAAGTTTTTGAGAATGCTTGTTTTATGGGAAAGCAAATTTGAGAAATATATACCTTAATAAGCTAGGGTTAACATATGCATTAGTCCATTCTTGCACTAGCATAAAGAAATACTTAAAACTGGATAATTCATAAAGAAAAGGGGTTTAATTGGCTCACACGGTACAGGAAGCCTTGCTGGGGAGGCCTAGCAGGCATATCTTCCATGGCTGGAGCAGGAGAAAGAGAAAGGAGAGGAGCTACACACTTTTAAACAACCAGATCTGCTGAATATTTACTGAGTATCATGAGAACAGCAAGGGGGAAATCCATCCCCATGATCCAGTCACCTCCCACCAAGCTTCTCCTCCAACACTGGGGATTACAATTTGACATGAGATTTGGGCAGAGATACAAATCCAAATCATATCAAAAAATTTGACAAACAATTTTGCTTTTTCAGTAAACTCATTAAAAAACTTTTAATGTGTTTTACTCTATTGTACATTTGATATGGTATTACAGTATTAAAACTCTTTCAGTTCTATTCAAGATGTTGCTCAGATTCTCTGAGTGGAAAATTACAAGATTTACTATAAGGTTAGTGGCTCAAATGAATACTTGGGATTGTGGAGGGGAAGCACACCATACTGTCTATTCCATTCTCTGTGTAAAAGAAAAACTGTGATTTCAAAAGTGTCATTACTGTATTAGACATTTTTTTTTTAATTTACAATGAATAGGAAAGCAGCCATTAGGTCCTAGAACATAAAGGAAAGCTTAACCAAAGCATAAGTTAAGGGCAGCTTAACCTCTTCCTTACCCCAAAGCTGCTCTTCTGTCTGCCTTTGCTAGTTAAGTCAGAGTACAGATTGTGCACCTGAAGATTGCTAGCTTGAATAAATGATAATATATGATTTCCTCTAGCATGAGCAGCTCATGGCTCATAATCAACTTCATGTGGATCAACTGTCACAGTTCACTGATAATAAAAATCTTTTGAAAATCTTTTAAGAGACAGTTACCATTTGTCTAAGACAGTTTTAGTTTCCTTTTATGCAAAACTTTTAAGTTTCTTCCTTGACTCGCTTAAAGCAGTTTGTTCGTTAGGATCACAGGTTGATAAGACTTTCAGGAATCATATATTAAATTTATGTGCTTGTAACCAAGTGACACTGGAGTCACCTTTGAATGTTGAGCATGTGAACAACTATGTTTGCGCGCGCACACACACACACACACGCACAGACACATATTGGACATGTTAGCTTCATTTCTACAGTAAGTTATGTGCCATATATAATAATACTATGAACTCAGAGAATAGTTAGTAGAGACATTCTTATTTATTTGTTTATTTTTATTTATTATTGCTGTGTCACCTTGATAAGGTGAAGGACTTTTAGATTTTGTTTGTTTAATTAGTTCTTTTTGATCATCAGTATTCATTACTTTGCAAAAGCTTGGAGGCCATACTTGATTTATTTTTATAACCCCAGTGCCTAATACAAAGCATAAGAAGTAGATGACACACAAGAAATATTTTGTGAATAAATGATTATGGCAACTTAGCTTACTATTGCTTCACCATGTGGGTGGCACTTAAATCATTCTTTGAAAAGCAAGATAAATGAGATAGCTAGCTGAATTTCCACAGCAGTAAATTTCTAAAGACGAGACCAAGGCCTATTATATCTGTTTACTTAACTGCCTTGTGTAATGATGATGGGAGAAGTGTAATGATGCAGGTTAATCAAAACCTCAGAGAAGCACCACTTTCCACAAGGGCACACACTCTTTTGCCATACGAATAAATTGGAAACAAACAATGAATGAAGGGATAGCCATTTTTCTTTCCTGGTTATCCATCACTAATCTTATCAGTGCCTCCCACCCCATGCTGCTTTTGCGCACATGGAGATGTATGTTTAATAAGCAATAGGTAAAGCTCTTTAAAAAGATGCTTCTCAACCACAATACTGTGAAGGATCTAATCATGTAAATGGAAAAAAACACACATACACTCTTGTTAGGTTTTGCTAGCTAGTGACAAATTGACATATATAGAAAACAAGCTACAGATAGACTGGTATTGTTAGTATCATTTATGTTTGCTTTGAGCTATGTTGGTATGCATTGATTTAGAAGCTTTAGATAGTTTAAGAAGAGGAAAATCACATATTCTTTTTTGGGTGTCTACCACTGTGAAAAATCTCTCATTTCCTATTCTCCTTTTTTTCTGAAATAACAATATGTAAGAAGGAGTTGGGGAAAAATATTATGCAACAAATCCTATTCATTTTCACATTACTGCTTTGAGAAGTTCACAACTAGGATTGCCTTGGATTGCAGAGCAGGTGAAGTATATTCTTTTGTTTATTCAAAAATCATGCAGCTACGGTAAAAAAAAAGTATAATAAAGACTCTTTTGAGCTACATGTGTGGAATGTACTTGTAGGCCTGAGCTGGCTGGGTGACTGACAGGCTTCCTAACCTCTCTTCTCAGGGTTACTTCATATGTAAAACGGGGAAAATATTTACCTGGCATAATGACTATGAGAAATAAATAATATATTTAAATCACAGTTAGCACTCAAAAATATTTGTTTTTATCTCCACCGTACCTACATGGTGATAGGAGGGTAAGAGACTATTCTGAGTTATTCAAAATGGAAACTGGAAAATCCGTAGTAGATAATGAAGAATTTAAAGTAATAGTGAAATTCATAAAGTTTGAACAATCATGGCCCATTTATTTCTTCTCTTTTGATTGGATTCAGTTTCTCATTTTCAGAATGATTTCAGAGTGATTTTCCCTCTTAAGGGTTACAACATTTTGGTGTTTGGTGGTGGTGATCCTTGGAAGAGATCGGTATGTTTTGCTTTTTCTTACAAAAAGTTGTAGATATCATGTGTCATTTTATACATTAGGGACCAATAACTTTTCTTATTATCCTCT
Organism: Cebus imitator; assembly: GCF_001604975.1. NCBI lineage: Eukaryota > Metazoa > Chordata > Mammalia > Primates > Cebidae > Cebus > Cebus imitator. The sequence continues at coordinate 10,231,567 of NW_016107318.1, forward strand.
CATTTCAGTTATTTACTGTTTGACATAAATAAATGACATTTTAAAGATCTTTTAAAGGATAATATATGTGTATATGTATAATAATTAGATAGTAGATATTTTCTTAGAGAGTGGAACAAATTACAATATACAACCAATCTCTTTATGTATTTTTATATTCATGAAAACAGAAGTAAATTTAAAAGAATCTCCTTAGAAATACCAGAGCTTTCTTGATGCTATTCACCATTTCACTCTCAGTTGCAGATGAGCCTTTGTAGCGTGACAGTTACACAGGTGGGAAGCGAGAATACACTTTAGCAAGAAACTGCTTCCTGGACTTGTCCCTTCCAAATTTGGGAATTGTATTTTCAGTCCTCAGTTGTATCTTCTGGGTTGAAAAAAAATGTTGATTTTTTAAAAAATTGAAGTGGTTTTTTACCTTACACTTTGTACATGCAGAAAAACCATAAAGTGAGACTAAATCCAAGTAGAATAAAAGAATCAGAGCATTGTATGCAACTAAATTAAGCATGAACAATTTCCATTCACCTCAGTTCCTCTTCACAAGGAATTGATTAAATCATTAGATTTAGAAGGTAGTATTATCACTGTCTCTATTTCTACTTTTGATCATTGTAACTTCTACCTGAATACACTTGTGCTCAGTCTTTTTCAGGGTGTTTTATTGTTACTGTTTTTGTTGTTGTTGTTTCTTTGATGGACTTCTATTTTATCTATTACATAATATGTTCAGTTTCTCTGTCTGTAAATGTTTGAATTTTCCATTTTAAATTCTAAGTCTTTTTAGCCACATTTCAGTGTTTTATTGCACAAAACAATATGATATGCTTTCTAATTACTCTTAAAAGTGCCCATACATTATTTATTTTAAAAGTAGATGGAGCAGTACTTAAGTTTGTGTAGTATGCTAGGATGTAGGATGGGGATGAAAAGTTCTTAGTGCCAGAAGATATCTAAGTCTGAGGCCTTATCTGACATGTAATGGTCTCAACACTTGGGGAGATTATTCACTTTTTAAAATTTTATTGAATAAAGATAAAAAGATTATTGCCTTATAGGGCCTTTTGAGTATTAGATGCAATAATAAATACAAATAGCTTACCACAGCTTTAGAAAATAATACTTTCTTCATTAGTATGAAGTTTTGCTTATAACAGTTTTCTGAACCGATTAAAGGCTCTGGCATCAGGAACCTCTAGGTAAAGTTAAAAAATACATACTAGATTTTTTTTACAGTGGTAAGTAGGACGAATTTCCAAAAGGATTTTGTGTTGAAATTATTTCTTACTTTTTATAGACCTACACGCTCATTTGATACTTTCTATATTACAGTATTAAAAATCTTTGTTATCATAGGGCTTTATACTTTAACCATTTTAAGCCCTAAATCATAGGGATTCAACTGAAGTATGAAAGAGAGAACTTTAAGATAATTTTTAAAATTCAAATGGTGTTTAACTTCAAGAACTATATTTTTAAATATTTTATAGTATTTTCTTAAAAATTTTAATAACACCTCTAATATATCTTCTTGGTCAGACCAAATCAACACTTGATTAAAAACGTATTGGCCAGGGAACTAACATGCCCAATGGAAAAAGCAAAGGTTTTGTTGTAACATGGTTTCTCATATACACTTTATATTTATTGCTCACTGCAATATTCAGATTCCTGAGTTAGGTATTGCTTAATTTTAGAAATAATAATGGAAATTTTTTTGGCAAAGGTGTAGCAGATGTTTTGGTAAAGGTGTGGCAGACTCTTAAAATACAGAGTTACTATGAATTTTAAGAAAGGTAATAGATTGAAATCCTTACATCATTTTGAGATTATTTTCAATCATTTTTATTTGGATAATGGGAACATAAGGAGTTTGCAAAAGCAAATTTTCCGTAGTCATTATTTTTTCATTAACCACTTAATTTCTGTTTGCTTTTCCAATTCCTATTACTGAAAACATGAATAAAAATTTGCTATTAAAATAAACCAGGTGCACATGCATTTCAATTCTTTGTCTATTATACATTACAGCAGGCAAGTACTTAAGCATTTAACAAAAGAAATATGAGAAACTGTAAATATTGTTTGCAAACTGTAATGAGCTTGCAATGAAGTATCAAGCTAAATACAATATTCCAATTATCTCTAAAATTGTGTTGATGTGTTATTATCCTTGAAAGTGATATTCAGACAGTGAAAGGACATGTCTGTGATTCCACATGTGAACCTAAACTGGATGGTATCTACATATGCCGTCTGTACTTACACTGTAGTGTGAGACCAGCTACTGGACCTTGGCCAGCAGACCTCTTAGAACTGCATTGCATGCATGACATCTGTCCTTACTAATTACTTCACCTTGCAACATTCACGGTAGTTGGGAAACTACTACCAACAGGACCTATGATTGCTGTTTATTATCAAGTTTATAACACAGGAAAAAACAAACAGAGCCCAAGATAAGTGTCATGTTCCTGGCAATCATTTCCAAATATTACATAGAATACCAACTTTATATAAATATCAGAAATGAAAGAAATGGTAAGGATGTATTCTAGACTCCTGAATCCTCTTCCTGTTATCAAGCTCGATTTATTTTATTATTCTATTAATATTTAATAAAATATTTAATGAAAGTAATATTTTAGATTAACCATAGAAATACAAATATGGCCTGAGAAATGCAAATATGAAGGTCATTATTCTTTGACTAGCAGAGAAGAAAATATAAATACATTTCCAATAATTTAACAAACATTTATTAAACATTTATTATCTGACAAAATCTATTCTAGGCACTGAAATGAACAGTGACCAACACTGACAAAAATTTATATGCAAGAAACTTTGGTTGTAGTAAGAAGGACAAGAAACAAAATATATAAGTAATTTACGTAATATGTTAGAAGGTGATATGTTCTATGAAGACTTTTTTATCAAGGAGGGTAGAAGGGTAAAATTTGTAAACAGAATGTTCAGGGAAATCATTTTTGACAAGATTATATTTGGACAAAGAATTAAAAGAAGTACAAGGAGAAAGCTATGCATATATCTGAAGGGAGGGTCCAGATAAATGGAACTGCAAGTTATAGCCCCTGAGTCATGGAAATGTCAGAAAGCAAGGAAGCAATGGAGCTGGTAGAAAAATAGTAATAGATTATACTGGAAAATCAACAGGATGTAGAGAGGAAGGCCACTTTCAGCCATTGGACAGACTATACTTCTGGCTCTGAGGGTGATGGTATATTATTGTGCTTGAGCTGCCATAACAAAATGCCAAATACTGAGTGACTTAACAAAAGATATTTATTTTTATAGAACTTAATGATCAAGTTGCTAACAAGGATGGTTTCTGGTGACATATTTTTTTCTGACTTACATAATAGCCACATTCTTGTGTCCTCACAAGGCCATGCTTTTGTGTGTGTGTATGCAGAATGGAAGACAGCTCTGGTGTCTCTGCCTCTTCTTATAAGGACATCAGTCACATTACATTAGGAGCCAACCATTATGACCTCATTTAATGTTAGTTATTTCCTTAAAGGCCCTATCTACCAGCCCTTAAAGTCACATTGGAGGTTACGATTTCAACATATAAATTTGAAGGGATAGAATTTGGCCCATAAAATTATCACCTCAGCCCCACTTCCCCAAATTCATGTCCTTCTCACTTGCAATACATTTACCCCATGCCAATAGCACCAAGCCAATTTTGGCATAAATTTCAAGTCCAAAGTCTAAATATCATCAAAATAGAATACAGGTGAGTCAAGAGATATGCCTCATCCTGAGGCAAAGTTCCTTGCCAGCTATGAACCTGTGAAACAAGACTAGTATATGTGTTAAAATCACAGCAGTGGAATAGAAACAGGATAAACATTCCTATTCCAAGAGAGATAAATCAGAAAGAATAAAGAGATGATGAGTTCCAAACCATTCTAAAACCTATCGAGGCATTTTGGTAGATTTTAAGGCTTAAGAATACTCCTCTTTGGCCGGATGCTGTTCTCTCCAGGCCCAAGAAGGCAGCAGCATCACCCCCACAGCCTTAAGCATTGTCCTGCCCCCCATGGCTCTCTAAGGAGCAATTTGGCCACTGAAATCTAGGAGGTGGCCCTACCTTCTCTGAGAGGTAAATAATTTTGCTTCATGGGCATGTATGCTCTGAGCCTGTGGTGCAAGTGGAAGCTCTGATGATCTCTGAGTTACCTTCAAGGCCATGCTTTCTTTTATTGAAGGATAAAGCATGTTCACATCTGAATAGCTCAATTTTCCTGTCTTGGATACTGGAGAGATAGCTGATTAAATCCATGGGTAATCTCTTTATGGAGTGCTTGTTCAGCCATAGCTTTGTTGTCCTTTCCAGAACACACTTTCTCATTTTTTTGCGGTATGCATAAACTGATAATTCTCTAAATCTTTAAGTTCTACTTTCTTTCTGTTAATAATTTCTTCTTCTGTTTATTTCTCTCCTCTCTCATTTTATCATAAGCAGTAAGGAAAATCCAAGCTGCACCTTCAACTCTTTGCTCAGAAGTCTCTTCAGCTAAATATCTAAGTTTATTGTTTTTAAGCTCTACCTTCTACAAAACACTAGAACACAATTCAGCCAAGTTTTTTGACACTTCATAGCGTGAACCATTTTTTTTTAGTCTGTGATAACATGTTCCTCATTTTTATCTGAGACCCTACCAGAGTATCTTTAGTGTTCATATTCCTACTAAAATTATGTTCACAATATACATGTTCTCTAAAACAATAGTAGCTTGCACTACTGTCTTTCTCTTTTCTTTCAGAACCCTCATCAGAATCACAATTAATCCCCTTATTGCTGCTAGCAACAAAATGCAGTACATAAAAGATAAGAAACTGTTAGAGTGTCTGGACAGAAAAGCAATGCAATCTGATTTGTTTTATTAGAATTACTGTGGCTTCTGCGTTGAGAACTGGTTGCCTGGGACATGGACAACGGCAAGAGAAGTTAGGAGGCTCTAAAGGTAGAGAGAAATAGATTTGCTGATAATAGATGTGGAGTGTGAGAACAAGAGGGAATCCAAGGGTGATTTCAAGGATTTTGGTTTGAGCAAATTGAAAACACTAGTTATGATTGACTGAGACAAGAAAGGCCAATACGATAGAAAGTTTGAGTGGAAATAACAAGAGTTTTCATTAGACAAGTCAAAATATGTACTACACAACCAAGTGAAGATACTGAGCAGAGGATTGTACATCTAATATTCAATCCAAGAGAAAGAAATGAGAGAGATCTGTGTCTACAATTCAGGGCCAAGTTGTTGACTTTTTATTTGGTATTTCAAACCATAAAATGTGATGGACTCACTAAGGGAGTAATGTAGACAAAAAGGAGGTCCATCAGCCTATGCTTGAGATGCTCTAATATCAGGTGATTAGTGAGATAAGGGGAAAAAAAATCAGAGCTGACTGGCTAGGAGAGACCAGTAGAGGTTAGTAGAAAACCAGGAGATAATATGTCCAGAAAATTGGGGAAAATGTTTCAAGGGGGAACAAAGTGATCAATTATTCTAAATGTTGAGTAATATATTAAGTAAGATGAGAGCTGAGAACTGGTCACTGTGTTAAGTAATGTGCATCATTGCGGGGTGGGAGGAAAGAAGGTAGTTGCAGAGAAGTAGTGGTGAAACTGTAATTAGAAAGAAATTAAGAGAGAAATACATGATGACTGCACACATATTTTGAGGCATTTTATTGTAAAATGAGGCAGTAACAGAAAAGATGGCTCAAGAGGTTTTTTGTTGTTTTTCTGTTTCTGTTTTTCTTAAACATTGAGGAAATACAGCATATGCTATGGGAATGATCTAATAAAAGTGAAACACTGGTTGATGTGGGAAAGAATGGGAGGATTAGTGAAGTGAAGCCTTGAGTAAAGTGAATGGGCTTAGTGTTCACATGGAGGGACGAGGCTGGATGTGAATGGAGTACTCTGTTAGCAAAGAAGGCAAAACAGAAATGTACAGAGGATACCCTGTGGAAAGAAAGCAAAGTTTGACTAAAAGTGGAAAGTGAGGGTATGAACAGTATGTTACAGGGATAAGGAAAAGGGATGGGGAGAGGAACAAACTAGGATTTTTGATCACCATAGTCATTCTGCAAATGATTAAGAATAGGTAAATCAATACAAGATCTTTTCCTCTACCCTCAGGAGGCTCACAGTCTAATAAGGCAGATAAGTAAGGATATAATTTGAATAATGCAGAGTATTAAATGTCTTAATATAGTAGCTTCAGCTACTTTTATGAACTGTGTACATCCCAATCTTTGAATGCATTCATAGGTGCACCCACAGAACATGGGATTAAAGGGATTATTAGGGTAAAGTATCAACACTCTTCCTCAGCTCTGTGAGCAGATAAGTGTCTCCATGCAATATGCTCCTCTTCTAGCCAAGAATTGTGTTACAAATCTCTACTGTTTTTGTTTTCTGCCTGTGTAGCCTTGGGGGAAAAATATTAGGTTTCAGATTGAGATCAACTCAGTTTGAATCCTAGATCTGTAGTTAACAATTAATTGATTTGAGTAAGTTAATGAATTTGCCTTAGTCTCCCCATCAGCAAAATAGTGAAAATGTTTCACATAAATATTGTGAAGATGGAATTCTTTAATGTGTTTAGAATAGTGCTTGGTACATAGTGAAGGTATAATTAATGCTAGTTATTATTTATCCTGTTCTTTTATTATACACAATTGTACTTTTAAATTTTACCTAATGTCTTAGCTTTGTCACCTTTCTTTTATATATAGTTTCTTTGCTTACTCTTTAGTCATTTTTTTTTCTTTTTTTTCCCCCCATTTATTTATTTTATTGCATTTTAGGTTTTGGGGTACATGTGAAGAACATGCAAAATTGTTGCATAGTTACACACGTGGCAGTGTGATTTGCTGCCTTCCTCCCCATCACCTACATCTGGCATCTCTCCCCCTGCTATATCTCCCCAGCTCCCCACCCCCCACTATCCCTCCCCTATTTCCCCTCAACTGACCCCAGTGCATAGTGCTCCCCTCCCTGTGTCCATGTGTTCTCATTGTTCAACACCCGCCTCCCTCTGTATCTTTTATTCCTCATTTAAGAGGATATTCACCATGAACTTTCTCTTGAAGACTTTTTCTGTATTTTTTCAGTTGCTGTTTGTCTTTAGACTAAATATAGGGACTCTCTGCTTCACCAAGTCTGATATTGCTTTCTAAATGGACTGGATCAGTGATACTATCAAAAAGCCAGTCATAGCTTCGGGCGCGGGGAGGGGGGCAGCTTCTCTACAGCAGGTTCTCTCACCTGGCTGTACTCTGTTTGTCTTGTATGAGGAGACAGTACCCAGTCTGCAAGGGTGAAAATGTTTGGCTCTTTGTGTCCTTTAATATCAACCATCTATTGGCCAGTATTAAAGACTCATAAATGTTTTTAATGGCAAGGAATGATATTTACGATAAAAACATACAGATTTTATGCTTGAGGACCTTCTACAGCTAGATACTACAGTGATGCAGGTTAAACAATATAAGCTTTATTTGGTTTTTCTAAAGATATTCAATAAAAATGATCGGCACAAATAGAAAATTTATAACTAAGTTAATGGTGCAGTCTACCTAACTATAGAAGAGGAGTCGGTGCCCAGAGAATGTTATTTAGAAGGAAACAAAGACAACTAAATAAATTAAGAGAAATGTATACATTATTCAGAACCATTCTGAAACTTAAAAAAGAGAAAACAGGAAAGACTGCTTAAGCTCTTCAATGCAACAGCATTTAATGTTAGTTCTATAAAGCATACATTTATCAAGTACGTAATTTATGTCAGGTAATGTTCTATTTCTGTACATTTATTATCTTATATATTCTCCTCCAAATCATGATGTATTTTCTCTAATTATCCAAATTTTGCAGAAGGAAATAAAGGATCATAAAATTTAAGTCATTTGTTCAATGTCAAACAAATAGTAAGCATCAGTTTCAAGGCACCCTGACTCCAAATTCCGTGGCCTTAGATTTCATATGGGATATTTTCATTTTAAATCTTCCTAGCATGACTCAATAGCTTAGATCCTTGTGAGCAGGTGGCATGTTTAATATACTAAATACAGGATTTAGGGGAAAACAGTATTGGGTTGAGACCCAGTCTTGCCATTTATGATTGGTTTGGTCTTGGATTTTTCTTTTTTTAGAATTAGGTTAATAATTCCTAATTCATAGCATGACGATCTGGTACTATGAGGCACATTACTAAATGAAATAATGGATATGAAATATCTAGCACAATGCTTCACACATATTAAGTATTCAAGGAACATTTCCTGCTTTCCTTTGGCATTCCCATCTGTCTTTCTGCAAGCAATACTGGCTTTTCTGAAGCTCCTTCTCCTCTTTAATGATACAAATCCTGTCTTCTACCATCTGCAAATATTTAATGAGCTTCAATTATGTAAGTACATGCTGTAAAAATGACAAACCCATAGTCCCTATGGTTAAGCCCCTAGTAACCTTTTATCAGGCCTCTGTATAAAACCTACCACCTTTAAAAAGTCTTTCTGAGCACTGTAGGCCAAATTGCTTCTCTCAATTCCTCCAGAAGTGAATTTGTATCCCCTTAATTTGGTACTAAGCAATTTACTTGCTTCTTTTGTGATGGCTTTTCGTACATCTATACTCCTGGCTCTCTCAGGAGATTGCAAAGAAGTATGACTCCTACCTTAAGGGAGAATAGCACCTGTAGATGATAGGCATTTGTAAACTTTCTGATGGATAAAATTAAAAATGAGTTTTTGCTGTAGAATTCATTTTGAAAAATTACTTTACTTAATTGTATGTCATTCTTTACTGTGTTTAAAACAAACAAACAAACACAAAAAAACAACTTGGTCAACCCAGGCTATGCTACATCCAGCTTGCTTGAGCCTTTCTTGTAGCTTTTAATCTCACTCCATTTTCTAGATTATTTGAATATGATGAAAATGCACAAAATCAAAACCTATTTTTGGATGGTTTTTTTTTTTTCTTAAGAGAGAAATGACTGTCTATCATGACCTCCAAAATTACACACACAAAAAACCTAGTTGATGATAGTGCTGCACATTCGCAGAGTATCTTTTCCTCAAAAGCACCTTGCACTCTTCCAGGCCAGGTATTTAAATAGGACTGATTTTTGTACTGGCTGAAACATGACCCAGGCTCTACAGTGCCTCCTGAGATGGAAGTGCAAAGTACACAGAGAGGGTTTCTGTATGCTTGGAAGGAAAACTGTAGGGATATGTGTGTTGGTAGGAGATTGGATGGGAATTTAGGTCAGCTGAGTGTTAAAAATAAGAATATAAAACTATGTTAATATCCAGTTAGGAAAGCAATATTAGCATCAGCATTGCTGCAAAAGCTAGATTTTGATAACCATAAGGTTGGCTTATCTATGACCTACATGTATACCCAGAAATGCAAAATTTCTCTGGGACCAAATGAGGCTTTTGAAGTGATCCCCAAAGTTCAGTCTGGTCTAAATTGTAGAAGCTCTGTATTTACAGTATATTTTAAACAAAACACTGTTCCCCTCCTAAAGGATTGAACTTTTAGTTTCTAAATAATAATTTACAGAATTGACATATATTTTCAATATTTTCATAAATGATATCATAATTTCATACTGCATGATTCTTTCCCAACTGGCTTTTTGTACTCAGCATTTTATTTTTCAGAATAGTTGATGTTGATACACAGGGACACAGTTAACTCATTTTGCCTGCAGTTGAAGATTATATTATACAACCTAGCATTTTATAAACACATGGTCAATTAGGATTTGTTCAGATTTTTGCTTTTGGAAACTGTGTAATTTTTCATGTATTTTCTTGTGCACATGTGAGATTTTCTCTAGGACAGAGATTCCATGGACAAACAATGAAATGGATTGTTTGGGATGTTCTTGAGTATAATTGGCAGATAGCAATTCAGTGTTTCAGGAGTGGGGCCCATGAATTGATATATTTTGAGAACATCACAAGTGGTTCTAATATGCATTCAATATTGAGAACCACTACTTTAGTTCAGGGCAGTTCTTCTGAAACATTAATGTAGATATAAAATACCTATAGATCTTGTTAAGTTGCAGCTTTTTATTTAGTTAATCTGGGTGCATCTGTGTTTGTAACAAGCTCCCAGGTGATTCGGGACCACGTTTTTAAATATCTACAATTTCATTTCCAATTATTTGCTTTAGCACATTCAAGTACTTAGAAATGAAATTATAGAAATACATGTGTATCTTCAGTTTTATTTGCTGTTGTCACATTATTTGCAGATTTAAATTGTTTTCAGCAGTATATGATTTTTCATTTTTCTCATCAACTTGGTATTACATAATTTTTAAAGTGTCACCAATATTATGAATTTCAAGTTGTGACGTTCTAATTTAAATTTTTCTGACTTAAGAGTGAACGTCCACTTCTTGTCAAGTAATTCAAATAATTGGCTATTCAAATTTCCACTATTTTTAAATTTTGCATTTATAGTCTTTATCCATTTTTCTATTAGTAGACCATTTTTTAACATTTTGACTGTTGAAATTATTTATATATTCAGAATATTACCCTATTGTTGTTTAAATTCACTGAGAATACCTCCTGCAATGTGGCTTTATTTAAATCAGTTTATGGTATCTCACATATACCAAAGTTTACCTGTTTACATTTAATATAGTCATATTTACCAATCTTTTTCATCTGGTTTGTGTTTTATGTGTTACTCTTTTTCCAACTTCAATTCTAGAAAGTAATTCTATATTATTAAAATATTTTAAAATTTTGCTTTTAACATTTGGGCTTTTAATCTATGTAGACCTTATTTATGTGTACGATATGAGGTCCTAGTTCACCTGTATTGTTTTTTTCCCCCAAAGGGTAGCCAAATGCCTAGTATCACTGATTGAATTTTTCCATACTGATTTGTAATACTCTGCTATCATATTCAAAACCTCTGTGTGTGTGTGGGGGGGGGTGTTTGTGTGTGTGTGTGTGTGTGTGTGTGTGTTCTGTGAGTGCTGTGAGTTTTCTTGTGTGTATCAGTTTTATTCTAGGCTGAATTTTTTGCCAGGGTTTTATAGTTAGCATTGAGAATGTGAAAGGATAAACTACCTTCTTTTATTTTTCTTCATTAGGCTTTTTCTTGGCTACTGTTGGTCCTTTATTCTTCAATATTAATATTAGGTTGTTTTTTTAAATTCTCTAAATAAAATGGAATTTAATGTAATTGTATCACATTTATAAAAGTTAACATATTTTCTGTAATCTAGTTGAATTCTCTTATCAACTCCAATAGTATGTACCTTCTCTTGAATATTCTACAGAGACCATTTATCTATTTGCAATCACTTGCTTGTACCTTTGCTTTTAGTATTTATCCTTTTAACTTATTTCTAAACCTTATAGAACTGATTAGGAACTCCAGTATAATGTGAAATAGAAAAAGTGAGCTTCCTTACCCTTGTTTCATTTTAATGAAATATCTGTAGCATTTCACAATTAAAGATAATGAACATTGTGAATTTTATTGTATCTTTTTAGTCGCACTTTGAAAGAATCTTTCTATCCCTAGATTGCAATATTTTGTTATAAATTATAGTATTTTATACAATACTTTTTCTATGTCTATTGACATGAGCATGTATATATATATATATATATATATATATATATATATATATACATACATATATATATATCCTCAAAGCTGTATTTAAGTATTAAATTAATAAACTGTTAAATAATTTCTTCATTCCTAGAATAAGAACTCTTGTTCAGGCAAAATTTTTATATACATTACTAGATTCACTCGAGAAATCCAATGTTGTAATTAAAATTTTTCTGTGTTTATAAGTAAAATTACTTCTCTTGTACAGTCCTTGTCTATATTTAATGTCACGTTATGTCAGTTTCATGAAATGAGTTGGCAATATTTTCCTCATTTTATTTTTGGAAATATGCTTATAAAATAACAACCATCTTTCTAAATTTTGTTTCTTGAATCTTCTCTTGAGTAAGCTATATAACATTGAAATTTGTTCTTTAAATATTGGCAGATATCTCCTATAAAACTGTGTGGGCCTATTTTTTACTTGTTGATAATAGAACATCCCAATCAATTGTTACTATAGGCAGCCCATATTCTCCAGAAACTACTTCTCTTCTACTTTGCATTTATGCCATATACAATATGTGATTTCCAATATCTAAGGAAATAGCAAAGAGGGTCACACTTTGGAGGTTTAACTGAGTCAATCCTGGAAGGAGCACGGATCACTTCTGCTCATATTCCATTGCTTAAAACTCAATCATAAGTAACTTTAAGGAATTCTGGGAGTCAGAATCTAGTTGTCTGCCCAGAAGAGGAAAATGAGCATGGTAATCATTTAGCCCCCTTGCAACACCTAGAAAGAAATAAGATATTTCTCTACTACAAAAGAAAAGTTGTTTTTTTCTTCTATAAATTTTAACTCCCCCTCTTTAAAAAGTACCTTACAGTAGCAAGCATACGACTTAGTTCCTGAAGGTACCATTTGAATGTTACAGCTTCCAGCCTGATGGAAACAGTTTGATATTAAAATCCTAGCATAGTTTTGCCGGCTCCCTATCAAAAGCACAATGTTATATACATAATAAATCTTCTCATCAGCTGGTGACTCTGCTGCTATTTGGTACACTTTTTTTCAATAAAATAACTGACTAGAAAAAATCAACCATAGTCACTGTTGTTTTTGTAATATGTTTGAAAGGCAGGTGGTCATCCTGTCTCTGGAGATTAAAAACAATACAGAGATAAATGTGGAAAAACGAGAAAATATGGAAGAAAGTTTGTGAGTTTAGCTGTTTGGTGAAACAGGATGAGAAGGGCTCTTATGTTACTCATCAACTGAGAAACATATTTCCGTCTGTTTATACTAACATATCAATCTGGATGCATACACTGTGACTTCTATAATGCAGACAAACTCACAAAAATTTGCTTAGGTATAAACACTTGATATCATCAGTGGAGAAGCCAATATACAACTGGCTGTGGAGTTTTCAAATAGCAGAAAGTAGTCTCTTTTTTTCCTCCCACAAAGATATTAATCAAATATTCTTTCCATTCCAAGAATTAAAAAACTTATCTGAGTCTGTGGAGCTGCAGGCCCTCAGAGGGAACACGCTAACTGGCCATTTACAATGTGTTTGTTTTTTTGTCTATTATTTTAGCAATGCTTTAACTCAAAGTCCTCTATAATTCATTTTCATCCTACCATTTTAATCTTGTTCGACCAAGTTTAGCTGTAAAGCTAAACTGCCTGATTGGCAAATATGTCCTATATGTTTACATAACCATTTATTTCCAAATGCTGATTTCACAAGTCTCTGTTCATCCTCCTAAGTCCAATTTATTCCATTATTCAAAGCCAAGCTCAAATTTCTTCTTCTCCATCAAATCTTTTCTCAATCTCCTCTCCACCTGCCCTTCCTTTATCTACTCCCAATTAAACTTAGTCATTCTCTCACCTAAAGTACCCTAATCTTTTTCTCTGTATCTTTCTTATGACTCTTAGGATGTTCCACTTTATAGTTATTGATGTTCTCATTTTATCTCTTAACTACATTCTAGACTTTTTGAGGGCAAGACCATGCCTTTGTTTTCTCTTCATCGTCTCAGTATCTGATGGGATTGTTATGAAATATTATAGTATTTATGAATGAATAACTTTAAATGTATCTTATGTATAGGTAAAGGTTCATAGGCTGCTGATAAATATTTAAAAAACAATTCTCTAAAGAAAAGCCATAATTTGTAGCATTTGCCAATTTCCATGCTGCAAACACTGCCACTGTGACCACTTTCAGACTGGTATCACTAAATACATAGTTGAGAAGAGATATGCAATAGCAGACCCTTTCTACCATGTAGATTCAATACATGTAAGTAACCCAAGATAACACATGATAGTCAAATGTAATAAAATCTTTAGAAAGTGATACATTGTGAGTTTTTTAAACTTCAGCTTTTAATATAATTTAACTTTAATATCTTTTAATTTAAGTAGTGACTATGCTTAAAATGCAGCTCACAAAATTACTGAAAATCCAACAATCACTTTTCACAAATGCACTCTGATATTGACATGTTTGTCAGTGCATACTGTCTATTTATCCAGTTTTGTTTAAAAATACTGTAAGAAAGAGAAAAACTATGTGAAATGTAAGAAGAAATTCCATTTCTCTCCTCTTATGGGTTTGTTCATTTTCTCTACATTTTTCTTGCTTCCCCTCTTATTTTTCTCCTCCTCTTGCCCAATTGTCTACCAGTCCTATTGCCAGCCCTGAGGAGATACTTCTTTTTATTCATCACTTACCTCCCTCAGATCTCATTTTTCAGTTGCTAATAATCCAGGGCCTTTAATGGTGTTTTCACTGAGTTTACATCCTCATATACAAAGGTATATAGTTTAGTAAATACTCAAAGAATGCAGAGATGAAAAACCCTTACAGTGTTATTTGACTCAAGCATCCAGTCAATATAGCAATCCCTTTTCTAATCCTACTGGACTTACATAGTCTCTGGAAACCCTGTGATAACAGAGAGCTTTTATTCTCATAAAATAGTCTTTTTTATTGTTAGGATACTTCTTGTTTAGGATACTTTATTATTATAATCACCTGAAGTCTACCATATTTTTTTCTACTAGATCAACTGAGAACAAATTCACAAGCAAATGCAAACATTCTCCTTCCTAGCATTTCTTATACTTTTGTAAACACTCCAGGTTCTGTTATCAGTGTCCTAACATAGTACTGAATCTGTGCACTTTACTGTTCTGTCTGGCCTCTAATGGCAAAATGACATTCATGTGTCACTAGCACATTGAAATGACTGTAACTGAACACTTGACCTCTGATATAGTTTCATCAGTAAATGTGTCTCCCAGAGATCCATCCAAGTTGTTTAAATTTGAGAAAACAAAATAGCCAAATGCGGATTCTTCTTGAGCACTGCTAACATTCTTCCTTCATATAGACACTAATCCACCAAAGTTGTAGTGACTTGACCAGTTAGGTCTCTGTCAGGCTATGTAAGCAACTTGTCCGTACTACTCTGTTTTATTGTTTAAGCTGTCTTTAACAGTTGTCCCCTAAAATCTATATACACACTCAATATTTTTATAGAATTTCCTTTCCTGGTAAGTCCTGAACCTACACAAAAGGTAAATTGAGTTATCTTAACAGCTAATCCTTGATGTTCATTCCTCTCAACCCTTAAAAACCAAATATTTAGATATAGTTTATACTTTTCCATTATTCCATTATAGTCATAGCTGTGGGAAAAAAAGGTAGTAATGATAGGTGAAGGAAAAAATACAGAATAAAAGAGTTAATTTTACTGGGTAGCATATTTGGGTTTTCCACCATTCAGAAAGAAGAAGGGGTTGGTATGGCTTATTTTTGGTGAATTTATCAAGTGACGATATTGGAGAGTTCAAAACAAGAAAGTCCAGCAGGTTGGAGAGGTAGCTACAGAGCACGAGTGCCCAAGGAAATACCCTTTTCAGTCTTAACCACATTTTTTAAGTTTTTAAAAACAGAATATGATAGCATTGAGAACACAATAATAAAAATACATGATATTTTTTAACAGGGATATAAAAATATGTTATATGCTCAGTACTTGAGAGAAGCTAAAGCAAGTTAGTGCTCCTTACTTAATATCCAAGAGACTAGGTCACTTCCAATATATTAATATTTTAAGTCAAAAGGGAGAAGTGGCAAAGTATTTCTGTTCCTCAGAATGTAGTATTTAACATGAGGGAGAATGACTTTTTAAATGAACGTGTTAAAAACTAAATCTCCGAACAGGGAACATTTAGAACTGACAAAAATACTCTCATATTTCTCGTACTCTTACTGTATACTAATTATGATCTTGTAAACTACTCAGGGATCAATATAAAATAGTTCCTGCATTCATCTGACTTCTCCAGAAATATCTACCAAAAGAGAAATTCGTTTATGTCATGAAAGTGAATAAAGGAAATAATTTTGGGTGTGACTAGCCAAGTAGTTCAATTACAGCTACAAGAATGAATACAGGATCTATGAATCGGTGCTCATCTTGCTCAGCCTTCATACATGTATAACTTGACCTGGAATGCATTCGAGTATTTAGACAGTTATAACATATTACAAAAAAATATCTTTGTATTGCCATTGCCATCCTTCCATCTCTATTTGAGCTGGGTGAATTTTCCTTAAGATATACGTATTTTATGTATATGTTTCTCATATAACTTAATATAATTGTATTTTTAATCTATTTCAATGTTTATTTTCTTCCAAAATATATAAGCTACTGGAAAACACCTCTTTTATTACATTTTAAATCAATAGCACCTATCACAGTCTCTGGTGCATAGCAAATAATAAACATTTTCTAACCAAATGAATAATATATAAATCTGTAAGAGAGAGAGAGAGAGAACTTTTGAGATTAGCCTTCCTATAATTAGACTTTTTCCCTTTATTACCATATCTCAGTATAAACAAAGGCACATAATCATGTTAGAGGGCACACACACACACACACACACACACACACACACACACAGGCATGTACTCAATACAATACGTATCTAACAGCAGATATAAGACAATTATATAATATTTAACCCTCTTGCTGGAAATCAAGGACTTAGAGAGACGAACTTCTTATTTAAAGCTTGTTAAGAATATCTGAAATTTTGAGTTTTTGTGATTTATATTTAAATATAAATCCCAGAAGCTAGCCCCAGTATAAAACAATTTCTGTCAAGAGACAGCCTTTTTTTCTAATTAATAATTTAAAACACTTTTTTTTTCCATGTGAACTGTCTTATATCTTGGCACTAGGCATAACATTTCAATAATTTATATAATTTTGAATATAATATAGTTAATACCTTAAAAGCAATTTCTTTGATATTGAATTATAAGAGAATGCACTTAGGCCACTGTGACTAATGATCTAGGGACCAACACATGGCAAATTACCTTTTAATCCAATTTTAGAGAGAACTGCTACATGTAACCACAGGACTCAACTATCTCTTGGCACATAGATGCATGATAACATTTGTTTGTAATATATTTATAAAAAATAGGGAAAGGATTCTCTTTGAGAAAAGTATATAAATTAATATGATTGTTAAAAAGTATAGATGATAATTTTTTGGAATCTGAGTATTAATTGAGTCGTGGTTTTAGCATTATGTTTCCGGATAAAACCTATCCTCAGAATGTTTTGTAAGGCAGGACTTTAGTTACTCTGTAAATCTAATCATGGTTAGTTTGTGACAGGTGAGCCAGCACACATTAGTGTGATAATGTACAACTTTTATAAGAAAACAGGTAATGTGATGTAAAAATGGATTCCTTGAGTCTTTCAAAGCCAAAATAGTCCGAAGGCCTTGCCAAGATGTGAGGCAAAGATGGCAAGATTGTGGCTCTCTAGCTGAATCCAGACCATGCAGGGCTTTCAGCATATGGTGAAGATTTTGTACACACATAAATCTGCATCCACTCTTTACTTTCGTAAACCATGTAGATTTTTATATCAAGAAAAGTTTCCAACATGTAATGATGAAGTGTCTTCATTTATTTCCAATACCTATAAAGATGTCCCTTGGATTGATGCCAGGCTAATTTCACAGATATTTTGATGAACTTGTAAGGTACAAAAAATTTTTTTATTCAAATATTAAGATCTAGCAGGCCTAGATTTTTCTGTTTTTAGAATGGAAATTATCAGTGGTAGCTGCTCTCTTTAGACAGGTGCTCTCCACCTGGCCCCATCAATTACAGTATGTATGTACAGTTTGTCTTGATTCACATTTCTTGTGTATGTTACTTATCCATAACATTAGATATTTTCCTTTTTCATATAAGTAATCAGGGCCTTGGTCATCATGGGAAGTTTAATCATCTATTTCTGGAGTCTGTATTTTGATCCATTGTCTGTTTGATACCAATGCCACACTGGCTTTGCAGTAGCTTTATGATAAGTTGTGAAGTCACGTAAGATAAGTTCTACAAATTTTCATTATTATTTTAAAAACTGTGCACAAATGTGGCTGCTTTTAAAAACTACAATTATTTGTTTCACTCTTCTGAGTAATTTGTATAAATATCCTCTCTAAATTGCAATTTGCACAATTTGGATAGGATATTTGAGGCCTCACTGGGATGATTTAGGGAGTCAGGGCTTGGATGAGCAGAAGTGCTTCTGGGGCCCCATCTCTCTGTTTCTCCATGTGGTGTCCACATGTGGTGTCTCCACATGTTCTCTCCAGCATAGTAGCCCCAAGGTGGTCACACTATGGTGGCCCAGAGCTCCAAGAGTGACTGTTCTCAGAGAACAGTACAGGAAACAAATGACTTTTTTTAAAAACTCAGTTTGGAGTTCAAATAGCATTATTTCTTCAACAACTCTATTGTTTGAAGCAGCCAAGAGCCTACTCCAATTCAGCATGAGGTGGAGGAGGAGAGGGATCCTAGTGGAAAGGGTGTAAAAAATTTGTGGCCATATTGATAGGACCACCACACAAACCAACTAACACAAAAGCAGATGGGTAGCTGGAAGGAAGAGTTGGCCTGGACGTGTAGAACTTTGCTGTAAGACAGACCCACATCTTCCCCCACTGATAAGTCATTAGCCTCTCAGTATATTATTCACAGTAAATTTTCAGCAAATACTAACCTTGCTGTGGGTAACCGTTTTTAGATATGTTCCCAGTAAGAAAGACAGAAAACCACAATGTCCTGTTTTGAATACCGATCCAACTACCCTCTCACTCACTTTCTAGAGCACAGTATTGAGAAGGGATCGCTATAAATAATGTTGAGAATGGCACACTATTTATTTCCAGCCAAGGCTTCAGCACCGATTCCCTGGTGAGCTTATTGGATCATATGGAAATCTCTAAGATCTATGTAAATATATGAATACAAAGACAAAAGTAAGATATATCAAATTATTAACAATAATTCTTGCTAAAAGGTGGCATTATATTAAATTGAATCATATGAAATTGCCAATATCCATTTGTTTTTAATCAGAGGGCAATTTTAGATATTGCAACCTAATACACTATTTTTTTCCTCCTTATTGTTTATGTATTTGTCTACATTCTTTTCAGTGAATGCATATTATATTCATGATTGGAAAAATAAATATTATTTGCAAAGAACAAAGAAACCAGAGTACTTCAAAGAAGGTGTTATTTTTCTAATGGTGCTAAAATGACACATCTCCTCTGCAAATGCATAAAACACCAGAACAGGTTTTAGATATAAAAATCTGCTACAACACATTTTGAGAAACCTGAGCCTAACAAGGAATCTGTATATTGAACCTGAACAGGCTTACCTTATGAAGCCAGGAGCCAGGTGTTACATTATAGCTCTGTGACTCCAATGGTAGACATTGGATTCTCTTGTGTTTTCAAAAACCCTAAAGCAAGCTTTTAGCTATGGGAAATGTTTGCAAAGAAGGCAGCTGGGTTCTAGTTTGACACAGCTGGGCTGTTTCCTCTGGTTAATATGGAAAATAGTTCACTGCCAAGGATGAGGCAAGAGAAAAGTTCACTTGGGCCATTCCAGAGGGTATTTGTTGGCACATTTTCAAATGGAGCTGGCCACCAGGTTTATGGGAATAGTAACTACACTGAAAGAAGGTGCTTGCTTTCTTAAATATAAATTCCTGGAAGGGGAATCATTGGCTCAATGGGATAGAAATTTTTTAAGATCTTAAAGTATACTGCCAAATTGTTTCCAGGAAAAATCTTACTATTAATTCTTAATAAAATGTTACCATCACTAAAGTTTTTGAAGTTATATAGCTGGTGCCTTAAGAATTATATTTCACTAGAAATGGGTACCCACATTAGGGCGCTATAAGGTATTTCAGTTGTGGTGTTCTTCCTATCTATTTTGTGACCATTTTCTACTATGGAGGAGACTGAATTATGCAGACATTGTAGATTCCCTGTGATATACAGCATGACTATAAATGTGCTCCAGCCTTCTTGCTGCTGCTGCTGTTGCCTGAGGGGTTAGCTACTATTATGATCTTGATTTTAAGCAGTGGTTTATATCTTTGAATCATCCGAGTAAGTGAAGCTGAAGCTAGCCTGAGGTACAGCAGGGATTTGAACTCTGGTGTATAAAGACTAATGTGCAGAGGCTAGCTATTGATCCTCTCGCCAGAACAAAGCAAAAAAATTAAAAAAAAAAATCTTTACATTCCAAAATATTGAAACTCTTATATAACCATGTTGTGTTTTTGTCTTCAAAATAAAATGTTTGTACAGCATGTGAGAAATTTGCCTGCAACCAAAAATGTTAAAATCATTACATAAATGTTAAACTCTCTAAAACCAGTAGCCTTTTAAAAGTTATTTTTACCACATTTAATTTTCATGTATACTAAACCTACTTTGTGTATGTTTCATGTGTAGGTGTATGCTTTTATTTGCAACTGAACATCTAACTGGCCAATAGTCATGCCTTTGCATAATCCATGTATTAGAGAGTCAAGAGAAGATGGAGAGAAAGGAAAATAGAAGAAAATAATTTTGTTTCTCTGTAACTCCATATTCCATAGGGTTTATTTCTCTCGGATTCTTACTTTATTCTCTCTATTGTTGATTGTCTGGGTCACTGCTATGGAGAACCAATCTTGAGTCTTTAAAGGAAAAAGAACACAATGATAAATTGTTGCTTATTGCATCTTTCTACTTCCAGGATGTTGCCCCTCTGTACCCACCAGGCTGCTCTCAGTGAGTTTGAAAATGGATGCAAGTTCATAAGTCATTATTTCCTGTAGGGATAGTTACATTTTAACATTAGTTCCTCAAAGACAAATACTGTTCTGAGGATCTAAAAAAATGGCCTTTCTAATTAGAGTGCAGATTTTAAATGTAGGAGAGAGAATTTTAAGGAGAGGTCTTTCTGGCGTTCTATAAATCAGTGTTTCCAAAATCTGTAGATTCTGGAACTCACTGAATACTACTGGTCTAGAATATTCTGAATCAACCCTTCTCCTATCCCAGAATCATGAAAAACTCATCCAGTTATACCTGCTGTTTAGCTGGGTGTGGGAAACTACTGTTTTAAATGACCAAATTCTGTTCAAATTCCACCTGTTTCAAAAAGCCTTATCCAATATCAGCATCCCCTCAATTCTGCCTCCGTAGGAAGAGTTAAATTCACAAATCTGTTCCCAATTCACTTTTGGAGTAACTCTTTGTAGTACTAATGACTCTCCATTGTGGTTAGAAATGTGACATCTTTTTAACTCTTTAGACATGGACTCCTTAAGATTAGTCACCCTGAGTTGGTGCTCAATAAATGTCTATTGAATAGATGGATGGATAAATGGATAGATGGATTGATGGATGGATGGATAGGTGGATGGATGGATGAATGGATGGATTAAAATAGTTCACTGCCTATTTTGTCAGTTTTCATAGCTGACCCGATGAAGGACACAATAGATTGAGAAAAACTTGTGCATAGATATCCTAAATGAGTGAAAACACTAAGGTAAGGAAGATAATTCAAGTTTGAACTGAAGCTTGACAGATACATTTTTCTTATACATATATATATATATATATATATAATAATATATGTATAAGAAATATATATTATATATATTTCTATATATTATATATCTATATATATATTTATATATTTATGAGACAGTCTTGCTCTGTCACCCAGGCAGGAGTACAGAGTTGGGATCTTGACTCACTGCAACCTCCACCTCCCAGGTTCAAGTGATTCTTCTGCCTCAGCCTCCTGAGTAGCTGGGATTACAGGCACGTGCCACCATGCCCGTCTAATTTTTTTGGTATTTTTAGTAGAGACGGGGTTTCACCATGTTAGCCAGGATGGTCTCGATCTCCTGACCTAGTGATCCTCCCACCTTGGCCTCCCAAAGTGCTGGGATTACAGGCGTGAGCCACGACTCCCAGCCTCTTATACATATTCTTTACCTCCTAAGTTGTCTGGCATATTTTATCAGTAGGTATTTCATGAATCTGGCAGGTTTGCATTTAAAACTCATGCTTGGGTATCTTTTTCCTATTATCACTATCTCTGAGTGAGGGGGTAAGGAGAAGCCATAGAAATCTCTGAAATGTCATCAACTATGAAAAATCAGTTATGGTTTTTTCTCCATCAGCTGGAGAAAATAATGTTGCTGGTTAGATGCAGACCATGAAACCATCAAAAACCCACAAGCAAACCAATTTAGAGAAAAAAGCATGAAACAATTTCTTTTCTCACTTTGAGAACAACACCTTTTCCAGGACATTTGTTATGTAACATAGATCTGCTTTCACTTTTTGGGTGCTGGCCAAGATTGAAAAGGGAAGCGCCAGCCCAGTGAAAGGAAGAATGTTCTTTTGATATTGCCAGCCATTACCAGATATGGGAGTGCAAAAAAAGCCAATTCTCCCAAGATTTATAGTTACATCTAGCTTATCAACTCAAGCAGTTTGGAAAAGCTTCGGAAAAAGAGTTCATTCAAACTAGCCCAGACTCCAAATCTGTGGAGAAAAAAAGGTAGAAATAATATGTACATACATACCATTAATATGTACATACATACCATTACAGTCAAATCCTTTTGATTCTAAATTTATGAAGATTCGAAAGTTAAAAAAAAAAAATACTGTGACCAACACACATAGGACTACCTAAAATGTGACAGACCATTCTGTTAAGAATAAATGTATATGATTATCGTCCAATTATTTTTCTGGGTTTGGATGGCAAAAACTATAGTAGGCAAAGGACTAAGAAAATATTATGCTTCTAAATGAATTAGAAGGAATATTGAATCTGTAAACTCAGAGAATCCATGAAAAAGGCACACAAGATCCTTGAAATTATAATTACATTTTCACCGTATTCTCAGAATTTATATTATCTCATTCCTGCAATAGTGTAGAATTTTATAGGATCTCTTTACTGAGACATAGAAGAAGTATTAGCTTAGCACCTGGAAGAACAATAAAATATTTATTAAAAATGCTTTATGTGTCAGGCCCTGTCTCAGGTTCTGGCAATATGTTGTTGAATAAAGCAAACAACTTCCCTACCCTAGGTCTCTACTTAGGTTCTATGAAGAGACAGGTAATAAGCAAGCAAAGAAATAAATACAAATGAAAATGATGGATTACAAAGAAAACTATCACAAAAAATGAGAAGTAGGGGAATAGAAAGGGGCAGAGAGTTATGGGTGCAAATAATTATTTCAACAAGACACATACTGTCATAGTGCATTCAGGAAGCTATAACAAAATACCATAAACTAGATGGTTTATAATCAACAGAAATTTATTTCTCACAGTTCTGGAGGCTTGGAAGTTCAAGATCCAGGCACTGGAGAGGGTCTGCTTTCTCATGGACAAGGCTTTCTCACTGAGTTTTTACATGGTGGAAGGGATGACCTAGCTCGTGAGGTCTTTGGGTTGTTTTTTGTTTGTTTGTTTGTTTGTTTTTTTATAAAGGCATTAATCCCTTCATGATCTTATCACCTTTCCAAGGTTCTGCCTCCTACTAGTATCAACTTGGGGTTAAGATTTTAACACATGAATTTGGTAGGGATACAAGCATTGGCCATAGCACAGACCCAGAAAAATCTACTTTGCTTTAAGATCATCAAAGTTATCAGTGACACAATGTCTTAAAATCAAATTTTGATCTTTGAAAATTCACTCACTAATGTACATTTCACTGTTTCTTCTTTGTGGTAAGTTTTTGAGGTATGAGAAGTCACCATGGGGAGAGGTGAGTCAAAGAGGACATCAAAGAGATGGCATCAATTTTATTTTACTTCTTATTTGTCCTAGTGAACATATTTGGAGAACAGATCTCATAATTGTGTGCATAATTCAAATAGATACATGAAAACTTTTAAAGGTTTTTGGTAATGAGCCTTCAGAGGATGAATGAGAGGACAGTCAGTGCACTCTCCTATAAAACACTGCTTTGATTTTATATCCTGACTGAGGAAGCATGTGGTTTTTGTGCCAGAATATTGTAGTTACAATAAATGCTGAATGGGTGTTTTTCAGTAATCGGTGAGTGTTTGTGAGCCAGATTAAATAAATAGTCCATCTACCTTTTAGCCCTGGCAGCCTAAAGAAGGCCTCCAAATGGATTTGTATGCACTGTGGTCTTTCATGGACTCTTACAGCTTAAGAGCTCGGTGGAGCATTTGATTGATTCCAGTGAGCCAGTCAACTGTCCAGATCCAAATTGCCTATGTCTTGTATTTACAGTTAAAATAACTGTCAAATGCATCCTGTAAAGTTTTTAATATCATGTGTGACCTGACCTCACATGTAATGCAAGTTAATATTGATGTAAGTGCTCTTTTATTTATTCTTTCTAAAATCATCTGCATAGATTATTTTAGATAAAAACTTTTAGTGTAATAAAATATCCTGTGCTTCTATGATTCCTGTGATATCCAAATTAGTCACCCTGTTGCTGGCTTCTCAATTTTTTAAGGGTCATGTTGCAGACAGCCTGATGAATTCTTGAAAGAAATTAAAATTAAATCTTTGCAGACTGCTCATTAAACAAACAAAATAATTTATTTCTTTAGGTCAGAAAATAGGTACACATTAAAAGAAAAAAAAATGCCATGCACTCACAAACTCAGTTGCTCATTATCATAAAAATAGTGGGGAATAATCCAAATTGGTAGCCTGTGTGAAGGTCATTAGAATCTGGTTTGGATATTCAATCTAAGATTTTTCTTACTGAAGGTGACTCAAACCCTGCCTGAAGACACTCACAGATGTCTCAGAAGAGGGAAGGGGGGTGGAGTAAGTCAAATTGCTTAATTTATTGGTGAAAGTGAAACTAATAAAAGATCTAAGTAATCTTTAGAGAATCTAAGGATGTAGATACATGTAAATATGCATTATCTCCTCACTGTGGAACCAACTAACTAGGAGTTGAAGAGCAGGTGCTAAGTAGTAGTTGAATTTTAGACCAGTGAACAAGTAAAGGCAAAGCATGTTATGAATGTAAGGGACCAAGAGTAGTTCATTTAAATGGACATTGAGGTTTAAAAATATATTTCACTCAATACAAGCTTTAAATCTACTTTCAACCACTGTTGCTCAGAAAGCTTCCAGTGTTCTTGGATCTCTCTAACTGGTAATACAGAACAATTGATTCTGAACAGAGTTGTAAAGTCTTGCATATTCCTAATTAGACTTTCACTAGGAGAGAGTTATTCTGTGATTTAGTATGAAATCTAGAATGTGTGCCTTTTCATTGTTTTTTTATGGTGTCATAAGATGAAGACAGTGAAGATGACATTATAATAATTATTTCCAGCATATTAATTGAGTTTACACTTAGATGAATAATATATTTCTTTATAACTCTGCCCTAGATCATAAGTACTTAAAGTGCATGACAATTCAAAATACTTCTTAAAGTCTGTAGTTTTTAATAGGTTAAAATTTGTTGAATTGATTAAAGATATCTGCTTCTTTCTGCATAAATTTTTAAGTATTTAGAAAAGGATACGAGGGAGTCTGAAATAAGATATATAGAAAATGAACACACATCTAGAATACTAAGTTATTTTTAACTCTCCTCTTTTTTTTTTTTTGGTTTTTCTATGCAAGTGCTTAGAATATTGGACATATAATATGTGACAAACTCTCAGAAAGATCAAAGATCCTTTCTACCTGTGTGTATGCATCATTTATATACAAATTGTAACTAACCCAAGAACAGCTACCAGAACTGATCATCTGCAGAAGCCTGAAACTTTGTTGTTTTTCCCTGCCCCTGTGTCCAGGATAGAATTATCTCTTCTCTCTTCCATTTCCCCATAGCATGATGCACCCTGGGACCATTCAAAACCCTTCTCAATACCATACCTTATTCTGAGGACAGAGCTGACAATGGTTATCATCATCCAATTGACCAATTCCCTATACCGCCATTTCTGTGGTACATATTAATAACCTACCTTGAGGTTATTGATAGTTTTCCTGGCCAGGTGTGGTGGCTTGCACCTGTAATCCCAGCACTTTAGGAGGCTGAGGTGGGTGGATCACCTGAGGTCAGGAGTTCAAGACCAGCGTGGCCAACATGGTAAAACCCCATCTCTACTGAAAAATATAAAAATTAGCGGGACATGGTGGCAGCTGCCTGTAATCCCAGCTACTTGGGAGGCTGAGGCAAGAGAATCACTTGAACCTGGGAGGCAGAGGTTGCAGTGAGCCAAGATTGAGCCATTGCACCCCAGCCTGGGAGACAGAGTGAGACTCTGTCTCAAAAAAAAAAAAAATTGTCATCCTCTATTATAAATAGCACTGCACTCAATAACTTTGTGTGTAAACTATTCCACAGAATTAACTTGAAAGTAAACCAACACAAAATTAATGTCTACTGATTTGAACCCAGAAGGCATACCTATTGAACTTGTATTACTCCTATAAAATGGGAAAGGAAAATGTGGAAAATATTTGCCCTCTCTTATTTGCTTACTTATCTGCTTCTCTCTTTTAATTTAAATTTCTTGAGGAGAAGTATTATGCCTTCAAACTTTTGCATTTCCTTTGGATCCAGAATTATTGCATTCATAATAGTTAGTAAAAGTTGGAAGTTTTAAACTGAATATGCAATAGTTTTGAATATTCAGCAAAGCAACACCTGTTTTTGTCTCCACAAGCCATTGTGCATGTGAAAGATTTCACTGGCCCTCTTACACACTGCATCTGCTGCCAACAGGTGATGCATTTTGGGGAGAGGAGCCTTGCCAGAGGGATTTTCTCTTACTAACGTCCTCTTTCCAGATGTGTGTGCCCTGTAGCATGTCCTGAATTATGAGGCCCTGGAAGGCAATTGTAATCACTGAGAATGACATGTCACACCTGGAAATTACCACTCTCCCCACACTATACAATCTCCTATAGTTAAATGTCAAATCTAAGTTTATAGCTAAAGGACTTAATTGTTTCTCTATGTAGTCAAATACAAGTACTAAATATTAGTTTAGCATAAAGTTTAGCACTTTAAATGTATGTAGATGTGTAAAGATTCCACTAAATTGTTTTGTAATCAGACATTATTGACAAAATAACGGGATTTCGAAGATAGAATTTATGTTCTTATGGCATTATTTCTCTTCATATACTTTCCTATGTCCAACTTTGAATCAGTTATGTTTTAAATAAATAATTAAAGTAGCTAGGCAGGATTAAGAGCTCTACATACTTTCTTCTCTATAAAGGAAAAAAGTACAATATAATGTTTTAAATAGTGGGCACTGCTGTATATGCATATACTTGTGTGTATATATGTATATTAATACAGGTGCTCCATGTGTTATAATAAGGTTACATCCAAATAAACCTATTGTAAATTGAAAATGCAATTAATACACTTAAAATGTTGAACATCATAACTTAACCTAACCTTCATTAAATGTGCTCAGAACATTTAACCACAGTTGAGCAGAATCATGTGACAAAAAGCCTGTTTTATAATAAAGTGTTGAATATTTCATGTAGATAATCAAATGGTATACTGAAAATGAAAACAAAATGGTTGTACTGGTACTCAAAATATGATTTCTACAGAATAGGTATCTTTTCACACCATTATAAAGTAAAAACAGAATTGAACCATTGTAAGTCAGTGACCATCTGTATTTGTATATCTGTCTCTCTCTATATATATATAGACATATATTTTACAGTTATAAATCAAACCTATACCTATAGCCAAATATCTAAAATATACTTTTAGTTTAATGTTATCAATTTGTTATTATTAACGCTTCTATTTACCAGTGTCATGCACATTTTTTTTTTACTTTCCTTCTAGGGTATTTTAATGTTTTTATTTCTGTTCTGTTTCAATTAAGCTAAAAGGAGCCCTCTGTTTGGGATGGTTTTAAAAATTTTTATTATTTGCCTGAGAAAATCCCACTGAAGAGTTTGATGATAATGTGTTTTAAATGCCAATTAAACTATGTCATTTAGAAACAGTTACAATGGTATATTACTTAGGAACAAGACTTCTCCTCAGTCATATCAACAGTTACACATAATCAAACACCACTTTATATTTGTAATCGTACCATTTTTGATTTTGTGTGTGTGTGTGGCTGAGTTTTGGTTCCATAAAAAAGTCAGAACAAAATTCAAAGTATGGGTAATTTATCGTCACATCAGATGTTAGTTACAAGCTTTAAAAATAACTGTGAAAACATATGTCTTGCATAAAGAAACCCAAAGAAAGGAACAATTAAAAATATTTCAGTAAAAATCTTATTTTTCTAATGATTACCAAGGCATGTAATTGCCATTTATTTACATTTCACCTGGAATGGTAACATAGCATAATTTTTTAAAGCAGCCCAAACTTATTTATGGCATAGGTCACTCATACACACTACAAAAGTGAAGAATTTCTGAGAACAATTTTAAGGCATAGGAAAAGGGCGCTACTAAAATGAAATTCAGACATCATATATGTATTGAATGGCATCTAATAATAATAACTAACACTGATGTCAGGTGCTTTTCTAAGTCCTTTAACACCTATTGACTCAGTCTCCATAGCAACCAGATAGGACATGTAGTATTATTGTCTCCAGCTCTCAGATAAAGACACTGAGGCTGAGATAAATAACTTACCCTAAATAATGCAGTTAGCCAATAGAGAACCAAAGATTTATACTCATGCTGTTTGAAGATTCAATGAGATATTTGGTTTCCCAGAGAATATGGAAATTTAATCCTGGAAGTTAGTTTAGAGACTTTTCTCTCCGTTTCCCAAATGTATTACGTAATTAAATTCTGGGATAAAAACTTCTACAGTCTAATACGTCAGAGAAAATATAATATAATATTTCCCCCTTCACTCTTGTGGATTTACAGTGCAAAAGGGCGTAACAAAGGTTCTGAGAAGTCCTGAAGTGATCTGTTTCAACCAGTGTTTGCCAGTCATTACTGATAAGAAAATGTTATTGTATCCACCTTTCACAGTCCTTAGAATTTGTGTCTAGCTCTACTAGCTCTACTGCCTGGCAGATAGAAAATTGAAACCCAAAATACCTTTGTGACCTTGAAATCTTACCTCCCAATTATGTATATGTCCTAACTCACTCATCTTTTAAATCAGCATGTAGAAATAACAGTTCTGCTATTTTAAGTTTCTTCTATACTTACTCTATTTAACCATTTCAATAAGAAAATCGTCATTACAGTGAGGATCCATGGATAAAATAGATCAGTTATATTCTAGTTTACTTAATATAAATCATTCATAATACATACTTAATTTAATCAATGTTCAAACATTTTTGTTATTAAGTACTCCGTTTATCCTGACATATTTAACATCTAAATATTAGAGAAAATAATTCTAGAAAGTCTTGAGGTTCCAGAGAATCCATATATCAGGTGAGGACCCTAGGCCATAAATACATTTCACCCTCATAAGTTTCTTGCATGATATTATGGAATTAATCATATGTAGTTCAAAAAACTTTTATACATCTTCTTTCTGACCACTGCATATTTTGTCATTTCAGTTCCTCCTAAGATATATGACATCTCAAATGATATGACCATCAATGAAGGAACCAACGTCACCCTTACTTGTTTGGCCACTGGGAAACCAGAGCCTTCCATTTCTTGGCGACACATCTCCCCATCAGGTAAAGTAGGAATGCACTGGTGTTGTTTGTGCTGTTCATTATTCTCCTGTGAACTTACTTGTTCAGAACTTAAGAATCAACTTCGTTTTTTGTATTTTCCTCATGTGGTAAACAGAATGCATTTATTTATTTATTTAATATTTTGAGACAGAGTCTTACACTGTTACCCAGGCTGGAGTTCAGTGGCGCAATTCCATCTCACTGCAACCTCCGCCTCACAAGTTCAAGCTATTCTCACTGTGTTGGCAAGGTTGGTCTTGAACTTTGGCCTCAAGTGATCTGCACAACTTGGCTTCCCATAGTGCTGGGATTACAGGCATGAGCCACCACACCTGGCCAAAATGCATAGTTTTATACTTATTCTTCATACCTAAAGGCACTGTGATTCCTAAAAGTTAAATGGGCCAGATGCAGTGGCTGACACCTACAATCCCAGCACTTTGGGAGGCTGAGGTGGGCGGATCAGCTAAGGTCAGGAGTTTGAGACCAGCCTGGCCAACGTGGTGAAACCCTGTCTCCACTAAAAATGCAAAAATTAACCAGGTGGTGGTGCATTCCTGTAATCCCAACTACTTGGGAGGCTGAGGCAAAGAATCCTTTGAACCCGGAAGGCAGCGGTTACAGTGAGCCGAGATATCACACTACTACACTCCAGCCTGGGTGACAGAAAACAAAGAAACAGATAAAAAAAAAAGTTAAATGAGTAATTTTCAGTCAGAGTTCAGTATAGAACCTGTTTCTTGATCCTTAGTCAAGGTTATTTTAACTTTCCTATGCTGGATAATCACCAATCAATAGACAAAAGGCTCAAATGAAAATATCACAAGAGAAATGTCTTCATATAAATGTGTAAGGGATTGATTCGATCAGCAATCACATGTTGATAGGTCAGCATGAACTGCTGAAATAATCAAGGGAGAATAAAGTTAATCAAATTATGAGTTTCCTGGGTCTGATTTCAAACTGCAGCTTTGAATCAAAGATTTTGGAGTTAAAATTTAACCAATGAGGGATATAAAAATCCAAGAGTTTATGTAACTTGTACAAGATCACATAGCTAGTTGAAATGAAATATATAACATGTTTATAGGATTCCAGTGCTCCTGCTACAGTACACATCCTCCCAAAGATATTATAAGTCAATTTTAGGAAGTTGGCTATAGTCATCATCAAAACAGGTCTGTTTTCAAAGTCACAATGCTAACAGAATTATCAAGTTGTGTGAAATTTAAAAGTTTGAACTACATAGCTTTGGGTACACCCTGAAAGTCAGAGTGGTATTTTTAATAAATAGGACCCCACCTCATTTCAGATGAATGAAATTTGATTTTATTTGTTGTATGGTTTTTGTGAAAATACCTTGAGCTAGGCTGGTGCAATGAAACAGCTTTTAATGAAATCAGAAATGCACATTTGATATAGGTGTAGAACGAACACAATTGAAACATCTATTTTATCTGCTGATGTTTTCTTCAATATTACTTACCCTTAAGTGTCTCACTTTCCTCATTTATGCAGCGGGTCTAATGAGTCTTACCCATACCACATGCTTAGTATTGGTATTGCGGGAAAAAAATCAATATATCAGCAATATACATTTATATAATATGCATTATGTCCCTTATAATATTTCTGAAGTATGAGTGTGCTCTTGACTGCCAACACTCTATTCTCTATAACTGCTAAAAAATCATAAAACTGATATGTGAACACTAAATTCTTGGCAGAAGTCTCCATGGATATAAGTGCAGCAAATTCAGGACAAGGAATTATATACATATGTTCTAAAGACAAGTTTCTTATTTATCAAATCTCCCAATCCTTGTGCACCTCTCTTGGCTGTAGTTACCACCAGCTAGTTTCCTATTTCCAAAAATTGCATGATAATAATCCTTCACTATTGTGGAACTCAAAAAATATAATAGACATAAATGTGTTTTAAAAAGTAAAACTTGATATGCAAATGTAAAACTAACTCTTACTCATCCTTCCAGGAATTTAAATCTGATATGGTAATATAATTTTTGAAAGAATGAAACACATAATGTCTATCGTCATATAATTTAAGATTAATATTTTGGGTTTAACTCTTCTGCTTTGCAGTGCTTGTTATCATGCATATTCTTTTTTAAAGCACTTGGACACATTTTAGTTTAATTAAAAAGGAATGTTGGTTAGTGAAGTTATTAGAATAATGATAATGGATAACATTATGAAACTGAAAGAAGACAGATTGGTTTTATAAGTTAAACTGTGCATAGATTTGTTTTTCTGATCCTGCCATACTGAGCAAATGAGTAAAATTAGCATAAATATTAACTATTATCCAATGAATAACTAGACCTGGCAGATATTTTTATAAACACTTCCAATAATTTCCAATTATAATTTATTAATGATTTACATTCAAATGCACAGCACCTAAAGGAAAAACCATAAAATGCACAATACTGGAGTTTCTGCTTTAAGGAACATGTCTGATAATTCTATTAGCTTTTTTGACTTATTAATTTATATTTAAAAGCAAAATTATGAACGTCATTGATCCTTTTGGATTTTGCCTAAGAAACATCAATATTTTGCATGTTTTCATGTCTTTTGCTAAATTATGAAAGAAAAGGTGTCTTGAAACAGCAGTTAACATGAACATGTTTAGTGTTAAAAACAGATATAATAATAAGTAAATAAAAACAGAGATAGATATGCTCCATGTCAATATGAGAAGAAATGGCTAGTTTGTGTATATATCTGATTCATTTAGATTTTTTATTAATGCCTTTGGTAACTCTTCCTGACTTACTCATGGTCAATTCCAGTTTTAAAAATCAATAATATGTGGTTGGTCGCAGGATGATAGCTCTATAGAGCTTCCCCCTAATTTACAGAAAAATGAGGCTGTGTGTTCACCCACATCACAAACATCACTGAAGCCAGCTAGAGTTGACATTCTACTTCATAATTCTTGCAACTCAACTGTACTTTCACCAAAAAACACCTTTCCTGAGATGTTTCTGCATACGCGAACTTCCTTACAGTTCACTTTTATCAATGATTATTTCTTTTCTCCATTTTTTCTATTTAATATTTGAGAATTAATTTCAAATTTATATTTTAAAAGGTTACAGAAATAATACAAAGAATATTCTGTATCCTTTACCCAGTTACATCCATCATGATTTTGTCAATTTGCTTCACACATTCTCTGTGGGTAGACTAAGTATATATTTCACTGAATCATTTGAGAGCAAGTTGCATACGTCTCCACCTTTTTTTATCTCTAGATATTTTTTTCTCTAGATATTTCCATGGTAATTTCTGAAGAACAGACATTTTCTTCACGTAACCACAGTAATTTTTAATCCAGTAAATTTAACCTTGGTATCATACTTTTATTCAATTAATTGTGCATATTCTAATTTTGTCAACTGACACAATAGACTTTTTTATAGAATACTTTTTTGTCTTGTACAGAATCCAGTCCAGGACTATGTATTACATTTAGTTGACATATCATTTTAGGCCCCTTTAATTTAATTTCTCTTTGTCATTACTGAACATAGACATTTTTTAACAATGTATATACTCCCCCCACCCCTTGTGTTTTGGAGATGAAGTCTCACTCTGTCATCCAGACTGGAGTGCAGTGATGTGATCTAGGCTCATTGCAACCTCCACCTCCTAGGTTTAAGTGATCCTCCCACCTCAGCCTCCCAATTAGCTGGGATCACATGCGTATGCCATGACACCCAGTTAATTTTTGTATTTTTAGTAGAGATGGGATTTCACTATATTGACCCCTTTTTAAATAGAATATTTCTCATTTGTGGATTGTCTCATATTTCCTCATGAGATATCTAGTTACACCCTTATGGAAGTAAGTGAAATTGTATCCTTCTCATGGAATCACATCCTGAATTACATATTATTCATGTTTTTCTCATTTGTGATGTTAATTTCAGTTAATCAATATGTTATCTGATTTCCACACTATATAGTTCATTCCTTTTTCTTCCCTATGGTATCAATGAACAGTCTGTAGGAAGAGATTTTAAGACTGTGACATTCAAATATCTACTCTATGTCAACTCTGCCCTTAGATTTAACATTATTGATGATTCTTTTGTGCTCAACCTTTACTCTGATTATCACACTGATAATTTTTTCTAGATTCAGCAGTCTTTCTACTTTTACTAGTTAGCATTTGACATTCTGCTGTAAACAAGAATTCCACTTTCTCCTATTTATTATTTGTTTGTTTATTTTTATGGCATGAACTCATGGATTCACAACTTTCAAAAAAGTCTTTAATGTTTTTGTTGGTTAAATTGTCCCTGGTGTGACCAGTAGGGGTCACACTAAATCTGTCTCCTGTGTCCTTATGACATGACCCCATCATTTTCTTTACTTGTATCCTTTCTGGCGTGAGAAAATATGTCAGGCTCATCTTTTCTGTCTCATCTCTGGAATCAACCATTTTATTTAATTTTAATTGATTTTATACCATACACTCGTACCCAGAACCATTACATTTTGGTTTAAAAATGTAAATTTACTTACCTGATTTATAGTAAAATTATCAAAGACTCAGAAGTCTAGGCCACTTCCTATGATATTCTGCTATCATAGGAACCACAATAAGACCTTAAATAACTTCAGGTTGAGGAATAAAAAATATTTTGCTTGGCTTTATCTAACAAGAAGCCTCGAATAGGGCCTGTAATCAGTGTGTATGCCCAAAGCACTAGAATTAATAAGAAAAATATTTATCTCAAGGAAAATATAGGAGGGCAGTTGTCCTATGAGTGGAGATACAAGTAAGCTCATAGATCTTTACATGTGATCCTACTGCTTCCACTCATCTATGACTGGTTCTTTATGTTTCAAATTGTTCAAGGTTTTATCAAAATTCCTAGTATGAGATGTATGACTTTATTTCTACCAGTAATTTACTTATGAGAAGGTACCAGTGGAGCCTAGTGATTAAGATAATGAATTTTGATTTCAGTTGAGTTTGAGATCCAGGTCTTTCTCTTACCAAAAGTAATATCTTAGAAAAAATTGTTAGCATCCTTAAACTTCAGATACAAAACAGCAATAGTAATTTTACTCGATTCACAGAATTGGTATATGGACAGTAAATGGAATAGTATGAAACACTGGACAGAGTTTATGGCTTCTAAACATTCCATATTCTTAGCTCTTAATATGCTTCTGAAATGTGTTTAAATTTTTGACCAGTGTATTAGTTTATTCTTACACTGCTAATAAAGACATACCCAAGACTGGGTGATTTATAAAGGAAAGAGGTTTAACTGACTCACAGGACTGGGAGGCCCCAGGAAATTTACCATCATAGCAGAAGGGGAAGCAAACATGTCCTTCTTCACATGGTGACAAGAAGAAGAAATGCAGAGTGAAGAGGGGAAAAAGCCCTTTATAAAAACACCAGATCTCCTGTGAACTCATTCACTAACAAGAACAGCATGGAGGTAAAGGCCCCCATGATTCAATTACCTCTCACTGGCTTCCTCCCATGACACATAGGGATTATGGGAACTACAGTTCAAGAGATTTGGGTGAGGACACAATCAAACAATATCATGCTACCCCTGGACATGAGAGGAAAAATGTCATGTCCTCACAATTCAAAACACATTCATGCCCTTCCAACCATCCCCCAAAGTCTTAACTAATTCCACCATTAACTCAAAAGTCCAAGTCCAAAGTCTCAACTGAGACAAGGCAAGTCCCCTCTGCCTATGAGCCTGTAAAATCAAAAGCAAGTTAGTTATTTCCTAGATATAATGGAGGTACAGGCATTGGGTAAATCCATCCATTACAAATGAGAGAAACTGACCAAAACAAAAGGGCTACAGGCCCCATGCAAGTCTGAAATCCAATAGGATAGTCATTAAATCTTAAAGCTCCAAAATGATCTCCTTTGACTCCATGTCTCATATCCAAGTCATGCTGATAGAATGGGCGAGCTCTCACGGCCTTGGGCAGCTCCACTCCTGTGGCTTTACAGGGTACTGCCCTCTTCCCACCTGCTTTCACGGACTGATGTTGAGTGTCTGTGGCTTTTCCAGGCACAAAGTGGTCTAGGCTGTCAATGGATCTACCATTCTGAGGTCTGGAGGATGGTGGCCCTCCTTTCACAGCTTTACTAGGCAGTGATCCAGTGGGCACTCTGGGGGCTCCAATCCCACATTTGCTTTCTGCACTGACCCTAGCAGAGGTTTTTCATGAGAACTCCACCCCTGTTCTCTCTGGACATCCAGGCTTTTTCATACATCCTCTGAAATCTAGGCAGATGTTCCCCAACCTCAATTCTTGACTTCTGTGCAACTGTAGGCCCAACACCACATGAAAACCTCCAAGGCTTGGGGCTTCTACCCTCTGAAGCAATAACCTGAGCTGTACATTTGGGCTTTTAGTCACATCTGGAGCAGGTGGGACATAGTGCACCAAGACCCTACGCTGCACAAAGCAGGGGACCCTAGGACTAGCCCACAAAAGTATTTTTTCCTTCTAAGCCTCCAGGCCTGCCTCCAGGCCTGTGATGGGAGGGGCTGCAATGAAGGTCTCTGACATGTGCTAGAGACATTTTTCCCATTGCCTTGATGAGTAATATTAAGCTTCTTGTTATCTATGAAAATTTCTGTAACAGGCTTGAATTTCTTCCCAGAAAATGGGTTTTTCTTTTCTATCTTATCATCAAGCTGCAAATTTTCTGATCTTTTATGCTCTGCATCCTCTTGAATGCTTTGCCACTTAGAAATTTCTTCTGATAATACTCTAAATCATCCTCTTTCAAGTTAAAAATTCCACAGATCTCTAAGGCAAAGGCAAAATGCAGCCAGTCCCTTTGCAAAAGCATAGCAAGAGTCACCTTTGCTCCAGTTCCCAACATGTTCTTCATCTCCATCTGAGACCACCTCAGCCTAGACTTCATTTTCCATATCACTATCAGCATTTTTGTCAAAGCCATTCAACAAGTCTCTAGGAAGTTCTAGACTTTCCCATATTATCCCATCTTCTGAGCCCTCCAAGTCTCTATGAAGTCTAAACTTTCCCATATTTTTCTATTTCTCTTGAGCCGTCCAAACTGTTCCAACCTCTGCCTGTTACCCAGTTCTAAAGTCATATCTACTTTTTTGGGTATCCTTGTAGCAGCACCCAACTCTGCCAATACCAATTAACTGTATTTGTCTGTTGTCATGCTGCTAATAAAGACGTATCCAAGACTAAGTGATTTATAAAGGAAAGAGATTTAATTGACTCACAGTTCCACAGGGCTCAGAAGGCCTCAAGAAACTTATAATCATGGTGGAATGGGGGGGAAAACATATCCTTCACATGATGGCAACAAAAAGAAGTGGGAGGAAACCCCCATAGTAAAACCATCCGATTTCATGACAACTCACTCACTATCATGGACACAGCATGGAGATAAGCACCCCCATGATTCAATTACCTCCACCAGGTCTCTTCCACAACACATAGGCATTATGGGAACTACAGTTTATGGTGAGATTTGGGTGAGGACACAGTCAAATCGTATCAACCATATAGAATTTATAACTCTGTTCCTGGTGTTAAGGGGCCTCTTTATGACTCTTAAAAATGTATTTCACATAGCTGCTCACAAATGAGGTTACCATGAAGCTAAAAATCACTTTAAACTTCTGGAGAATATTGACAAGTATACATGAGGCTTCTGATTTAAATATAAAGAAGAAATAAGGTTTTTATTATATTTTATTATATTAATAAGCCTAGGTAGTAAGAAAAAAATTAAAAATTAAAAGAAACATTTTAAAGTTATAGATGAGTGTATTAGTCCATTCTCCCATTGATATAAAATACCAGTAAGTTGTAAAAAAAAAATGTGTAATTGGCTCATGTTACTACAGGCTGTACAGGAAGTTTACAGCTTCTGCTTCTAGGGAGGCCTTAGGAAACTTATAGACACGGTAGAAAGTAAAGGGGAAGCCAGCATGTCTTAACGATGCTGGAAAAAGGAGTAAGTGGGTGAGGGGAAGTTCAACACTCTTTTAAAGTCTGAGAACTTTATCATGAGAGCAGAACTAGGGCAATGGTGCTAAACCATTTATGAAAAATCACCCACTTTATTCAATCACTTTCCTCTAGGTACCACCTCCAACACTGAGGATTACAATTCACATGAGATTTGGGCAAGGACATAGATCCAAACCATATCATTCCTATACTGATACCTCCTAAAAATCGCATGTCCTTCTCACATTTCAAAATACAATCATCTCTTCTCAACAGTCCCCCAGAGTCTTAACATATTGCAGCATTCACTCAAAAGTCCGAAGTTCAAAGTTTCATCTGAGAGAAGGCAAGTTCCTTTTGCCTATGAGCCTGAAAAAAAAAAAAAAAAAAAAAAGCAGGGGGATACAAGCCCCATACAATTCTAAAATCCAGCACTGCAGTCATTAAACCTTGAAACTCCAAAATAATCTCCTTTGACTCCATGTCTTACAATCAGGGCACACTGATGCAAGGGCTGAGTTCCCAATGCCTTGAGCAGCTCTGCCTCTATGGCTTTGTAGGGGTCAGTTCCTGTGGCTGCTCTCATGGGCTGATGTTGACTGGCTTGCTGCTTTTCCAGGTATAGGGTACAGGCTGTCAGTGGATCTGCCATTCTGGGGCCCTCTTCTCACAACTCCACTAGGTAATGCCCCACTGGGGAGACTCTGTGTGGTTGTTCTGACCCCACATTTTCCCTCTATACTGCCCTAGTAGAGTTATCCATGAAGGTACCACCCCTGTAGTGGGCTTCTGCCTGGATGTCTGGATATCCAGGCTTTTCCATTCATCCTTTGAAATCTAAGCAAAGGCTTCCGAGCCTCAATCCTTTCATTCTGTGCACTCAAAGGCTTACCACCACATCAAAGCTGCCAAGCGTTATGGCTTGTAGCCTCTGAAGTAGCGGCCTGAGCTTTACATGGGCCCCTTTGAGCCATGTCTAGAGCTGGACTGGAAGGGATACAGGGAGCCATGTCCTGAGGCTGCACAGGGCAGCTGGGCCCTGGCCTGGCCCACAAAACCATTCGTCCTTGGTGGGCCTCCAGGTGTGTGATGGGAGGGCTTCCATGAGCTTCTCTGAAATGCCATTGATGTCTTTTTCTCATTTTCCTATCAGCCTTTGCCTTCTTCTTAGTCATGCAAATTTCTACAGCCATCTTGAATTGCTTCTCTGAAATGGGATTTACTTTTCTACCACATAGCCAGGCTGCAAATTTTCCAAACTTTATGCTCTGTTTCCCTTCAAAATATAAAAGTTCTGGTTCTAGGTCATTTCTTTGCCTACACATAGGGGCATATATTCTTAGAAGCAGCCAGGTTACTTCTTGAACACTTGGCTGCTTTTAAATTTCTTTTGCCAAATATCCTAAATCATTCTCAAGTTAAAAGTTCCACAGACTCCTAGAGCTAGGACACAATACAAGCTGGCTCTTTTTAAAGCGTAGCAAAAGTGACCTTTAATCCAGCTCCCAATAAGTTCCTCATTTCTATTTGAGACCACATCAGCCTGGATTTCATTGTTCATATCCCTATCAGCACAACCATTCAACAAGTCACTATGAAGTTCCAAATTTTTCCTCATCTTCCTGTCTTCTTTTCAGCCCTCCATGCTCTTCCAACCTCTTCCCATTGCCCAGTTCCAAAGTCAGTTCTACATTTTTAGGTATCTTTATAGCAATGCCCTATTCCTCAGTACCAAGTTTCTATATTAGTCCATTCTTGCATTGCTATAAAGAAATACCTGAAACTGCATAATTTATAAAGAAAGAAGTTTAATTGGCTTATGGTTCTGTAGGCTATATGGTAAGCATAGCAACTTCTGCTTCCGAAGAGGCCTTAGGAAATTTGTAGTCATGACAAAGACAAAGGGGAAGCAAGCATATGATACAAAGCAGGAGCAAGAGAGAGAAGGGAGAGGTTCTGCACTCTTTTAAACAACCAGATGTCATGACACCCCTGTCACGAGAACAGCACTAAGGGTGCTAAGCCATTTATGAAAAACTACCCCCATGATCCAATGTGGAGGTGGGCCTCCCACTAGGCCCACCTCCGCATTGAGGGTTACAGTGCAACATGAGACTTGGGTGGGGACACAGAGCAAAACTGTATCAAGGAGATAAAAAATTTGGAAGCATTTTGAAGGCTGTTTGAAAATATTCACTTATTTTTTTCCCCATTTATTTATTTTATTGCATTTTAGGTTTTGGGGTACATGTGAAGAACATGCATAATTGTTGCATAGGTACACACGTGGCAGTGTGATTTGCTGCCTTCCTTCCCATCACCTACATCTGGCATCACTCCCCTTGCTATCTCTCCCCAGCTCCCCACCCTCCACCGTCCCTCCCCTATTTCCCCCCAACTGACCCCAATGTGTAGTGCTCCCCTCCCTGTGTCCATGTGTTCTCCTGAGATACCATCTCATGCCAGTTAGAATGGTGATCATTAAAAAATCTGGAGACAACAGATGCTGGAGAGGATGTGGAGAAATAGGAACACTACTGCACTGTTGGTGGGAGTGTAAATTAGTTCAACCATTGTGGAAGACAGTGTGGTGATTCCTCAAGGACCTAGAAATAGAAATTCCATCTGACCCAGCAACCCCATTACTGGGTATATATCCAAAGGATTACAAATCGCTCTACTATAAGGACACATGCACACGAATGTTCATTGCAGCACTGTTTACAATATTCACTTATTCATGGCTGTTTATTTTGATGTCTATTTCCTAGTTCATTTCTTCCTATTCTTTGGGACCTGGAATATCTACAGATGTTCACACTTTAGCCTGGTATTTTTTATTAACTGACAAACTGGCTCTGAAGCTAAACATGTGAGCACAGCACTGGGCTATATGTCTCAAACTTTTTTGACTAATTTCCATATGCTTAATGTTTTGACAAGGTATTACTACCTTAATTATCATAGGCATTGAGACTATTGCCTAATTCAAGATACAGAATGCTCAATTTATGTTCTTTTTCTCCTGCCATGTTGAGATTCCTTTTCTTTTCATTTTTCAGGTCCTTATTTTATTAAATATTCTCTTTTCCTTACATCTTTAACTTTTTCCTTTCTACTGACCCTACCCTGCTTATTTAGATAGACTCAGGTCTCTTATTCCTTAAATCAGTTTCTTGAACTGCTCACTTTTGTTAAATAAACAGTTATTGGTCACTTATAAAGGAGACTTTAAGCAAGTGATCTAAGGCATAGGGACAGAATCAGAATGCCATGATTTTAAGGAACCGAAAGATGAAAACCTTTTTAGGAACAGTGAGTAGCGAATAATGTCAATCGGGTCAAATAAGATAGAAACCATATAGATACCTCTGGTTTAAGTAGTTTGGCGGTTAGGGTGGCAATTCAGTGTCATAATGAGACAGAAACAGAATATGGAAGATTAGAGTAAATGAAGAGCTTAGATGTGGAGGCATATTAGATTGGTGCAAAGGTAATTGCAGTTTCAGATCCTGAATTTAAATCATTATTAGCTAGGCTCAAACACACTTTTATTAATCAAAGTTGGAACCATTACAATCAACACATTTTTGCCAACAATAAATAAACCTGTTTATTCTGTAGCATAAAAAAAAAACCTTGCCTTGGGATTCAGCAAACTCTTGGAAAGCATTTTCTGCATCCTGCTTGCTGTGGAAGCATTTTCCCTGCAAAAAGTTGTTGAGATGCTTGAAGAAGTGGTAGTCACTTGGTGAGAAGTCAGATGAATATGGTAAATGAGGCAAAATTTGTAGCCCAATTCATTCGTTTTGAAGAGTTGGTTGTGCAAAGGGCAGTCAGGCATTGTCATAAAGAAGGATTGGGCCCATTCTGTTGACCAATGCCAGCTGCAGGTGTTGCCGTTATCAGTGCATCTCATTGATTTGCTGAGCATACTTCTCAGATGTAATGGATTTGCAGGGATTCAGAAAGCTGTAGTGGATCAGACTGCAGCCAGCCACCAAACAGTGACCAGGACTTTTTTTGGTGCAAGTTTGGCTTGGCAAGTGCTTTGCAGCTTCTTATTTTAACCTCTGAGCTGGTCATCACTGGTTTTTGTATAAAATCCACTTTAC
The DNA here is from genome assembly GCF_001604975.1 of Cebus imitator. Taxonomy (NCBI): domain Eukaryota; kingdom Metazoa; phylum Chordata; class Mammalia; order Primates; family Cebidae; genus Cebus; species Cebus imitator. The sequence continues at coordinate 10,273,492 of NW_016107318.1, forward strand.
ATTGCAGGTCACAATCTGATTAAGAAATGATTTGTTGTTGTTGTGTAGGATAAGAGAAGACAACACTTCAAAATAACTATTTTTTTGATTTTCAGTGAGCTCATGAGTCACCCATTATCAAGATTTTTCACCTTTCCAATTTGCTTCAAATGCAAAATGACCATAGAATGGTCAATGTGGAATTATTCGCCAACGTTTCATGTAGTTGTAAGAGGATCAGCTTCTATGATTGCTCTCAGTTTGTCCTTGTCAAATTCCGATGGCTGGCCACTACGCTCCTCATCTTCAAGGCTCTTGTTTCCTTTGCAAAACTTGAACCACCACTGCACTGTATGTTCATTAGCAGTTCCTGGGCCAAATGCACTGTTGATGTCGTGAGTTGTGTCTGCTGCTTTGTGACCCATTTTGAACTCGAATAAGAAAAACGCTCGAATTTGCTTTTTGTCTAACATCATTTCCATAGTCTAAAATAAACATAAACTGAAAATAATAAGTCATTAGCAAAAGAACATAAAGGGAGAAATAGCCATTAAAATTATTTATAATATAACCACATTTATTTAAGAATGTATTCCAATATCAAACAGCAAATTCTAACAATTCAAAAGCCACAATTACTTTTGTGCTCACCTAAAATATCTATGCATCTTATTAGTCAAGGTAGAAATTTGATTTTTTTTTTTTGCCTTTACACATGTTGTTTCTTCTGCTAGGAATATCTTTGTCCTTTTATTCAATTGAAAAATTCCTGTTTATTCTTCAGTTTTTCATAAAATCATTCCTAAACATTCCAGGAAAATTGAATGTTCCTTCTTCCATAGTTATATAGTACTTCATGCCACCACTTGTGTGGAATTAGCTGTCTCAATTGTAACAATTAACTTTATTTGTCTTTGGTTTCATGGGTCAGGGGACTTCTTTAGTCCAGAAATAATCTGTTTATCTTTATATTACATGGCTTAGCAGAAGGCTTGGCACAAAGTAGAGAATCTGTAAACATTGCTGAACCAATGAATGCTCCTCTTTGTGTTTGATTCCTAAATGGCTACTAGGAAGTAGAAATTAAAAATCGGGATGGAAATAATGAGGTGTTCACACAAGCAGTTTCTTTTTTTTTTTTTTTTTTTTTGTGACAGCCTTGCTTTGTCACCCCGGCTGGAGTGCAGTGGTGCCATCTCAGCTCACTGCAACCTCCACCTCCCGGGTTCAAGCGACCTGCCTCAGCCTCCCAAGTAGCTGGGATTACAAGTAAGTGCCACCACACCCAGTTAATTTTTGTATTTTTAGTAGAGACAAGGTTTCATCATGTTGGTCCGGCTTGTCTCGAACTCGCAACCTCGTAATCTACCAGCCTCGGACTCCCAAAATGCTGGGATCACATGTATGAGCCGTCATGCCCAGCCACAAGCAAGTATTGAAAGTATTTATTTTCCTGATGTTTTCATACTACCCTATTCCCCTAAATAAGCAGACACACAGACACACACACACACACACACACTCTCCTAAATATGCATCAGCCCTTATTTTCCTTAGAGCTTCAATAAGGCTATACACATCAATCAATTTTAGCTAACATGGTTCAACTAACTTTTTCATTAACTTCCATATCATAGGCAGTGAGGGAGGTATTTGCATATACTTATCTCATTTAAGGCTCAAAACCAAACTCATTGTACAGATGAACATGATACTCAGAGTGTTTACATAAATAACCCAAATAAATGTAAATTTTGTTTTACCTTCTACTTTGAAATAATTATAGACTCACAGGAAGTTGCAAAATTAGTACAAAGAGTCTCCATGTAACCTTAACCTAGTTTTTCCCAATGGGGTACGAAGATGAACAGATCATCTCTGTCCCATGAGACCAAAGACAAATAAGGCCAGTTACTACCATTCAGGGAGTTAATTCCACACAAGTGGTGGCATGAAGTACTATGTAGCTATAGAAGAAGAACCCCCAATTTTTGTACATGTATGACATCAAACTAGGAATTGGACATTAGTTCAATGTGTGTATAGTTCTATACCATTTTATCATGAGTTCATTCCTGTAGCCACCACCAAAATCAAGATACGGAGCTACTCACTCAGCACAAAGATCTTTCTTGTGCTATCTCTATTTTTTTTTTTTTTTTTTAGACGGAGTTTCGCTCATTACCCAGGCTGGAGTGCAATGGCGCGATCTCAGCTCACCGCAACCTCCGCCTCCTGGGTTCAGGCAATTCTCCTGCCTCAGCCTCCTGAGTAGCTGGGATTACAGGCATGCACCACCATGCCCAGCTAATGTTTTGTATTTTTAGTAGAGACGGGGTTTCACCATGTTGACCAGGATGGTCTCGATCTCTTGACCTCGTGACCCACCCACCTCCGCCTCCCAAAGTGCTGGGATTACAGGCTTGAGCCACCGCGCCCGGCCTGTGCTATCTCTTTATATTTACATGCATCCTTCCCCCATGCACCATCTCTAACCCCCTTTTTATTTTTATTTTTACAATTTTTGTTTCTTCCTTCCACGTATTCTAAGGTTCATTCTTTTATTGCTATATTTATATTTACAGAACTTTATTTGGCACTTCTTTTAGGGCATGTCAAACTTAGTTTTCTTCATTAGAGAATGTTTTTATTTCTTTTTTATTGAGAAATGATGCTTTGGCTTAGGATAGAATACTGAGTTCAATAAAAGATGTCACTCATTATTTAACATTCTATTTTTCAATTCTGTAATTTTGTCATTTATAGAATGCCATGTAAGTGGAATCATACAGTATATAACCTTTTAAATTAGCTTTTTATATTCAGCATGATGTCCTTAAGATCTGTCCCAGTTATAGTGTATATCAATACTCTATTCTTTTTGATTGTAGAATAACAACTCATGATATAATGCATCACAATTTTCTAACCCATTAACATATAATAGAATATTTTATTTTCAGTTTTTCTTTATAACAAATAAAGCTGCTATGAATAATCATATTTCTTTTCCATCTTTTTTCAGCCTATATTGTCATATTTTAAATGAGTCTCTTGCAGATAGCCTATAGTTGATATGATATATACATTCTTTAATCTGCTTTGCCTACCTCTGTATTTTGATTGATATATTTTAAACCATTTACATGTAACTTAATTATTGATTCAGTGGGACTCAAGTCTGACTTTTTCTTTTTTTTTCTGTTTGTTGCCTCTCATTATTGTTTCTCTATTTTCTTTTTCTTGCATTTCCGTGGATTACCTGAGCATTTTTTTAGAACTCTATCTTATCTCTAGAGTTTTTGAATATATCTCTGCACTGCTTTTTTAGTAATTGTTCTATGTATTGCCTTATAAACATTACTTACCATAGTCTAAGGATGTCCAACTCTTACTAGTTCCAGCAAAACGTATAGAAAACTTAGTGCCCTTTACATTCCTTTACTCTACCCCATTTAAAATATATGCATCATAAATATCTTCTCTGTATACAGGATAAAGTATTTTTGTGATGATAATGTACTATAGTTTTTGTTTTAACTGTCAAGAAAATTTAGAAAACTCAAGAGAAGGGAAGTATTTTGTATTTACCTATCTTGTTTATTTTTACCATTGTTCTCATTCCTTCCTGATTCCCTAAGTTTCCTTCTTTTATTGTTTTATTTCTATTTAGAAAAGTTTTTATAGCCATTCTTTTATAGAAGTTCAACTGAAGACTGATTCTCTTAGTATTCCTCATCAGAGAATGTTTTGATTTTTCCGTTATTTCTGAAGGATATTTTGATTGAGATAGAATTCTGAGTTTAATAAAAGATGTCAGTCATTATTTAACATTGAGGTAGCCTTAAAAGGGACATATAGCAATATTTGGAAATCATGTGAGTTAAAGTATAGAAACTTAGAAAGATAAAGAAGCAGTATTTTCTATGTTTTTTACAAGTATTGCAATGGATGTACCTCAGCTATAAGTTTAATATTGTAAACTGTCAATCAAGAATACCAAATAGTTTTCAAAGTAGGAGATTTTAAAGATGTTGAAACTGTTCAATGAGATTTACTTCAGGATAAACAGAGTAAACAAAATAAAGTAGTCTGTAGACCATGGATCAGCAACTTAAAGCCTGTGTGTCAAAGTGTCCTGCTGTCTTTTTTGTAAGTAAAGATGTTTTTTGGAATATCACCATGCTCATTCCTTTACATATGGTCTATGGCTGCTTTAACTCTACAGCAGTAGAACTGAATAGTTGCAACATAGACTATATGGCCAGCAAAGCCTAAGTTACTTACTATCAGTTTCTTTAAAAAATGTTTGCTCCTGCATCAGATGTATTAAAAGAGGTTTAGGTCTGAAGTTTTGTTTCCCAGCTGAGATATATAGATTTAGCACATTAAAACTTCTGTAATTATCTTAAATACAGTCGTAAGACAGAGAATGTTAATTCCTAATTACCTGAAAAATTAGTAGACAGTAAAATATGAAAATTATGAGCTAAAAACTTGAACACTGCTGGGATCTATTGTTTAAGTTAATTATGAAAATAGTTTAAGTTGTTACAGATATAAACCAGGAAGTGTTATTTCCTGTTAGTGCTCTGGATTCCATTGCCTTTCCTCTTTATTCAAAGAATCTTAGAAGTACTGAGAGCTGGACCAGCACCAAGTGTGTTATGAAAAAACTGTGCTTCTTCCATGCTGGCAGCCTGTCACCCAAACAGTGTAATTTTTTACGGATCTTATTTCAGGTTTGCAATCCTGACACTACACTCTGCTCTTTGATGTTAATAAAAAAAAAAAAAATCAGTAAAACCGACAATTTTTGCTGATGACATTTCAACAATACCAGATTTTCAGATGAAGAACTATGGTTCTAGTTCCATTGCAGAGTTGCATTCTATGTGGAGCTTTTATGAATTTCCGTAATGGCTTTACATAATAGATAATTATGTAATCAATGAATCTACATAATGATGGCAAGCTAAACTTTTACCATAAGATTGTACACCAATGAATTTTATATGCAGTTAAAATTGCCTCTTTGTTCTAAGAGTTTTCTTTATAATTTTAACTTTCATTTGTCTGTTTTCAAAGTCCCCTCTACTTCTAACCAGTAAGTGGTGAGCTATGCTAATTTTACATTCAGAGCTGTTAATACCTGTGATTTGAATAAAGAAAGAAATTTTTTATTGTTTTCAGACACACATAATGCCAAACAATGGGCCTCATGATATGATGAATCATTATAAAAAATAATCCACAATACTTTGAGGAAGGTGCTTACCCATTAAACAAAACAAAACAAACAAACAAAAAAAAAAAACAGGAATCCACCAAATATTTCACAAAAGATCTTTATTTTCTTATGGAATTTTATTTTCTGAGAAAGCAGGAGCATTTAAAAAATGACATGCTATATTATACTTCTTCTTGGTGGACTGAATCTAGGGAGCAGATAATGGTTAACGTTAGGCTGTCTACATTTTGTGAATTAGACTTTTTCAAGAAAGAGTCCCTTAGTGATTTTCATGTCATGTTACATGTATAGGGAAAGTAGTATATAAGTGCTTATGTCTAAACAAGTTGTGAGCTTGTTTAAAAGTTATTATCTTGGGCAGGGCAAGGTGGTTTACATCTGTAATCCCAGCCCTTTGTGAGGCCAAGGTGGGCAGATCGCTTAAGCCAGGAGTTTGAGACCAGAATGGCAAAAACACATCTCTACTAAAAATACAAAAAATAGCCAGGCATGGTGGCACATGCTTGTAATCCTAGCTACTTGGGAGGCTGAGACAGGAGGATCACATGAACCCAGGAGGTGGATGTTGCAGTGAGCTGAGATCATGCCACTGCACTCCAGCCTGGGCAACAGAGTGCAATTCCGTCTCAAAAAAAAAAAGTTATTATCTTGGAAAATGCCATCTTTACTTTGGTTATACATTTCATGCTAATTCATGCGGAGATGGGACTCTACAGATAGAAATTCCATTCATAATATGAGATGGGTACTATAAGTATTCAGAAGGAACACCATTAGGTACTATGAGTGTATACAATGAGTCCATCTAATACTTATATTGTTTTATTTATTCAATACTTAGTATAGCCCAGACACTGCTCTAACATAAGTTAACACATATTAATTAGTATTCTTGTGAAGTATTTTAACTTCATGTAACACATTCAGGAGAAAAACAGCATGATGTTAATTTGAACACAAGTTGTACTGATCATTTGAACCCCATAGTCAATGAAGGTATAATTTGATTGCTCTCACCCATAAATGTAAAGTCATATTCATCAAGGCTAATTTTATACAGAAACGTACTGGAATTTTGTGTGGTCCTTGGATCCTTATTGAAATATATATAAGGAAGAAAAAATAAGCTTAATAATGATTTTTAAAAAATAAAGACCCAATGGGTCCTTGACAGTTATAGAGAAGAGCACATAGTTTGCTTACAGTAAATTATTATTAGAAGAGTTTTAACCTCTAGTCTAATAGACACTATATCAATGTTTTTCTTCATGCAAAGTGAATACTTTGCTATTGAATTTTAATTGTACAACAGTTCATTTTAAAATTATGTTTTTCTTGGTTAACTTGACCAGAATTAGGAATAATCATCACTAGTAGAAAATTATAATGATTATAATAATTTTGGACTATATATCCATAAAACTATGATAAACTTTTAATTATGATCATTCTCACTTTTAGTATGCTATCACTTTAAGATTCGGGCAAGTAAAACTGCATGTTTTAAGCAATTACAGTTACACAGTAGTCATTCAATAAATATTTGTCAGAAGATAAAATATTTTGGAATATTGTAAAACCTTAATGTGATTAATAAATGTATCTGATTAATCTTTTAAACATTATTAAGACTAATAATTATCTAGATCATTTTCTAAAGTTACAGAATAAATAAATATCATTTTTATAATTGTTAAACTCCTTTTGAAAAGGCAATATTACATAGTGCTTAAAAGGACTATGGTTAGTACTTGGGTTAGCTGGTTTCAGATTTCTCCTCTGCCCCTCACTGCATGTGTTCGCCTGAGCAAATTTCTTAAGCTCGTTATCCTACAGTGTCTTCACCTGCAAAGTGAAGATGATAACAATAGCAGCCGCAATATAAGAGGGTTGTTACACAAAAGAGATATTACAGGCAAAGAGTTAAAAAAAAAAACACTCATCCAAAATTAAGAGCTTTAACTTTTTAGCTATTATTAAAATTTATCATATATTTCATTTTTTACAGAAAAGTTGTCTGAGGACAGATAATAAAAGATGATGATGGATACTGTGTTCTTATATGATAATTCAAAATAATGCTTGCCCTTCTAAACTGGTGAAATTTTATTTTGTATTTTGTTTTTGCTCTATAAAAAGATAGGAGGAGAATTTTACTGGGCAATCATCAGAATGATTACCAGAAACAAAGTTTTTACTTATTCAGGTTTCATAAACTCTGGATAATGACAGGGGAGAGGGGAGGACAAGAAACACAAGATATTGGGGAAGGGTTAATTTTTAAGAGATTGTTTTATCTGGTTTTATTCTGTGCTGCAGAAAAACTATTTATGAAAATAAAGAACAATGGAAAAGAGTCTTCCATACAGCTATAGATTCCTAAGGGGTTGGCATCAGAATAAAGGAACCAAGTTTCTCTGAGACTTCCCATATAACTATTAACCTAAACAAAGCCAAAGTAGGAAGATGTAAAGGATACTAGGACCAGAAGGCTATTAATTATGGTGTCATGTTATTATTATTATTATTATTATTATTATTGGCAAATAAACTAATCTTAATTTACTATGCAACCCAATTTGGCCTGTTAAAGTTTCAAAAATTTTATGGACAGTATTCTTTATCAAAAGACAGGACTTTGACTCTCTCTGAAAATGTCTCATAGGGAATTTTGTCCAAAGGGAAGAGAGTCAACACCCATTAAGTGTCTCCTACCACAATACAAATATCTCATGAAATGTTGAAAGGCTAATTTTAATGGATCAACAAAAGAGATAAAATGCAACATTTATTGCACATAAATCCGGTATGTAAGTTATGCCTGAGAGATCAAAACTTTAAAAATTTGATTTATTGCATATTTTTTGTCTAAGGTTCTGTTTCACTGTAATCTTCAGAAATTTATAGAGAATATTAATGTATAAATTTATAAATTAATAACAAGTCATTCCAAAGTCTTGAGAGCTTGTTCCAAAGTATGTAGGATTACGGAATTTATTAAACAACTCTCGTTTTTGAGGTTTTCTTTTTACCTTTCCTGTTATCCAGTTTTTTTTTTTTATGTTCATTTTGCATTTAGGTTTGAATGTAATTCAGTACCAGCTGTATTGTTTCTGAACAGTACTGAAGCTCAGAAGATGTATTACACCCATGCATCATCATAGCATTGTCATTCTGACGATGTATTAGTGTAATACATCTTCAGAGCCCTCAAATGAGAAGCTGTCTGCGAGGAATGCGGCGAGGAGCAAATTCAATTCAATTACAGTACAAAAGAACCAGTTGAAGAGAAGGAAAGAACTCTCAGAGCAAGATTCCCTGTGGAGTTGATTACAACTGGGTATTTCAAGGAAGTATATTCCATTTTTCCTTTTGTAACATGACAAGAAATAATTATGGATTTTGAACACATATCTATAGAGATAAAATGGCTTCTCAGCCCTCTCTGTTTAACTTAGTAGAGGCCTTATGGTTTTTTTTTGAGGCCTTTGATTTAAGGGGAAGTTGTAAAAGCAATGCTATTTATTCAATATATCAATCCACAGTATACAGTTGCCCTACAGATTAGTTTACTAAAATGTGATATTAGGCAATAAGGAGTGTCACCCATTCAGAAAAGTCTTACGTGACACTTTTCAAATTTCAGACACAAGTGAAGAGGAACAATGGCTAATAAGTGATCAGCAGGCAACAAATGAGAGAATCAACAGTTTCAGCCACAACCTGACTATTTACACTAGATTCTGGTCTGGAGTGATCAATAAGTCTTGCTAGTGTAACTTTTACTTGGATATCTCTTGTGTATTAAACAACAGGGAGACTTAATTTCATCATATGACAAATACATTTGAAGCTTAAATATTTCAATCTAACTGTTTTGCAAAAATAGATTACTTAAAATAGCTTTAACTCATTACATAAAGATTATATTATAAATATTTATTTTACATCTATTCTCTTCACAACTCATCTATTCAACACTTACTATGTCAGACTCTCTGCCAAATGTTAAGTATACACTAATAAGAGGAAAAACCATAGCTACCACCATCAAGGAGTTTACAATCTTGCTGGAAGAGACATAATATGAAGATTGAAAAAATTACACATTAACTAGAGTCTATGAGTAAAACAATGAGGCATCTTTGCAGAGTTGGCTTTTAAACTGAGCCTTGAAGTTTAAGGACAGGAAGTTACTAATTGATGGGAGTAGCACTTAAGGTGTTGAAGGCAAGACAAAAGTTGTTCTAAGGCTGAAGTCAGTGGACATGGGACAAACTGAGAGGAGGGGAAGAGAGCTGCTTAAGTTGGGCTTGGAGAAGGTGAGTTGGGGTGGACAGATCAAGTAAGGATAGTAGGCAATAGAGATGTTAGTATTTTTTCCACTAAATGCAAAATGAAGCAATAGAAAATTTTGGAGCACGTAAATGATGTGATTTAATTTTAATTTTTAGAAGATGTTTTTGGTGCTATGTAGAGAATGGGTCACAGAGAAATCATGAATTAGAAGAGGGATATCATTTAGGAATCTACAGTAGTAGCTGAGATGTTGATTTGAGCGTAATGACAGTGGAAATGAGAGAACTAGAGGAATCCCATAATACTATACAGGTGAAACCAAAAGACTGATAGATTGGAGATGGGGAATGCCTCTTAGCTTTCTGGCTTCATAATGTGGACAATAGGCATACCATTAAATGAGATGTGGTAAAATAGAGGAGAAAGATATTTGAAAGAAAAAACAGAATTTCTGTTTTGCTATGTTAATTGTAAGGCATGTTACACACTCAAGTGAAAATGTCAGTGAATAATTGGATATATGAGGCTTTTTCTCAAGGAAGAGGTCAGGACAGTAAATTGGAATCATGAATGTAAATCTGTCCAAAGTGGGCTGAGTAGACAGAGAGCAGAGAGACCAGGGCTCATATCTGAAGGTTTGGAAGATAAGCACAAGAGACTGAGAAAGAGTTTCCAGTGTAGCGGATGAGGACCTAGGAGAGTGAAACTCAGAGAGGAGAGGCTTTGGTTTTAATAATCAGAAATTGACCTAATGAGTTAAAATACAACACTAGATAGAATAAGATATATGGAAAAGTGCCTTTAATATTTAGCAGCATAGAGATCCATTCTGACCTTCATAAAAGCAGTTTCAGTGAATCTGTGGAAACTAGAGCCACATTGGATGGGCTGAATAGGGAATGCAGGTGGGGGTGGGAGTTTTGTGGTGAGGTAGAGAAGAAAAGTAGGATATTTGCTGGACTGCTGTTTAGGGTTCCAGATAAGGATGCTTTTCTAAGAGAAAGAGAATCGTGTGAAAACTCAATGTGCTTATCATTCAACTTCAACAGTAAATTGATATATAGCTAATTTTCTTCATCTTAACAGCCTCCTCAATTTAAGAGTGGATTTTTCCTTATTTCACAAAAAAGATTTAAGTTAAAAAGACCATTATAAAATGGACCGTAAGAATTGCAGAACACTGGAACTCTAATGTATCATAAAAGAAAACAGACTTAGTAGCAATTGTAGAAGTGATTTCCTTTTTTGTTTGTATTTTGTTTTAAACTCACAATGTAGAGGTCTTCTGTGAGGCACTCTGACCAACAGAGAGAGCATGAGGAGCCCAGCACCTCTGAGGTGAGTACTGTGTGCTGCTCACTGGGCTCTGCTTCCTCAGCTCTGCTACTGGAACCTTTCCTGTCACTTCTGAGGAACATAAGGTTCCTCAGTGGCAGCTCTTTCAAGAAAACTTTGAGTCTCCTCTTTTTGATAACACACTCTCTCTCTCTCTCTTAGTTCTGTTCCATTGCTTTGCCCTGAAATCGTGTGTGCTTTATGCTCAATTCATCACCCCAGGTGTCTGCTGCTGCTGACTGGGACTGTCACCTGGCAGTTTATTGCTCAAAGAAATCACCATCTTTTTCCTTTCCTTGTGGTCTGTAACAGGAGGTGCAGTCTTCAAAAAAGTCAGCATTTCTCTTCGCAGGTGTTCCTCTGCTCTCCAGCCATCACATATTGCCAGCTGCTCCCATCACCATTCTGAAATGTTACAGAGCATATGTTGCATTCACAGAGTTAATCAGGAAGAAAGAAGAAAGCTATTGAGTGTAGTTGCCAGGTAGTTAGAGGAAAAAAAAGTGCTTCTGTCTGCACACTTGTTGAATACAATTTGTACTGTAACAAGTATACTTGTTCATTCTGAATAAGAATAATACTCAAATACAATTTTAGTTTACAACTCAAAAAAGAAATATCTTTATGATATGTCTGATGAATTTCTTAGATCCTTAAATTTGTATTGAATCTCTCAAATACTGCTCTGTGACACTTCGTGTCCATAGCTAGTCTAATAAAGTAATCTTAAAGTCAAAGGTGAAATTAAAAGTCTGATTTAGATAGTTTGGCAGCAACCTTTATTTGGCTCTGCAAATTTTTCCTCTTTAGGATTTCCTTCTACAGATGGTGAGGTAATCAGATGTGAGGGGGTTGAATAGAATGTGATTTCTCGAAACCCCACTAAATTGAAGAAGGACACATGTTAGGCTTTTTAAGGCCCTGACATAATCATCTTTAATCACGATGTCTAAACTAAATAGCAAACATGCCTAGATCAAGATGTGCAATTCAAATTATCTTTCATCATCAGTTTAGTTATACACTGCTCAATTTTATTATTTTAAAATTATTCTTTTGTTTGTATCTCTAAAACATTTACAAATTAGAAGTCTACCAGTGAAAAGTGATATGGACCTATTAAAGATACAATGGCAGCTCATTTTCAGAATATAAAGAAAGCAATGTATAACCACTAGAAAAATCAGAGGCGAAATCTTGTTAATAATCTCCAGCCAGAAGATAGTCTTGGTATCAGTGATTCCCTATAGCAAATAATGGAAAGAGCAATATCTATGTCTATAATTACTAATTATAAGGATGGTTATCACCATTTTGAATTAAGTATTGAGACATGGGCAAAAGACACCTGAGATATACCCACTGACTGCTGTCACTTTTGAGGATTCATGTGGGTGTAGTCAACATCATTTTTGTTTAAAATCTCTGCTACAGTACAAGATCTGTAAGAGTTCAATCCACTTCTATCTTGATCCTCATTATACTTACATATAGTATGTGCCTAATATATATATACTTGAATGAATGACAAAACCCAAAATAATTTGGGTAATTTTAGGTAGCGATTTGTGCTCTTTTTTCACTACCATTGGTAATAATATGATATCAACAGTATCCTTGTGTGAGTACTATTTTCTGCCAGGCAATATATTTATTTTCTTAATTAAATCTCAAAAAATACCTATCTTACAGGTGATATTATTTGCATTTTTGAGTGAAAGAACTCTTAGTATGTCATTATTTTCTCAAGGACTTCAACTAGTATCTTTCTGAGTCATAATTCACACTCAATTCTGATAGACCCCAAAGCCCAAGGTATTAGCCATTACTAAAAGGAACATACAGAATGTAAATTACTAGCTACATGGATTTGCTAAAAAGTAGAATTAGAATCTCCAGCTCATAGGCTTACTAGAATAATGTTCACATCGAAGTGACGAAGATTTTCTGGAAGAATTTCCAATATAGAGCTAATATAACATAGAACTGAAACCATGTTAAGTAGTGAATTCCCTGTTCCTGGAAATAGTGATAAAGACTGAATAATCTCTTATCAGGAATGTTGCCCAAGCGAACTCTGGCATTTATGAAAGTGAGAGGGTACATTAGTGATTGATTCCATAGTATTTGATTTATAGCCCAGGGAGGTATTTCCTTTTAATGTGTAGAATATCTTTATTTGACCAGGAAACATACTAAACAAATTTTTGCCATTTTCTTTCACCATTATTTCATAAACAAAAGATACGTTAATGCAAAAAAAGGAGAACATGGCATATACTTAGAATAAAAACAGCCTTATGCAAAAATGAATAGTCGATAATGTTACATCAGATATTAATCTTCATCTTTTTGTCTAGCTAGCTGGCCAGTAAAACTAAAATTGTGTATTTCAGGAATCAACAAACTACACTTGGGAAAAATCCCTTTCACTCCCTATTTTTGTACATAAAGTTATATTAGAACATAGTCACACCCATTTGTTTATGTATTGTCTATGACTTCTTTCATGTGGCAAGAGCAGAGTTGAGTAGTTGCAACAGACAACCTATGGCCTGCAAATATGAAAATGTTTACTACCAGGTATTTTACAAAAAATCTTAGTCACCCCTTATGGAGATTATAAAAGGACCCCATCTCTTATTTAAAGAACATGTTTCCTTCTCAGTATTACACTGAATATGAACTTCTATTGCATCTTAGAAGGCCAATACTTTATTTCATGGTTAGTACTTCCAGCATATTGTATAATTCCTATAGAGAAATGTTTCTGCATTTCTTCTTCAACTAATTATTTAGATATATCAATATGCTTTTAATTTTGCCAATCCAGTTAACCATTGACCCAGATGACCACCACATCTCCAACAAATTTTATGACTCTAAAATTCCATAATCTCATGCGACAATAAATTTTTCATTCACATAATGACCTTCATATCTATATAAATAATAATCTTATACAGGATTCTGAAAGGATATATCCTTGACTGCATTTTTCCATTCATAGAGAAAATGTGTCCTCTGGCCTTCCCTTTAGGAAGAATGCTGCTCTGAGCCAATAGCCACTTATGAGACAAGCTAATTTTTCTTCTTGGAAAAGGAGTTGGGAGTTGGCACACTTGCCTGGGAGGCCTGTGGGCCTCCATTGATTGACAGCCACAGAAGCAGCTCTGGGCTGAAAAGCTCCTGGGTAGTAAGGTAAAAGTCACTGTTTGACCAACATCCAATGGGTAGAGAAAGCACAAGAAACAAACAATGGAAGAAAAAAAGTTGTCAAATAAAATCAATAAGGTCTCTGTTTGGGATTTGGGAAGTCAAACAATGGGGAAATGTGTGATTTAATAGTATTGATTTTCAGGTACATCCTCAGTGGAGCCTCTTAAATGCCCTTAACAGAGATTCATTGTGTTTTTAAATGTTGATCATTCACTGTTCTATGAGTCAAATACTTTTCTTGAAGTGTTCAAATTATACTGAAATCTAAACTATAATAAGCACTATCTCTATGCTTTAGAGGTGAAATAAGTAAACTGTATAAATAAATTTAAAATTGCAAATTAAAATAATAGATCTCGGGATGCTCGTTACTGACCTTAGCTGAGAGTTCATCTCTTATTGAAGGGGAGATAAAAACTGAAACTACTGAATTACTCAGTCATATTTTATATTAGTTTATGTAATATCAACCTCCAAAAGGGATACAGGATAAAGAACGAATAAAAACAAAATAAAGAATGATAGAGTCATACCAAATATTTTACTATATTCTAACGCCTAAAATGAAAGTACACCAGTATAAGATCATCGCTAAGGTATTTTGCACTCCAAAGTCCTTCAGTTCTATGAATCTAGTCATAAACTAAGTTCTATATATGGAATATATAACATTTTCTCTCAATAATTGTCCTAAAATATACATAAATCAATTTATATACATGTGCATACACAGACACATGGAGTCTTGACCAAACCATTTAAATAAAACTTTTGGGTAAAATAAAACTAAAGCTTCTTAAAAATATATAAGAGGAAAAAAAAATTAAGTAGTAAACAATGATATGGTTTGGCTGTGTCCCCACCCTAATCTCATCTTGAATTGTACTTCCCATAAATCCCACATTCATGGGAGGGACTCAGTGGGAGGTAATTGAATCATGGGGTAGGTAGTTCCCTGATGTTTTCTTGATAGTGAATATGTCTCACGAGATCTGACGGTTTTATAAAGAGGAGTTCCCCTGCACAAGTTCTCTTTCCTGTGGGCCATGTAAGTTGTGACTTGCTCCTCCTTCCCTTCTGCCATGATTGTGAGGCCTCCCCAACCATGTGGAACTGTGAGCCAATTAAACCTCTTTTCTTTATGTATTTCAGGCATGTATTTATTGGCAGCATGAAAACAGACTAATGCATACATGCTTTCTGGGAAAATCAGTAGCAGCTCAATAAAAATCTAAAATCTGACCTTGCTGACATATAGAGCAAAGAGCGTAACACAGAGGCTTATTGTCCAAAAGAAGGGAGCAAACCATTTCATCAGGAGAGACTGATTTTTTTCTCTTTGTGAGGCATTTTTATATATGTGACTGCTTCTATACTAATCATTAAATGTTAAACGTAAGTAAGTGTTTGGTAAAGGTAGAATAATATAGTCCAAGTATGTTACTTTACAGTGGTCTGACAATAAAATAATACAGTTTTTAAATGCTAGAGGAGAAAATATCCAACACAACTGTTACCTCTTCTAAATATTGAACAGGGATTGCTCTTCAAAAAATGAAAAAGTGACATTGGAACTATTTGATCAGATTCCATGAAATGGAACAAGAGCTGAATGTTCTCACTTAAGATGAGAGTAGCTGCTGCAGGATGGGGAGGCAGGCCAAGTACAGTGAAGGAAAACACGAATGCAAATTAGGGGGCTCAAGCAGCTGTCAAAAAAAGGATGTCAGAGACAAGAGCTCAAAATTAATGAAATTAATAACTATCCTTCTCTATGATTGTCATAGCAAAAACAATGTAAGTGCTGCAGATATGTTATATTACGTATTCTTGTAATAACACACAAAGATGTATTGATGTTATCCTACTCTTTTAACTCACTGAAAACAACAACTGAGGTTTAGGTAAGTTAAGCAAACATATTAAGAGACACCCTTGTTGAATAGTTAACCTATATAAATTTTGAGTATTTTTACAGGGAGATAATATTCTATTATGTGTTTTATTCAAGGTTACGTTAACTAACTGGTGATTCAGTGAATAATTGTGGTACCTCAATAATAGTGATAACAGGAAAAACTGTTTCCTTAGTTAAACATCCTTTTTCATATTGCATCAGAACATTACATTCAAGATGCTGTGATTATAAACATGATCTTTTGTTAGTTTTGGTCATGTAACTGTGTTTTGATAGAACATATTAAAAGCATCATTCTCATTTTAAGTTAACAAGTTCTCAATGATTTCCAGAAAAACAAAAATACTGTGATCTTATTTGATTTATGAAGAGCCCTATTTCATAGTTTGGCTTCATTCTCCTTGTGGAAATGTTTTGACTATTTTTTTCAGATAATTTTCTTTGATCAGTATCTAATTTTCTTTTGTTCCTCTTGTGTGAATTATAAGAAACATATTACAGTCCTTTATGGAGCATAGTCCTTCTATGCATTAGAGCTTCAAAAACACTGTCCATTTCTCATGCCAAAGTGAAATTTATTTTATGCCATTTATTTTAAATTATGCCATCATGTGAGCACCAAATAGTCCTTAGGTATATTTTTTCCAATAATTATAATATAATTTTTAAGAGGCAGAAATATATTTCATTGGCATTAGCTACCTAAAAGCTAATAAGCCCACTGAAATGTTTTCAGTAAATATGCAAACCAAAGGGTGTAACCTCTGAACTTTTCATCGTTTTCTTCAGCATACAGGTATCATAGGTCATTAATAAAGTCTCAATATATCATGACAATTCTCCCTTTATTTGGAAACTGACATTTGTTTAAAACGGAAGAAAATATAGCAGTCTACCTTTTAATTAAAAGAACAAATGTGAAGATATACATATATACTCAATGAATTAATGCAGACCTATTTTTATGTTTCATCAGAAATGAACTTCAAATTTAGGTATTGGGAACTACATTGTGTACCAACATTATTAATTATCAAGAAACATTGTAACACTGAGGTTGGAGAGGACTTAAACTAATCATATACTGTGAGCCATAATGTATGGTAAAGTAGGGAAAATGGAAAGAGCACTAGACTGGGAGTCAAAGTAATTATTTTCTCTCAAAGTTCTTCTATTGTAAATTGCACCATTAAGCAAAGTATTTAATATCTTTGGGATTTGGTCTTCTTATATCTAAATGAGGAAAGTTACACTTGTTCAGCTGAATTGTTCGGATGACAAAATGGAATAATCAACATGAAAGTATTTACAAAATCAGAAATCTTAAGAAAACTTAAAAAAATATATACTGGTAGCCTTATTATGTCCAATACAATTGGATTTGAAAGAACCTGGGTGATAGGAATTAATTTTAATTGTTCCAACTTTATTTTCTTTTTCTAAAACTTTGCAAGCCAGATTCCTCTAACTCTAATCAAACATAAATGTTAGAAAAAAGAAAGACAGGGTGAAGGATAGAGTATGGGTGGGAAAGAATTCAAGATTAGTATAAATATGAGAAATCCACCCATTCTACCTCTTCTCTTCGATTGTCTCTATTATTATCTAAAAATAGGCTGGGCATGATGGCTCATGTCTGTAGTCCTAACACTTTGGAAGACTGAGGCAGGTGGATCATTTGAGGTCAGAAGTTTGAGACCTGACTGGCCAACATGGCGAAACCCTGTCTCTACAAAAAAAATACAGAAATTAGCAGGCCATGGTGGCCCACGCCTGTAGGCCCAGCTACTCTAGAGGCCAAGGCAGGAGAATCGCTCAAACTCCAGCCTGGGCGACAGAGCAAAACTCTGTCTCAAAAAAAAGAAAAGAAGAAACTATTTTCACCACATGGCTATTTTCAATG
This sequence comes from Cebus imitator, assembly GCF_001604975.1. NCBI lineage: Eukaryota > Metazoa > Chordata > Mammalia > Primates > Cebidae > Cebus > Cebus imitator. The sequence continues at coordinate 10,291,396 of NW_016107318.1, forward strand.
AGAAGAAACACTAAGTGATTTCTACGTTATTTTTATGTTTTAATATTGATCCTGTGCTAGGTACTGAGATGGATTTAATGGAAGAAGATTGACTGTTCTACATATCTATGATATCTGATCCTGTCTAGTAAATATCTATAAAGGAAATAATTCATCCTTTTTTTCTTTTTTTGTATTAATGAAATTTATATGCCTGACTTCTGAATAGCTCTTTTCTAGTGTGTCTATTTGTCACTAAGTCAATTGTTCCTTTATATGATAAAAAGCTGATGTATTTTATTATTCATTAGAGGAAATAGTTGTAAGTAAGATAGCCTCCCTCCTACACTCAATTTAATTGTTATTTGAAAGCCAGTAATGCAACTGAATCATTTACACTAGCTATATCCTTTATTTTCGGAAGAGGGCTGAAAACTTCAGTGACCCTGAGAATCAGATAAGCTTTTTACATAATTGAGACAATGAATATTCCATTTTTGATGGCTAATATCCAGGCTGCCTGAAAGGCATTTGAGAGAGGGAATTTGGCATGCAATTAAAAGGGAACTGGAACTGGAGAAAGCATCCATACATTTCTTTATAGAAACTTTAAGAATCTGTGTGTGTGTGTGTGTGTGTGTGTGTGTGTATACATACACATATTTATAAATATTTATTTCAAGTCAGATGACATTGATTATTTTGACAGAAGTGGCAGAAAAAAAGATACATTGAGGAAAACGGATTTAGCTGTGATGCTGGAAGCTACTTTCCAGGGAGAGTTAACAAGAAAAAAAAAAGAAACTTTCTCAAATGGTAGTCACTTAAGGACTTAAATAATGAGCAGTTGAAGATAATTGGCACTTTATTTCACTCAAAAATGTGATTTTTAAGGATTTTTCATAGCTGTCAGTTATTACCAGATAATCTTAGACTAAAGAGTATTTCAGATTTCCTAAAACACTGGATATCTAAGTTTGCTATCCTGTGTTAGAAATCTTACAGTTTCCTCTGGGTAATCTTGAACTCTTGCCTCTTGCAGTCGTAAACAACAGATTTAATTATTATTAAACATTTATATAAAGCTTGACACATGGATCTACAGGGGCAGAAAACACTGTTTTCCTTCCTCCCCATCATAAGGGTCATGGCCAACACCTCTATGAAAAAGACAAGTTAGCAAGAAAAGCATAACATATTTGTTTGAATACCTCTATGACACGGGAACCTTCAGAATGAAGATCCAAAGATATGGGAAAACTATCCATTTTTATGCTTAGGTGCAATGAAATATGTACAGGTATATGGAAAGGGAATGATCTAATGCAACCAGGCTGATTGGGGAAACTAATCAAGGTCTGCTTAAGAGTGTTCTTAGCCACTTTTTAGAGCATTTCTTCCTCCTAAATCTGGAGTAGGACCCCTTTGGAATGAACATCTTCATTATTTTATGGCCAGCTGTTATACAGAAAGGCAGGATGCAAGGTTAGAGTAATAATTTTTTTAGGCTTTATGACTGGCTTTGGGAAAAACAGTTTCTGATTTCTATGATGAGAGAGAATTGGCTTCTGAGGGGCTGCTTTTTAAGCCTTGGCTTTGAGGTATTGTTTTCTGAACATTCCCTGGTTTGAAGCTTTCCCAAAAAGTTTTACAGTCCAGAAACTGGGGTGGTAGATTGTCTCATAAGCCACTGACTCAGTCTCTCAGTCTCAAGAATAGGTTAGTCCAGTTAAGTTGGTTACAGATGTGTTTTACTCAGGCAGTGATGTTGTGGATGGGTTCCCACCAAAGTCAGAGCTCTATATAGTGTGAGCAATGAGATATTTAATAAGAGGAATTACTACTGAAAGAAGAAAACAGAGATTCATGGTTAGAACAAACTGTAAAACTCAGGGTATTTTTGTTTTGTTTTGTTTTATATTTTTGGGTCCAGAGGGCAGCCAGCCAAGATTTTTTGGTGTTGCAATGGAAGCATGTATAGATGGAACAAGAGTAGATAGTGGAAATCTCACAGGTTTTCCTGGTTTAGAGTTTGCATCACATAAATGTTGAGTAGACCATACAGCATGGGCACAAAAGTTGTTTATACGTAAGCCATTGTGGTGATTTCTTTGAAGTTTATATCAAATTGTTTTTATTTCAACTTGTAGGGCTTCAATAAAAGAGAAGCTTTAATTTTAAAGATTTCAAGGAAGGAGGATGAGATAAAACTTACAAATATTAGTCCAGAGAGTCACAGCCATGTAATGGAAAAAACAGAAATTTCAGAATTCAATTCAAATAATAATAGCATTCACAAAAAATTGACAGGGCTAGAATCTAATAAGTGCAGAGTAGTTTGCTTCTGCAACATAAATTTTTTTCTGTTTCATTCCCCCATTTCCACCAAAGGTACTTATGACAAAAATATTTCTTTGTAAAATAAATTTAATTCATTTATTTTGGCTGTTTATTTGCATAAAGTACAGTAAGAATAATGATTTTTCGTATAGGTTATTTTTAAGTTGGCATTGATAAAATTTTTTATTAAAAAAATAAGATTGAACCTGTGAAACCTGTCAAACTAGAAAGCCATGCCAAGAATATGACTTGTTCTCAGACTGCATCTAAATACCTGTGAATTTCACCCTTCTCAATGTCTTCAAAATACTTGAGGTTCCTGGGACTGTCAGAAAGTGACTTTCTTTGCTAACTAGAAGATCAATGGTCTTAAAAGGGAACCGTGTAGACAGGATACAAGGCCAGTTATTCTGAGGGGAATTTTACTGGCTCCATAAAAGCCAACCTTGATCCCTAAAAGTAATCTGGTCATATTTGAAAATTTGACATTCCAGTCAAAGCCTTAGTAAAATAACCAGAGTCTACAATTCTGTTTGTCTTTTTTTTTTTTTTTTTTTTTGAGACGGAGTCTTGCACTGTCACCAGGCATGAGTGCAGTGGCACGATCTCGGCTCACTGCAACCTCCGCCTCCCTAGTTCAAGCAATTCCCCTGCCTGAGTCTCCCAAGTAGTTGGGACTACAGGTGTGTGCCACCATGCCCAGCTAGTTTGTTGTTGTTGTTGTTGTTTTGTATTTTAGTAGAGACGAGAGTTCACTACGTTGCCCAGGATGGTCTTGATCTCCTGACCTTGTGGTCAACCTGCCTCGGCCTCCCAAGGTGTCACTGCACCCGGCCATCTGTGTGTCTTATTATAAAAATTAACAGATTCTTACTGAACTTAGGCAAATAACTGTGTTTTCCATCAAATAAGAATACTTACAAATAGATTTCAAATTCTAGAGGGATGAGGTAGAAAGAAAGGCAAATGTTTCAGTTTAATTTACAAAAGTATACATTACCAAATTGCTGCAAGTTATAGATAATTTAAAATGAAAAAGTTATTTTAACTCTGAAAAACAAAACATAAAAAGAACCAGCAATGTTTCAAACAAAGTAAAAATCATAATACTTCATCAGTTCAATCTCATGTAATTAATTCTGGTTCAGCTTGATGTTATGCTAGCAGTTTTATGGGACCAGTTTTATCCCTGGGAACTTCTGAAATTCTTAGCTGTCCAATTGAATACTCTCAAAGTTATCAGCAGAGGTTTGTATTTTCAAGTATTGTTGGAATCCTTATCTTTTTTGAAGATACTGCTCTGTAATATTATAGTTGCTTGTGATTATCTTTTAGAAGAAACATCAGAATAAACAAATTAAATGTGGGCAATAAGACTTAAAATGGCCAGCATTAAAAATGCAATTGAGAAGAAAATTTGGTTATTTTCTGTGGGCTAAAGAATTTAACATAATAGCTGTAAATATGAGTAATAACATATGCCAAGACAAATCAGATTTTTAGGAATCTCATATGATTTTATAACACACATTAATAACATATTTATAAATATATAACTCAAAGTTATACATTATTATTTGACATTGATTGCTTCTGTATGATTTCCACCTAGCAAATTAGCCTAATGTATCTCTTATGTACTTCGAGGGGCACTTCTGGAATGTCCAAAATTTAGTTCAATGTCAAAAAGGCTTAATTTAGAATTTAAAATTTGATTTTGGGAAGTTTGTCAAAAATCAACTTTCAGAACAAACAAATAGGATCACAGATTATTATGAAGTAGTCATTCATTTAACAAAAGCACTAATAAAGACAACATGAGGCATAGCAAATTTATTTCTCTCTCCTCTTATTTTTTTGCAGTTAATTCAAATGATTTAAAAGAGAAAACCAAATTATAGCCTTGTATGTCAGTGCACTTCTTAATATTAAGGCTTCATTTTAAAACACATGTAATAATTTTATTTTGTCTTAGTTTAACCATACAAGATCCTCTTTTATTATCTTTTCTTTCTCAAATTTTCTGTATCCTATTTTTTATCAAGACCATTTTCCCTGTTTATTTAAGTCAATCTTTAAATATCCTCTAAACTAGATAAATTACTTTTTTTCTGTGAATCACATATTTTTTAAATAAATTTTTTAACTAGGTACGTATTTTGCTTTTCTCATGTATCTTCTATACAAAATTTATAAAATTGGTTACCTGATTTTTGGTAGTTTTAATTTGATATATTAAACTTGAATTTCAATCTTCAGCAATTTTGAACCTTTGTTCTCTAATTTTGCAGTTTCTGAAAATATGTGTAAAAATTACAATTTTTGCATTTATTAACAGACCCAAATATGTTTAGCGTTTTTACTCCATATAAACACAAGATGCTAAAGTATATAAACTTAAACTTATGCTTAATAATTGTTTCAGTATTTTAATTTACTTAGAAATGACTCAGACATTTTGTGATTATCTATTAATTTAATGTAACATAATTTGAAATGATTAAAAATATTTTTGAAACTATGACAAGTTCATTTATAAATGTTTATCTCATTCACCTGATTTACTTATTCTAAATAATTACATTTTAATTGCTCATGGAAATCAAAAGCTAATCATTTAAATTATTTTTGAAAATGCAAAATCACCTGACCCTGCATCAAACAACCTCGTTCTAACCAAGGCCTCTCACACACTGGACACAGGACAGGGCCATACTAGCCTTGGTTCTGTCCTATGGTTTCTGTCCCTGGATCTGTGGATACATATATGTCTCCAATCTTAGCCCCCTGTACAGATCCCAGAATCCAGAGGCTTAAACTAAAGATATTGGCTTACACCAAGATGCATGCAAAGTTTCAGGGGAAGCCAGTGGTTTACTCCATTACTATGGCTTACCAATAAATTAGGCAAATATTAGAAATTTATCAGAAACTAATGATAACTTGTTAATGTTTACTTTTATGACTACTGCATTTATAGTCTTATGATCTTAAATCATCTAGAAGAGACAGCATAATTCAGTCTGACTAGCAAACCCAGGCAAAAACATGCTGACAATTCTAGGGACATTTCTATGTTTATTCTGCCATTAATCTAAAACCAGCTTTATTTACCAAATATTATCTCAGATCACATTAATTAAAAGATATTTGGGTTAGCTTCTATTTTATTTTATCTCAAAGGAAAGGCTTAGAGCATATTGCCTGTTATCACAGATCAATTTTATTAAGATTGTGAACTAAATTTTAGGTCTCAATGTTTCTCAAGCTCATTTGGGAGACAATATATTCATATCTGCTAAAATGAGATTTGTTACATTTTAAAAATAATTTTGTCTTGAGACTTTTCTCAAGTGACCATAAACTCTATCCCTGGCTTCATAGGCTTATCAAAATAGCTACTCTCTAGGAGACACTTGATAGAGGGGTCGGGGGCAGGAAGAATTAGGTTCAGATATATCAGTTAGATGAGACAGAAAAGGATTCAAAAATGGATGCCCAGACAACATAAAATAATGGAAATTCACTACTGGATTTTACAAAAAGATACACAGATGAACTTAGAAGAAAATTCAGAAACCTGTTTAAAATAAATAGCTGAATGTCAGAAAGTAATGTATTAGATGCCACTATAGCTAGACATGTGGCTTTTTAATTTTGCTCCTACTTCTTAGCTGGATTATTGAATTCAGGGCAGAGCCCATTAACAAATAGGACCTATCTATAATTTGATTTACTTCAGAGGCCTATACATGTAAAAGTTAGCATAGCTGTAGGGCAGAGCACCTAGGTCTCCAGAAATCAAGCATCACATTTATATGTTGATTCCCAGTTCTCTCAGAGCCATGGCAAAAGCCCAAGTGAGAAACATCATAGGCTGGGCTGCACTACCCTCACCTGGTGTACTTCAATGTAAAGATAAACCCCTGAGGCTGGCAGATAATTCAATGCCAACTAGCCGGCTCTTTGTCTAGTTCATCATCCACGGGATCCCCATTCCTCAGTTCTGAGTGCTCCAACAGCCCCCAAGTACCAAAACCATGTCGAATTTCATGGCATATCTTTGTCTCTGAGTGCCTATTGACCAAATTAGCCAATGATTTTTTTTTTCTTGTACTAAATTGCCATTTACTGCCAATTTTTGTTTGGCTCAGTCAGAAATGTAAGGCTTTTCTTTTCTAAACATACAAAGAATGAGGATGACAGAAAGTTTGCCTCCTGTAGTAACAACCATTGATTGCAACTGCTATCAGTTACCTTTAAAACTGTGCCTCTTGCCAGTGACTTGTTAGATACTACATATCCAAAGGTCAAGAGTTCTCTTACAGTATAAAGTAGTCCCTGGTACCCCACAGAGCCAAAGAGCTCAGGACTTTCAATATAAAAGTGAGATGAGTTGTAGACCTGAGAGGAACCTGTTTATGTCTCCTGGGGCTTCTTAAGGAAGACAGAAGACCCCCCAAAATGAGATATGTGACATTTTGCTCTGTGTTTCTCAAGGGGTCTCAGGTTGCCAGAAGTCTCCCCAAATTGCTTTTATTGATATCCAAAACTCTAACATTTTGTTTCATTAATTTTTTATCCATTGACCCACAGATGGAAGGGGATGACAAAGGCGGCAAAATGAAGGGACAGAAGCAAATAGAATGAGTCTGAGAGGAATGAGTTTTGGGAGTTTCCTAAGAAAGTTTTAGTTAGTAGGGGTTCTAGAAAAAGGAGTTCAGTTGCATGACAAGTTCCTGTGTGGAGAGGCAAACTCTAACAGAGAGAATAGAAAGGCCTTAAAATATATATGTATATCTATATAATCAGTTTTTAGTTAAGCCAACTTCTGACCATAGAGCCCTTTAAAAAAATTGTTTCAAATTTATTGTCAGATTTTAGCTGGAACAAACAGCAAATATTCCTGAATTCTTTTAATTTTGTTTATTATTTTCCATTAAACCAAGGATATCTGAGTCACTTTGGTTTTCAGTGACTCATAACCCAAACCAATAAGCCTTTGGTGACTTAACAAAGGATATACTAGGCATCTCCAAAAAGGTGCAAAGAAGCAGCCTCAGGGGATATCTAGGAGACTTGACCTTGGTAAAAGGTCTACCACCATCGACAAGTAAAAGAAAAAAGAGACTTAATTATCTTTTTGAGAGCTGGCAACAGTAGATATGCCAGCTGCAAATGAGGTCCAACCACATTTCTCCCTAGGCATACTCTTTTTGTGGGGACCCCTAAACTTTTGGTTGGCTGTCTGCACACAGAAACCGGGTAGCCTGTATGTCCCCAACAGGCAACAACCCGACCCATGTTCTTAGGACACAAAACAAGACTAATAGGAACACAGTAGCTGTCCATGGGAGGGGAGAGGATCAATAGCAAGTAAGTGACCCAAAACCAAATTTTCACAAGAGTCACAGTTCCAACAAATAATTTTCTCCTGCTAACCTGAATTTGGAAATGAACAGAGAAAGATAAATTATTACTTCCATTCTCCACTGGGCACAACAGACAGATATCTAGGAGACTTGATCTTGGTAAAAGTTCCTACCTTTCTTTGCTGGCTTTTTGCCTATGATCCCAGGACCTCATCTGTGAGTTCTACAGTGTGTCAGATATCTCAACTATTCCATCATTGTCACTGTAATTATGGGGAAAGACAGGAGGTGGTCCCTTTTTCCCCTATAATAAGCGTTATGACCAACACCCTCATAACAGAGAAGTTAACAAAAAAGAAAGCATAACATTTATTTGATCGTAGTTTTACGTAACACAGGAGCCTTCAGAATAAAGATCCAAAGATACAATCCATTTTCATGCTCATAAAAACAGAAAATAATCCATTTTTATGCTTATCCTCAATGAACTATAGATAGCCATGTAGGAATGTGATTGAACAAAATGGATGTGATCTAATACAATCAGACTGAGTGGGAAAACTCAGCCAGGGCTGTCTGTTTATATACTTTTTGGACTCTGTGCATGATTCCTTCCTTTCAGGTCTGGGGTAGGCCATGTTTGGAATGAGGATTTTTAATTTCTCTATGGTCAACAGTTACAAAGAACGTCAGGGACAAGTTAGAGTAAAGTATTTTTAGGCTTTATGGCTGGCTTTGGGGAAAAAGTGTTCTAGTTTCTATGATCTGCCTTGGGAAACAGAGATTCTAGTTGCTATGGCTTAGATGAGGGAGAATGAGGTATGTGGAAAAGGGCAGGAGAAGGTCAGGGAGAAGCTTTGGTTCTGAGGCTACTTCTTGCGTCTTCACTTTGGGATTTCATTTTCTGAGTCCCAACAGTGCTATGGTGTTACAGGCAAAATCATGAATTACATCAAATTCTGCAGAGCTTTTGTTTTTCCTGAGTTTCTGTTGCTGTCGGTTTAAATTTCAATCTGTATAAACCAAGTTAATCTTACTTTTAGGGCACTCTTTTTTTCTTCACTCACAGCCATTTTCTCTTAATTACCGGAAATCCTGTATCATAAGAAGTTTGTTTCTTATACATTTTCTAGTCCTTTTCAGTCAACTCAAATTTTTTCATGTCTTCCCATCTCCAGTTTCTTTATTGTCTACCTGCAAACCTACCTTGTCTCTAAAATAGTCACTACTTGAAATCAAACACCACATCTTTCCTGTGATACAAAATCTTCAATTGAATATATCACAATATCTCTTGCTAGTAATATTTGTGTATCAGTAATATTTGCTTTCAAATTCCCAGGGTTAATCTCACAAATGAAAATGTCAGAAAACCAAAATATATTGAAAGTCCCTTCTTTTCCCTAAAACTACTCAAAAATTTTAATGGTGTGCATTCGTTCTCCAAAATGTTTTTCTTGGACTCTAATTAAACTGGCTTCTTACTAGTTACTTAACAAAGTCGTTTAGACATCTTTCCCACCACTGTTGGCACTAGCTTTCTTTTCTAAAGCTTAATTTCACATACATTTTATAATTAAGTATTCTTGGAAAGTTTAAAATGTGATTAAAACCTACTTTAATTCTATAGTTATTATTATTACTATTATTATTCTTTTTAAACCCCAGTGCACAATATTTGGGTAATACTGTTCATTCTTTAGCACACTGTCCTTGGTTTAGTCCAAGCACAGATTCTTTTTTTTTCCCTTGCGTCTTTTATTCTCAATCCTCTTGACTTCACCTGCCTCACACCACTCACTCCAATGTGTTTAATACAGATTTGTGAGAATGAATGAATTTATATAATGCATGTCGAATTATTTGGGTATTTTAAACGTATATAAATGCCAGTGACTTATGAGTATAAGATAGTATATCATTTTACAAATTGAAATGCATCTAGTTTACCAGTCAATCTGAACATCTGTTAACATAGAGTACTAATTATTCATATTTATCCTTTTCAAGATTTTTTAATACTTTTGTCTATTTCACTGTTTTTAATTTTAGTATTTTAATTGAGGTCTTGATGCTGCTATTTGCACATGATAGATATTAATTTCTTAGTTATCTTAGACATTTTATATAATTATTCTGAGTCTATCAACTGTATGATAATTTTGCTTAAATTTATTTTTGTTGAACAAAAGTCCTTAATCCTGATGTACATAGGCCATTACTTTCCTACCTTATAGTCTGTGTCTTTTATCCTTAGATCATAAGAATTCTTTGCTATATCTTCCTTTTATTAGTTTCAAGTATAAATATTTTATATTTAGGCATTTAATCCATCAAGATCTCTGTATATAAAATAAAATGAGGAATCAACACATTTTTCTCCATATAGTAAAATAGCTTCTCAAACATCATGTAATATTTTATGCTTGTCTATTGATCTATATGGTGATATCTAATTTTGAGCAAATAATTGTCTTCCATTATGACAGTTTTCTACCCTTGTACTTTTGCCATACTTTTAAAATAAAATGACCTTGTAACATACCTTGGTTGCAGTAATGCAATTACTCACTTTTTAAAGTTGTTTTAGCTCTTTTTGTACTTTTTTATTTTATTTACATATATATGGAAGTTTTGAAAAGTTTTTAACAAAACAAAAAACTCATGAGAATTCATAAATAAGGTGAATTGACAGGTTTTGATATTAATGCCTCTATCAACATAGTATATCTCCTCTTTCATGACATTTTTTATCATCTTTAATGAAATGTTAACATTTTCATTATAATGAATATAAAAGTAGAAATACTGATAAGCACATATATGTGGTTCTCAGAGGTTATGTTTCTCGACTGATTCATTATATTTTCTTAATGAATTGCAAAACAAAGTCATCAGCCAAGAGTAAGGATGAGAAATAGGCATTGGATGTTGAAAGAAAAATCAATGGAACTGGGAATAATTTTATCCTGTTAAGTGGGGGAACCGTCTTTTATTTTTATACATTTTGTTTTGTGGATTAAAACTGTTATCAAACATCAAAGGTACGTTATGTGAATAAGAATTTTAATTCTTCGTGTGTAATCCTGGATGGTAGATCATGAGCTATCAATATTCTATAAGTTACAAGAAGGTAGATTATTTACTTTTATGCAAAAAAGAACATTCTCTGTTAGGGCGGAAAAAATCACAAAGGCTTTCTTTGAAATAGTGATATTAGAAGTGTTCAAAAAGTGCCTCTTGCTTGTTGGAATATACGAGGTATGCCAGAGTGGCAATTTATGCATAGATTAAGGGAATGAAGGTATACACAGATCCTAATCAATGTAGAAGTACAATTCTATAATCTAATAATGAGGTATATTCTTTCAGAAATAGAAATTAAAATTTTTGACTACCTTTGTTGGCTATATATTTTCTGTTTTTGCCCAGAACTAATGATTTCAATGGATAGAGCCAGATTTTTACATGATCAAGTAGAATAACTTAAAACACCTCATCAGTGAGCATTAATTTCTCAAGTAAATGTTTCAACACAAATGAAAGGACAGAAAGTCAGTGAAAAGGAAATCTGTTTAAATTAATCTTTATGTTTTAGGAAAAAATCATTACAATGCCCTAATTTCTCTTAATTTCTCCAGTAAAACTACAATGGACAGGCATTGGTTACTTTACTAGTTGAGTCTATCAAAATGTATAAATATATGGATTGGAGATTTCTGTGGAAATCTAGTGATTTAGAACAAGGTCAATAAATCGCTTTCTGGCAAATCCAGCCTGTCAGCCCTTTTTGTAAATAAAATTTTATTGGAACATATCTATGCTCATTGTCTACATATTGTTTATGGCTGTTTTGACAATACAACAACAGAATTGAGTAGGTACAACAAAAATTGTATGTCCTATAGTCCTATAGAGCCTTAAATATTTACTATCTGGCTCCTTACCGAAAACATATTGCCAACTCATGTTTTAAAAGAGGAATATGAAAGATGAGCACATAGGAAAACTATATATAATGGCACTAATGTAGACTATATATAATGGACATAAATATATGGTGTTGACTCAAATATGGATATATGTCAACACAGTATATGGATATGGATACATAGATATATGTGGATAGAGATAGATGGATATGAATATGGGTATATTTTGACATGGATATGTTGTTTTTTAGACCTGCATGGCTTATTATTATACACAGTATAGATTATTATATACAGTATATATAATATATACTATTATTATATATAGTATATAATGCTCTGTATTATATACAGAGTAGTTGCTGTGTGCTACATTTACCAAGCACTTTATATCTATATCTTATTTGTCACGAACATACTATTATCATCCTTCCTTTACAGAGGATAAATTAAGGCTAAAGAGCAAAGGAAGAATTTGGTCCCTGAGCTTTACATATATAAAATTCATTCTCCTAAACCGCATGTTATAGTCTCAAGCTAAAAAAATACATAATACTAAATAAGGTCAAATGTCATCTCCCCAAGTTTAATTGACAACTTTGTCTTCCCAGATATAGAAATACACGGTCAGCACTTTTTAAATAATTAATCCTCAGGTCATCCAGGCCACCAGTGGGAGAGAATTGCAAAATTAATCAGAGGTGGGGCTAGTAACTACAAGACAGATCATATTTCCAATTCTTGACAGAAAACATTGAGTTATTTTATAAGCAATTTCCAGTGTAGAAGTGATGCCTGAATGAAGAGGAGCAAAGAGTGCAGTCTACTGCTTCAATTATCTGACTAAGGGAGGACAATTCAATATATAAGACCTAGGTACCAATTAGCTAAGTGAAAAACATAAGCATGATACAAAATTTCAAGGCAGAAAGACACTCACAAAGGCAACAGAGCTCTGCAATTGCAGGCTGATCTTCAGCCACGCTGACACAGAGACCCTGGGAAAGATTTGACCCTTTGGAGATGCTGCTGCAGGTTATTAGGGCCCTATTAGAAAGCCTGAGAGAACAACAATACCATTTAAAGGGACTCTATAAATAAGGTTCCATTTCAGTATAGATGAGATTATTTTTAAAAATATCATACTGAGACATTTTTATATTCAACATATTCAGCATTAGTTAAAATTAAGATTCTTTATTAACAAAGAGGCTGATACAGTTATAAAAATTTTAGTGGAAAATTTTTCTCCGACTGCCTTGGAGAAAAAAAATCAATGGCAGCTGAATCATAAACTATCCAAATCAAAATCTTACTGAAAAAAAAACAAGTAACTGCAGTTTCCTAGATTGATGTAGTATTTGCACTTCTGTTATTTTATGTGTATATTAAACTACATACTACTCTCCTCAAGAAAAATAATTATGTATTACATTTTTTTTGATCCTCCATTGATCATAGCTTAAGAAGCAACATTCTTAGTCAGTTTGGGCTGCTTTTACAAATGCTATAGACTGGGTGGTTTAAATTTAAAAAACATTTATTTTTCACAATTTCAGAGGCTAGAAAGTCCAAGGTCAAGGTGCCAGCCATTTTGCTTCCTGGTGAGGGACCTCTCCCTGGCTTGCAGATGGATATCTTCTTGACGTATCCTTACATAGTGGAGAGAGAGATAAACTCCCTTGGTTTTTTCTTTTAAGAACACAAATTCCACCATGGGAGTGTCACCCACATGACTTTATGGCCTCCGTGACACTGGGGGTCAGGGCTTCAACATATGAAGTTTGGGGGAACACAAATATTATGTCCATAACATCTGGCCTCTGACCTCTTAAAATTCATGTCTTTTTCACTTGCAAAATACCTTCATTTCATCCCAAGAACCAAATCTTGATGTGTTCCAACATCAACACTAAAGTCTAACGTCCAAAATCTCATTTAAATATCCTCTAAGTCAGATATGGGTATGACTGAAGGTTTAATTCATCTTGAGGCAAAGTTTCCCTCCAGCTATGAACCCATGAAAACAACCAAGTATGTGCTTCTAAAATACAATGGCAGGACAGACATAGGATAGACATTTTCATTCATTCTGTAAGGGAGAAATGGGAAAGAAATGGGTGACAGTTCCCAAGCAAGACAAGATCTAGTATGTAAACTTCATGAGATTTAAGCCTTGAGAATAGTCCCCTTTGGCTCAATGATTTGTTTTCCAGACTCACTGATGCAGTGGCCCTGCCATCCAGACCCACTCACTAGAGTGGAAATCCTGTCTCCCAAACCCAGTGGGGCAGAAGTCCCACTGGGGCAGTTATCCTGTCTCTATAGCTTTTCTGGGTGAGGGTCACATTCCTATGGCTCTACTGGACAGGAATCATAATCCTACAGCTCCAAGAGGCCCCATCATGAAGGCTTTGGGCAGAGGCAATCTGGCCTATTGATCCTTAGGCTGATTTGGTTCCTGGCATGGGCCTTCTTCCCAATTTGTAGATGTGTGACTACAAATCATAGTCAAAGGGGACTATGCCTTCTTGCTGAACCCTCATCTGGTGGAGAGAGATATCATCTCTCTTATCTCTCTTCTCGTTAAGGGCACTAATCCTATTATAAGATCCCCACTCTCATGACCTAATTACTTCTTGATATAGTTAAGATCTTGTCCTCACCCAAATCTCATGTTGAATTATAATCCCCAGTATTAGAGGTGAGGCCTGGAGGGAAGTGATTTAATTATGGGGGTGAATTTCTCATTAATGGTTTAGCACCATACCCTTTGCATGGTCCTGACAGTAGTGAGTGACTTTTCATGAGATCTGGATGTTTAAAATTGTGTGGCTCCTTGCTCTCTCTTACTCCTGCTCTGGCCATGTAGAGTGCCTGATCCTCCTTCACCTTCTGCCACAATTTAAGCTTCCTGAGGCCTCCCCAGAAGCTGAGCAGATGCCAGCATCTTGCGTCCCCTATGGCGTACAGAACCATGAACCAATTATACTTCCTTTCTTTATAAATTATCCAGTCTCAGGTACTTCTTTATAGCAATGCAAGAATGGCCTAATGTACTACTCAAAGACTTTACTTCCAAATAACATAAATTCGGGATTTGGGTGTTATGTATGAATTTTAGGGGACCATAAACATTTAATCCATAGCCATCTTTTGCCAATATTGACTAATCAGTACACTGATTAGTACAGTACGCTGTACTGTACAGTATAGTGTATTAGTACTGTACAGTACAGTGTATTAGTACTGTATTAGTACAGTACACTGATTAGTACGCTAGACGGTATTAGTACAAAGATGGCTATGGATTAAATGTTTATGTTCAATGTATATGGTAGGTGCTTGGAAAATACTGGCAGGAAGGATGAATGGATATTTGAAGAGATTAATGATTTTTTCCAGAAAGATTAACCTGAAAGAACTGAAGCATAAATTAAACAAAGGAATGGGAGAATTGGGTTGATAGGCAGAAACACGTAAATTAAGACTGATCAGTATTGGCAAAAGATGGCAGATATAATTGTGATAGTCATTGCCATTGCTATTATTTTTGCAATGTTCATGGCTACACAGAGTATCATATTACTTAAAACTATTTAAGATATTCTCTAAGCTTCAATATTAATGCAACTTTGTACCATGTTCTGCAGCTACAGCTGCTGAACCTGTAGCACATGAAGAATTAACAGATCAACCCTAGATTCTGGATGTCTTCTCCTTAGAGAATAAATATTCTGAGATTTGGTATAAAATGAAATCAAATGGTTGAATGTCTAACCAAGACACCATAAATGGAAGAAATCACTAAATCAAAACCTTTTTGGTGTCTAAACTCATTCCCATTTTCTGAATGTAAATCAGACACTTGAGCAAACCTCTACAGGGTGTTGCTTTCACTCCACAGAGTTGCACTGAAGTAAAGCAGGAGCCTGACAAAATAATACCTGAAAATCAATATTTTCTTGTCAACTCTGAAATTTCCAAAGCCTACCTTGACTATAAGAATTTTTATTTAAAATATTTCCATTCCTTACTTATGAGGTAATGCAAATACTGGTAAAAGTGGACTAATCAGTATTGGCAAAAGATGGCAGATACAATGTGGTATTCATTAAATTAATTTAATGTATTTAATTTCATTAAATTGCCTTCCTCCTGGTTTCCAAAGAAACCAATGATATAGTCTCTTGAGATTTGCCAGAAATAATATTAAACAATATATCTTATAAATTACATTTTAGCTGAATGCATATCAGCTACCCAAACCCCTGCTGCATTTTTATGCATTCAGCAGGCAAGCCCCAAGAAACATCTTTGTGTCATGAAGAAGTTCATTTTGTTTCCATAGGTAGCAACCTCATTCCTAGGATGTGGGTAGTGATTTGTTAGGAAAATGTAGCTTCATGTTTTTCAGGTGAACTTGATATTTAATTCCACTACTATCATATATTTCTTTTTGATCATATTTATATTAATCTCAGTATCTGACAACCATATAAGTTATAGAGTAGCATAGCACATCTAAAGAATAATGCAAATATTACATTGCAATAATGGAATAATTTATTCACCATTTATTAAGAACTATCTATATTCTCTATTAGAGGCCAAAATGAAGAAGAATGGTTGTGACAGAACAAAACGTATTGATTGCCTTCAAAAGTTTATAACCTGTTAGGAAGATAAGGATATAAATAGCTATGTTATAGAATTGAATGATATAAATTCCGTAAGATAAATAATGAACACAATTCTATGGAAGTCACAGATGAAATAGACCAGACCTAAATAGAACACATTTAAATTGGTATTATGAAGAATATGAACTTGGTAATAATCCTTCTGTATTAGAGATTGTGGAAGAGAAGAGAATGTGTGGAGTGTGGTGTTGTGACGCGGTAACGTACAAGGAGTGTTTTAGGAACATGAGGATGTCAAGGTACATGGTGGGGATTATAGACTTCATTTTTATCATTTTTATTAAGTAAAACTTAAATGCTATTAAAGATTTTTAGCAAATTAAAAGTATAAGTAGAGACATCTTATAAAGATCAAACCTATAGGGAATAGAAAGCAGGAAGACTAAAAATTCTGTAGACTTCATGAAGGTAGTGATCTTATCTGTTTGTTTTACTAGTGTAACTTTAACTTTTTGTTGACTGAATGAATCAATTTCCTGATTATGTGAGGGTCATGAAATAAAAGTAAACTTTTATTTGTGATACTCCTAGAATTTTTTTAAATGTGTGATTGCACAGAGGTAGAATAGGAGGGGAATACCCATTTTTTGGAAAGGAGTAAGAGTGATATAAGAGGGTTTTTTTTTTTTTTTTTGGCAGGGGTGTATTAGGGTTCTCTAGAGGGACAGAACTAATAAGATTGTTGTATATATAAAGGAGAGCTTATTAAAGAGTATCCACAGTCACACTCACACAATTACACTTATTAAAGAGTATTACACAATCACACCTTCACACTCACACAATCACAACGTCCTGCAATAGACCATCTGCAAGCTGAGGAGCCAGGAAGCCAATCTAAGTCCCATAGCTGAAGAACCTGGAGTCTGATGTTCAAGGGCAGGCACCATCCAGCACAGGAGAAAGATGTAGGCTGGGAGGCTAAGCCAGACTAGTCTTTTCACGTGGTTGTTGTTGTTTTTTCCTGCCTGTCTTTATTCTGCCTTTATTCAGCTGAGTAGATGGTACCCACCCAGATTAAGGGTGGGGCTGCCTTTCCCGGTTCACTGACTCATATATTAATCTCCTTTAGCAACACCCTCACACACAGACTCAGGAACAATACATTGCATCCTTCAATCCAATCAAGTTGACAGTATTAACCATCATGAAGGGCGGGGGGTGTTTTGTGTTAAGTCACTTTGGGGCTCTTTTTTAACCCTTGTCATAAACATATAGGTAATAATTTAAATTGAATAAGGAAACAATGAGCTCATACTGTGTAAATTTTTTTCTCTTTCCTTATTGTTATATATAATGTATAAACATATAAAACAGTAGGGATCCTCTGGGATCCCTAGGAAGACAGCAAGGAAGAAAGAGATTCCAGAAACATTTTTTAAAGTATAAGACATATCAGTGCTCAAAACAAAGGTATGGAAGGTTTACAGCCAGCAGAGAGCTGGGTTCCTTGGGGTTGTCCTGGCTCCCCACCCCCCAGGGGAGCCCTTCACCACCAGCCAGTCCACACAGTCAGGACACTACTAAGAGAAAGCTCTACACCAGACAGCATTCCTTTCTTGATGGAAAGCAGGGCAACATAAAAGGGTAACTAAGAACTCCTTCCTCCCTTGAGGGTGACAACTGAGGAAAAGGAAAGTAATGTCCCATGTGACTCTGCCCACCCCTCCCCAGCTGCTCTGGACCCAGATACCCCATACTGGCATTTACCAGAGCCTGTCCCAGCTCAGAGACTGCCTAGTCCATCAGGTCCCCAGAGTTCCCTGGGGAGGGCCACAGAAGAGACTGGGTGTCAAATCAAGCAGACCTTTATTTGTCGTTGTCACTGGGACCATTTCTTGCTGCTTATTTGTCTGTTAACCTGCTCTTCCAGCTGCATGGCCAGGCGCAAGGGCTTGATGACATCTCTCAGAGCTGAAAGTGCTTGGCTTGCTGGGCCAGAGCAGATTCCACTTTGTTCACAAATATCTCTAGGTCATAGTCCGGCTGCTTGGTCTTTTAAATAAATGGAAATAGAGATGGAGGTCCATAAAATGCTTTGCAGAGAGAACAAATGAAGTGAGCAGGTTTCGTAGAGGCTCATTTCAGGGGCAAAGAGATAAGATAATAGCAACCTAGGAAGGAGCAGGAGGAAGGATGATAACACTTCATTACTCCAGCATGGGCTGTTTCCTCCTTAGTTATGCAGATGGATAGGAAAGTTGAACTCATGTACTCAGCAGGTGCTGGTCCTGGGAAGAGACACAGTTACCTAAACCGACTGTAATTCCTGCCACCCATGAGGACTAAAATCCTGAGCCAGAGAGATCCCAAAATTGGGTCAGGAAGAAAGAGGGACCATTACCTGTGGAGAAATGATCAGTTATTGGATCCAGCTTTCACATTCTTCAGGAAAACAGCAATGTAAGGAAATTAGCTATCTTTTTTGTCTTTTCATTGCCTGAAAGAACAAAGACTGAAAAATATAAAATAAGTTTTAGTCTCCATTTTGTTTGGCATGTTTATACCCCCAAATTCTTGAAACTAATGGCAAGATAAATGACCAGCTTGCATAGTGAGAGAGCTTTCCTATCTGCCTCATTACTTTCTTTCTTTGTTGCTACAACAAAAGCATGTCTACATCTTAATCTCCATTTTGAGGGATGAAACTAAGGCCTAGACTTTCAGTCAACATTAGCATTCCCTCCCAAGGGAACAAAAAGGGCTTTCTCACCTCTGTTCAATGGGTGTTTCAATGTAAAATACGTAGGGAAATCAAAACCAGAATTTTTAATTCTAGAACTACTGAAAAACTAGTTGAGTAAAGGTAAGAGTTTAACAGACATTTTGGGATATAATGTGGCTGAGCTTATTTCATTTCCTTTCTCAAAAGTTGAAAAATCAAAAGGATTTCTTTTAAAATTCAGGTTACATCTCTACTTTTGCTTGAGGTTTATTATAGCTGAAAGACTGGTTTTACACATAAAACTTTTTTGCTTAAAACATGCATGAATGGTTTCTGATTTCTTCTCATCCAGATATTCGAGAACAATTTTAGGAAGCACCCAACTTTACTGCATTGCATTTTCAAGTGTTCTTTCCTGACTCCTCTTACAGAGAGCCCATCCAAAATGTGCCTTCGTGATGTTAAATACCAGTTGGCATTTTTAGTTTGGTTGGAATAGAATTGCAGAATTTTGCTTTTCTTAATTGTGAAAGAGGCAGATAGTTAACCATATTTTTTCTCCTTCTGCATATCTAAAAATGCATTCAATTCTTCAGCAAATATTTAGTTCTTTTATTATACTAGACATTGGAGAGCATTAGTCTGAAGAACTGGTTACAACTGAGGTTCCTCATCCCAAGTTATCTCCTGGGTAAACTCTGATCCAGCAGCACTTTTTTTGACTCCATTTAAACTACTTCCTGGAGGTAACCAGCAGATGACTTCATGATTTGAGGAATCCTGAAATGTAGCAGCATTTGCTGGCTCAGATAGGAAATAAGCCTTTTCAAGAAACTTTACTCAGTGTCAATTACAAAGCCTTTAATCTGTTATAAGGATTACTGCAGCACATTATGATTTTCTCCATTATTGCTGCTTAAACTTAGAGGGGGAAAGTACATTTTAAATGGTAGTTTAATGAATTATAAAGTAGGTATTTAAAATCAAAGCTTCTGCTTACATTTTCAAAATCTGTAAATATATGCAAACAAAAGAAGAAAAAATAGTTCTTGTGAAAGTATATAATACCTGTAAATGTCAAACCCAAGATTCTGTTTTAGACATAAAATTCATCAAAATGTTTTCAACAAATACATCAAAGTGGAAAGAAACTAATACTATGACAGAACTAATAGACAATAATCAATAAGAAACTTTTAAATATAATTTTAAAAGTCAGAAGATAGTATTTGCTTTTCTAAAATGAGTAAGTTATCTTATCTAATTGACTAGCCTTGCTTTGGTCAATGTACTTGATAACTTTGAGCTTTTTATACTGAGAGTAATGAAAATGTTAAAACAATAATTCAAGGAGGTTTTATGAAGCTTATTGTCAGGAATTCTATAAATATTATCTTTCTCTAAATATTAACTGATCATTTCAATAGAAGGTAAGGACTTTTTATACTCTGCAGCATGATTATAAAGTAGATGACTTTCTCAGTACGTCCTAACCCTTTAATTCATATGTAACAATTTAATTTTTTTTTTCAAATGCCCTTAAGCACATGATATTATTCTAGAATCATGGCCTTCTGGTGCCTGTCATCACAAAGAGCACAGAGAATGGAATATCTGAAATATCTGAAATACCATTCTAAAATGTATTTTATCTATTGCACATATGTAATTATTTATATAACTATGTACTTTTACATTTTATATACTTAACTATATGTATACCCACTATGTTGTGTTTTTATGTGTATACATTTTTGCAGTTCTTATCATAGTTATGAGAATCTTGTTTATTTTTTCATTCCAGTGTGTGTAATTGTGCTATGCTCCTATATGTTTTTGTGTAAATCATGTAATCACTGCATGTCATTTGCCACTTTAAGAGTCAATGTCTCCCTTTACCAGCCATCCAATTAAGCAACCATTCATTAAATATCAGATTTTAGGTTCACCCTGTCATTTGTGAAGTACTTTGAAAATTATAGTGATATGTTTTGTGCTCTCAACAGCTTATAGTAAGTGGTGGGTTAAAAATTGTTATAGAGGTAAAAATAACCATAAATAAGAAAGAGACTCAAGCAAAGTTTGGAGCAATGATAAAATTTATCTTGGAGCTCATAGGATTTTATAAAGGAGGTTCAATTTTAAGTGTGTCTTGAAAGATGAAAACTAAACCTGGCATCATTTAAATGGATGAATCAGAGGATCAAGAAATGGGGAAACTCATACTGAGTTAGAAGTGCTGGTGAGGCATCCATGTGAACATGTTGATGTAACTGGTAACTGAAAATTAAGAAATAGGCCACATCTAGAGAAGGAAAATTGGAAGGTGGCACGATAAAACCAAAGGAGTAACAGAGATTTCCTGGTAAAAAGCATGTTGATTGAACTTAAAGGTGATGAGGGTAGAGCCTTGGGAAAATGACTATAATTAAGTGGCAAGTGGTGAGAGAAAAAAACAGTTAAGGTGACTGAAGAAGAGCAGGTGGAGACAAGAGAGCTTAAGAGGACAATGCAAGAAGAAAGCATGTTAGAGGATCAAAGACAGCAATGGCAAGACAACAACTTGGTCCACTGCATTTAAAATTATTAGGTCATTGATGAATTTAATGAAAGCTGTTTCAGTGGTACACTAGTGGGAAGAGTCAGATTACAAGAGTATAAGGGCAGAAGGCATTTGAGAGGAATGAGGGAGACTAGTCTTTAATGAAGTGTGGGAATAAAGAGAAAAAGACGGGGTGGTAGATTGCATGAGAAGCATAGTTTAATCAACATTTATATTTACTTTTGTAAAATTAAACAAAGGGATAAGCCATTGTAGAAGAGTTATTAACATAGGAGAAATAAATGAGAAAAGGTGCTTGGAATAATCAAAATAATGATAACAGTTATTTATTAAGCTCTTACTATATGCTAGGCAATATTTTAATCACTTTATATAAAATAAGTCAATGGCCTTCCAACAATTCTATCAAATCCATTTTACAGATAAGGAGACTGAGGCTTGCTTAAGAGTGGACAATTCCTTGCCTGAAGTTACCATTGTAGGGAGGGATAGAGATAGAATTCAAACTGAAACCATCTAGCTTCAGCCAATCAGCTCTAAAAATAAACCATTCTGCAGATCTTACTTCTTCAGCCAATAATTGCCAGCCGTATTCTTTTGGTGAAAATTTTGAACACAAGAGAAAAAGCAAATGCTTTTTCTTATTTATTTTGTACTCTGCTCCATCCTTAGGGTCCTAGGTAATGTTTGGAATGCATCAGTCCCAACCTTTCTGTACTATAATAAGTGAATCAGTTACCCACAATAATATGAAGAATCCTGGGGTCTTTTATGAACATTTAAAATGATTAATAAAGTATGAAAAATAATCAGATTGTCTGAATCTGAATAGTGTTAAAAGATTTAATAGTTTCCAATATTGAGAAGTTTCAACATAGTGGTTGGAATCAATGAACAAGTTATCCATTTGGTTGTAGAGGGAAGACATGACACATCAAATTTCTTGCACTCCTTTAGGAATGAGTACGTTGCATACAGTTAGATGAGATTTATAATTCTGTGCCATTTTATTTTGGTCTATAATTATATCACTACTGTATTATATTTTGCTATTTTAACAAATGAGCTCTGATGAATTTGCCAGTATTTAGTCTAACTTTTCCTGGGTCTCTCATTCTACTTATCCTAGATTCTCCACTCCCTGACTAACTTCTATAATTTTTGCTTTGTTGGAAAGTTCTCAGAGCTTTGGGATCTTCAGCTGAAAGTATGATATGAAGCTGGAAGATAAATAATACATCAAATCTGCTTTACTAACTTCCACTCAATCTGGTCAAGTGACATTTGCAATTTTAACAAACTGGAGGCATGATGGCAAATAAGAGAATATTTGGCACAGAGTAAACTTCAGTTACAATACAGACTAAAATTCTAAGAGTGTTCTTTCTCATTTGGCTAATATATGTAATTCAAGTTTACTGGAGGAATGTTCTCACTCAGATGCTAAAATGCACATCTGCAAACTATTCCCACAAAAACAATCTGAGCAACGCCCACCCTCAAAACCCTCACTGATTCTTATTTCTGTAAAGACAATATTTCTTTCTCCAAAGAGCAGCAGATATATCAGATGTTTGAGTATTAAAATGTAGATACACTTGCTTTTTAAATCTCACTCTAATCTCTGACGCTAAAATCAGCACACTGTGCAGCATTTTGAAGAGTGCTTTCTTTGGAATAATAATTCCAGTAGATGATCTGTAGGGAATAAAAAGAGCTATCCTGTGACCATATTTGACTTGAGAAAAGCTGAGCACACCTGTCTTGGAGACTCTCAATGCACATTAGCATATTAAAGGCTCTGGAAGTCCAGTAATAATGAATTCTGTGGGGTTTGTTTTCTGTTTAATTCTGTACTTCCTAGGTTTATTTGAAAATGGAAAAGCATTTTGTCCATAATCCTATTCAGGGAACTTTCTATAAAATGGAATTTTATTGGTGGTAGGTATTTTGTAGTATTCTTCCCATTTTCAAAAACCCATTTTGTAAAATTCCACAGTCTCTGATTTGCTCTATATTTCTTAGTACAATAGGATAAAGAGAAAATTGAACATTCTTGAGTACTTATGTGCCAGTCGATTTATAATTTTAGTAATATAAAATGTACAAATCTTTGGAAAGTGTCAGAAAAATAAGCTCGACTTTTTCTTCTAAAAGCTCTGCATCTTCATAGAGGTTTGAAGCTAACTAAAAGGAGACACCTACATCTTATCAATGTCAACACAAATGCCCCAAATGCCCCTAAAAGGAACACAAGGTGTCACGCATGCACACACGGACACACACACCCCCACATACACGCACAGCACTCAGTAATGTATCAAATATGACTAATAAATTTAAGGCAATAATTGATTAGTATAGAATTGAACACATTGGCTGAGACTGGGTCCATGATATAAAATCAAGGTATATTCAATTTCATATATACTGGTGAGATATAAATTCTTTTTTTTTTTTTTTTTTGAGATAGGATCTCACTTTGTCACCCAGGCTGGAATGTAGTGCTGTGATCTTGACTCACTGTAGCCCCTACTTCTCGGACTCAAGCGATTCTCCCACCTCAGTCCCCCAATTAGCTGCCACTATAGGCTCATGCCACCATGTCCAACTAATTTTTTGTATTTTTAGTAGAGATGATGTTTCACCATGTTGCCCAGGCTGGTCTCGACTCAAGAGATCCACCCACCTCGGCCTCCCAAAGTGCTAAGATTATAAGCGTGAGTCATTGCTCCTGGCCTGAAACGTAAATTCTTTATCATTGATAATAAACATCAATATCTCATGAAAATTGGAGGCTTCAATTTGAATCAATTAATATTTCCACAGTAAAGGTGCAAAGAGAAATCTAATAAGTGACCATGTTAAATTCATCCTCCCCTTTGTTCATTGGTGAATGAAGGAAGATATCAAGTTTTTAAAGTACTAATCCCAAACTTAAACTATCTTAAAACTAAATCTTGACAGTTTTATATCATTTTTATGAAATTGTCATGCACTAGCAAAGCATGTGGAGTCAGAAGATGCTGTATATGACAACAGTACGTCAGTATTGTATTTTCTTCTGCAGAGGAATATAATAACAATGACCACTTTAGGCAAGTTCAATTTTGCCTGCTCTACTGGTAAACAGCTAAGAAAAAAGAGGTATGCTTTTTAAAGGAAATTTGTATTTAAATAAGGGGAAACTCTTTTCTTTATGTTGAGGTAATCGTCTTTTCTGACTTATTGCTCTTAACCAAAATAATTATCTCTGATTAGCAATAGTTCTGTTAAGTTTGTTTTGAACATATCCTTTACATTGTCTCTGCGGTTTTAAAAAGACCCAGAATGGTTTTTGAAAAGTATAATTTCAGAGGCCAAGATGAATACTGCTCACCCTAAGTGCTAATCACAAAAGCTGAGTTCCATCATCATGTAATCATGCAGTGATGGTCATTTGGCAGTAGAGCCGCTCTGAGTAGAGTGGACTCCTGGAAGAGCAGTGCTCAGATTTGATTTCTATGTATTGTTCTACAAAATAGCCTGCTTTTTTTTTTCATAAATGAGAGGAGAAGCTGTAGAATACACACCACATAAAATTTACTAGATAAAATTTACCTTCTGGACCTACAATATGTTGTTAATAAGAATTATAACCTTGATCTTATCTTCATTAAATTGTTTAAAGCGCTAATCTATTTAAGAACAAAGTCCCATAAGTTTCTATTCTTGCTTTCTAAGCCTTAATGCTTATTAGAAACAAAAAAGTATAAAGGCCAGTAATGACAAAATTTAACAATTTCTTACTTGCTATTGATCTTTAGCTTCCTTTTCTATGGTAACTTTATTGTATAATCAAGTTACACACACACACACACACACACACACACACACACACACACGCACACACGAATGTTTCAGCACACCAGTAGCATATGTGCCTATGAAAACTGTAGGGGTGGCTCAAGAAGACTCTTAGATTTAAATACAAAACAATCTGGCCACTAAAGTTTATTAAAACAGATGTTGGCAAATATTGAGAAGAGCTTTTTATTTACATTTTGTGACTTTTCCTAATAATTATAGAAGTTAATAGTCTGTTTGATAACTTTGGAAAATGTGGAAGTGAATTTAAAATGCCTTTCAAAAATGTGTTTACAGAGTATGGAGAGCCATACAGGCTTCAAATTAGACAAACACGCACAAATATATATATATTTTGAAAATTATGATAGTAATTTGCATCTTCTATGACTTGAAAACTATCATTCACAAATCTTAGTTCAAGCCAGAAGTCCTATAAATTTTACTCAAACATTTCATTTTTTTAAAGTCATGGTTATTATTGCTATCATTTTGGCATGAATTGCAGGTTAGTTATGTAGACCTATTTCTATTTCTATGGTCTCTGGATATTGTCTCTTTTTTCAAATCATTTCCTATTTTTTCACTATTGCTGTAATTATCTCTCAAAGTAGTTCTCTCTGTTGCTTTTATTTTTACCATCTTCTTATCTGAACAAATAATATTTTCTCCAAAAAACGTGTACATATTCTAGTTATATTTCCAACTAATGGCTCTAGGTTGTTAAAACCAGTTTTTAACGGAGATCTCCCTTGCCTCTTGGTCTTAGAATTTGTATCTGTCACCAAATTAATCTTTCTGATCCCCTATTTCAATGACCATATTTAACAGTCATTTTCCTGCTTTGAAATTATTTTGGTTAGTTTTTATCAAATTTTATTTCAAAGTTAGTTTTGGACTCTCTCTCTTATTATCTCTCAATTAAAAGAAATTAATTCTTTTCTCATTAAAACTATTCAACTAGCCTGGGAAACATGGCAAAACCCCATCTCTACCAAAAAAAAAAAAAAAAATTCCAAAAATTAGCCAGGTGTAGTGGTTGCATAAGGAAGCTGAAGTGGGAGAATTGCTTGAGCCCCAGAGTCAGAGTTTGCAGTGAGCCAAGATTGCACCACCTCGCTCCAGCCTGAGCAACAGCAACACCTGTCTAAAAACAATGACAACAACAAAAGCTATTCAGCTACATCTCTTAATGAGTTTTGTTAATTTACTAATGTGAATCTCTCAGATTTTTCCTGTAAATCACAACCTTCATTAATCAACAGGTATTTATCAAAAGCCTACAGTGTGTCAAAGCGTGGGATACAAATAGTGAGCAAAACAGAGGAAAGCTTCTTTTCTTGTAGAGCTTTCAGTCTAGTAAAGAAGACAGATGATAAAAAAAAAAAAAAAAGAGACAGAGGATAAGTAATAGGCATAATAATATATTACATAATAGAAAGTGGCTAGACTAGAAATAATAGGCATAATATATTATATAATAGAAAGTGGCTAGACTAGATTCGATTTGATTAGTTTAGGTGAAAAAAGAATAAAACCTGGTAAAGTAGATTGGGAATGGTAGAGCAGGGAAGAAAATGCTGCAATTTAAATACTTTTGTGGGAGGAGCTTCACTGAGAAAGTGTTATTGGAACAAAGCTGTAAAGGCAGAGAGAAATTTTGTACGCAACTGGTGGTAGGAGGAGCATGCAAGGCAGAGGCAGCTGCCCATGCAAATTCCCTGGGGTGGGAGAGTCAGAATTGGATGGTGGGTATCCACTGCCACATCAATACTGCAAGAAATGCCTGCTCTCAGCTCCCTGATCCTTTTCCTCTTCTCCCAGGAGCACCATCAGATTTCTCTCCGAGGTGGACCATCACTTACAGAAATAATAACTTTTGAAGAAAGGGAGTAGTGAAGAGCTAAAGAAAACTTACACTAATGAGCACATACTTTGTATAGCTCTCTGCTGCTTACTGTGATATATTTTTACGTTATTTAGTGTTAAAAACTCTGAGAGGCAGTCAATGTTTCTTTCTTTACAGAGGAGTAATATGCAGTTCAGAGAGCTTATGAAAATTGTCTAAAGATCACACAACCAGTAAAATTCCTATTTTAAAATCAAAAAAGAAAAAAGCAATGTTAGATTTTGGTGAAATATTTCTTTAAAAGAGTGTCAGTTAAAAAAAAAAGAACGTCAGTAAAAAATAAGTTGAGAACATATAAGAAAAGATAGAAAATCAGAATATAGAACTGTTTTCACAGAGTAAGTCTGTGGTCTCCATCTTATCCACATGCAGCTTCAGTCTGTCCTGAGATGGGAGTCACTAGGAAACATAAACCTCGGCAGAAGTTTTCTCAGTAGCAAGGACAGTCCTGTTTCTACTTTCTTCATCTTCCTAATTTACCCTTCCCATGACTCTGCCTGAGCCCCATTGTGTTGTTTTATTCCTCTGTCTCCAAAATTTTGGCACTTGTCTCTTACTTCTGGATGCTCGTATATTGATTGAGTTTAATTGAAATAAATCAACATTCCACCCACCCTGGTCTCTTGGATCCTTGCCTGTGTAAGCAACCCACTTCAGTCAGTGCTTTTCTTTTTGACTGGACACTACTAGTCCTGGTCTATCTGCTCACATAGTAACTGTTCTCATCTCTTTTTGTTGTAAAGCATGAGCCTATGTGCTGACTAGCCTGAATGGATTCCACACACCTGACCCCGTATGGAATGGTCCAGGCTTATGACTTCTTGCTTAGCCAAACTTTGCTGTGCCAAACTTTGTTGCCCGTTTCTAATGTGTCTCTTTCTAATCCCAGCCTCTCCAGTTGCTTCCTAACTTTTCCTACCTACCAGGCTTTACACTCCACCAGCAGTTCTCAAGGCATTTCTCACTGTTCTTTAACATAAACTCAATATTCCACTTAAGCAGATTAAAGACTGTTCCTTAACCACATGCGGAATAAGATCATTTTTGCCTTTGTCTATACCTTTATTCTTTGCTCTTAGCATGAAATGCTCTGCATGAATTCAACTCCTTTCTTTCAGACTACACATGGCTCGCTTTTCCTGCCAGTGCATTCCACTCTAAGGACTTCTGTCCATTTTATGAATTATGCTTACACCATAGCACAGAAGAAAATGGACTCTGTTGTTCTTTCTTGTATTTGTGCTGGTTTTGGTGATTGTGTCTCTTCCAGGTCAGTTTGCAATCTCCTTGAAAACGAAATGAGTGTTAGCTACTTCTCTTAATTTTTTTTTTAATCCATGAATTATTGATATATTAGTATCCTAGTAATTCCTACTAAATGTCTGAAGTGTGATTACTAATGCAGTCTTTTATCAATGCTTTAGCAATTCAACTTATCAGTTTATGAATCTTTTGGCTTATCCCAAAATTATTTTATTGATGTTTAACTTAAAATGGTTATTACTTATTTGCTTTTTTTAGTATGTTAAAATTATGTGCACTTAGAAATCACCTTAACATTTTAACAGTAAAAAATATAAATTATAAGAAATAGAGGAGCCTCCAGATAAGAAACTGAAAGGAAGTAGGTAGGAATGTAGGGGATAAAATGACAAAGTTTTATAAAGTGATGCAAAAAAAAATATAGCCTCATCTCACAAATGCTACCTAATTGTAGCTATTGATGATTAATAAGGGATATAAATAAACAAGTTTTCAAGAAGCCTGGCATCTTGCTGATATTGTAGCTCTCAGTCACATAATAATCATTGTAAAAGTCCTATATTTGCTGAACCCAAGAGGATTTAGGCTATGCACTAAATTAGGTCACATACAGTAACACACATCATGGAAGCATACCTGAAGGACTAATAGTATATATTTATTACATGTGTAGCATTTTTTTCTCCTCTGGAAGTCAGTATCTATTGGGAGGAACTGCTCTTGGTACTAAGGATAGGCTAACTCTACTCTGTCTTGACCAAGATGAACATGAGAAGGGGACTTCATCCAATTACCTCTTTTTTTTTTTTTTCTGCATTGATTGCCCTAGAGAAGGACATGTGACTACAGGACCTATCAAAGCTTTGGGGGAAAATTGATATTGATGCTGGAAAAAAAGAGCCTCAATCTTTCTGAGATTAAAAAAATAATTAAGAACTATATGACCCTGGTGATGTGGGGTCTATATTTACAATCACATAGAGAGAATTTTCTTGAGAGTAAAAACAACATAAAAGAAATATTACCAAGAAATGTAGAGCCTGTGAATTCTGATGACATTGTCTGAGTTCTTGCCATCAGCTCCTAACTTCGGATTCTTCAGTACTTAAAAGAGTAAATTTCCCTTTCTATTTAACTAATTTAAACTGAGTTTCTAGCACTTCGAAAGCAAAGAATCTTGGCTAATGCAGTTATCATGTGGCACCCTACAGAGCAAAGAAGTAATTGTATTTGTGGGATACGCAGAGCAAAATCAGAAGGATCTCTCAGAATTTCACTTTTTCTTATTCACACCAAAACTGGGTAGGGATAAAAAAAAAATCCATACTTTATGATTACTTGCAGAAAGTATAAAAGAACTACTTAGAGTCTGGGTTTCACAGAAAAAATATAAATTTCAGCTAACACTTGACAGTAACAGCTGTACTTGAATAAGGATCACGTAAGTACTTCCTAAGTATTCTAAATACTAACTCTGATAACTGACAACAGCAGCAATTTGTCATCCAGCATTCTTTCCAAGCATCAGTATTAAGAAGATATCTTTGACAAATTCTTCAGCACATGTCCACTTGCTGAAGATAGCACTTTTGTTAATTTTTTTCAACCAGATTGATGACAGACACAGAAACAAATGTCACTTATGTGAAAGTAGAGAGATGCTGAGCAGATAAAGTCAGTGCTTCTATCACTGAGGAGCAGCAGTCATATCAACTTCATTTGCCATAGAATATTATTCTATTCAAGGTTTCAAAATAAATACTAGAAACTATGCTATAATCCAAGTGTGTATCAGAGCGAAGGAGGAGGAAAAGGATGGCAACTTTAGATCCATCAGAGTATTTTCAAAGAGAATAATAACAATAATGACAAAAGTCCAACCTACAAATATTTATTGAGAATGGATTCTGCAAATACTGAGAAGACTAACATCGTGTTTTGAAGAGTCTTTTTAAATTTGATAGTAACAGTTGCTTAAAATAGAAAATTATTCATCTTAAAGTTCAGCATATGCTTCTTACTTATGATGCAACTATGTGCTTGTGCTAAAAATTAAGTGGAAAACTGAAAGAGTTCCAGGACTGATGAATACTGATGTTGTAGTAAACTCACTTCCTTAATTCTTATCAGCATGGATAAAATTTCAGCCTAAGAGTATCTGCAATGACGGATCAAAGTGTGAGGTCTATAACAATAAAACTTTCCAAAAGAGAGAAATGGAAGGAATGAGTGGTGAGAGGGGCACCAGAGATCACACAATGTGCATAAAAGACCTAGTAGTATTAGTTCTAGAGTTTCTAGAAGACCAAGTATAAAAAACTGATATATAGCAAATTGTAGCTATTATTAGTTATTGACATTCTTCTATGGATCAGATCTTCAACACACATCTTGACTTCTGTTTCTAGCCAAAGAGTAATAGATACCAGACTTTCTCACAATGAAATAATCAAATAATTGACAAAAATATATGAAACAACAGTTTGGAAGACACTGGACATTGGGCAATGAAGGATGATGATCCCTCAGAGGCAGGAAACAAGGGAGAACTACACTGCTGCGTCAGCTTACTGCTTTGAAAGAGTAACTAGGCTGTGGGTTTGGCAGGTGAAACCCAAGTAGAGCCTTGCAGACTCACTGCAGAAAGGAGGTGAAGCTGACTCCAGAGCGAGCAAGGTGGTTAGAGCTCAAGAGAAAAAATACTAGAAAAAAAAATGAGAGGGGGGGGGTGGGGGTGGGCGTGGGGCGGGCACTAAGTGCCTTCCCTGACATATGAAGCAAATACCTGAGGCTGGAGAATCACACAAAAGATTTAACAGTGCCTGGTATAACAGGGGCAATTAGACCTTGACTGAACATTGTGCTGGTTCCAATGAAAAAGTCTTAAAAACCAAGATTCCAAAAGACCAAACTATTTTCAAGTTAAATAAATATACCCAAGAACAAAACTCAAGAATATTTATAAGAATACAAACGTATCAACCAATCAAATAAAGTTAACAACATATTCCATCTAATGAGGAATCATCAGGCATGCAAAGAAGCAAGAAAATATGACTCATGAAGAGGAAGTAAATCAGTCAATCAAAACTGATCCAGAACTGACATGTGTTAAAAGTACCATTGAAATCATTTCTATGCTTATATTCTATTAATACAAAACATTAAGACATGGAATATATTTCTATCTATGTATCTATCATCTATCTATCTGATTTTTTAAAGACCCTGAATGAAATTATTAAAATAAAAACTATGATGTATGGTGTGATTCCTTGGGTGCAATTAAAAGTAGATTAAATTGCATAAGAAAGGTTTAATAAATTTGGAAATGTAAACAGAAACTGTCCATAATGAAATAAAGAAGAGAGAATTTTTAAAAAATGAATCTAGCATCAGAAAGCTGTGGAACAATTTCAAACACTGTAATCTTTATGTAACTGGAGACCCAAAAGTAGAGGAGAGAGAGAGAAGTTTTTTTAAACAATGAGAAACCTAGGTAGAAAAATTTCCAAATTTGGTGGAAACTATAAACCTGGAGAGAGGATTTTTTTTCCCTCTTGACATCAAATACAGGTATCTTTTCCAGTGACACTTCTCTAACTATCTGACACCATCTGGGTGTCTAAAGGGTCTATTCCGTTCTAACACCCTACCTGCAATTAGTGTTAGAGACAACAAATTAAAGAGTTTAGTTACGCAAGACTGCCTCCGCTTTACACACCAGTTATAAATCTGAGGACACCTACACTTTTACCCAATTGGCTGCAAACAGGGGATTCCCACTTCCCCCTCTTCTGGTTCTGTAATTTCCTGGAGAGGTTCACAGAACTCAAGAAGGCACTTTTTTATAAGGTACTTTGATTTATTTTAAAGGATACAAGTGAATAGTTGTTAAAGAGGTATATAGGGTGAGGTCTGGAAGCCTTTCAAGCACGGAAACTCTATCTCTGTGGAGCTGGGGTACACCATGCTCCCGGCATGTGGATGCCTTCAGAAGCTTCCTGAGCCCTGTTAGATAGGGGGTTTTATGAATGTTTCATTACATAGGCATGATTGATTAAATCATTAGCCTTTCATGATTAGATCACTCTCTAGCCCCTTGCCCTTTTCCAGAGACTGGCAGGTGGAGCTGAAAGTGCCAAGCTTCTAATTGAGGTTTGGTCTTTTACCTGAGCAGCCCCCAACCTGAATCCATCAGGGGCCAGCCAAAAGTTGTCTCATTATGACAAATGACACTCTTACTATAACTCAGGAAATTCCAAGGGCTTTAGGAGCTCTGTGCCAGAAACTGGGGATAAAGACCAAATACATTTTTATGTTACAACAGCAAGAAAGCAAAGATGTTCAATTAATTCTAAGCCCAATAAAGATTAAAACAACAACAGCCACCACAACCAGGCACATTACAGTCAAAATACTAAAAACCAGTGAAGAGAGAGTAAGATCTTAATAGCAAGTAGATGAAAAAGACACAATATAGAGAAACAAAGATAAAAATTACAGAAGATTCTTTTTTCAGAAACTATGTAGGAAAAGTACATTTTCTGTGATTCCATTTATATGAAATACTAGGAAATACAAACTAATGTGGGATGACAGAAGAAGCTGTAGTTGCCTAGAGGTGGGAGTTTATGTTGGGGAACAAAAGGGAAATATTGCAAAAGGACACAGGGAAACTTTTAGGGATATGTTCCTGATCTTGAATGTGGTGATAATTCAGTGGGTGTATTCCTATGTTAAAACTTATAAAATTGCATTTAAGAGTCTATGGCATATTGTATTACAGTTATTTCTAAATAAAGCTGTTAAAATTTTTTTAAAGTATGCCAATTATTTTTCTGACCTACACAACACAATGTAAAATATATAGTTTCTATATTTTGTAGCTAAATAAAGAAATAAAGCAATGTTTAAAAGGCCTGCCCAAAAGCAGTTAACAAAAAACCTGCATCTATCTAAATTCAATGGCTATTTATTCCCATTGTTTTTTGCTGTTATACAGACAAGATTAGCAAATTCTCAACTTTCTTTTCGACTATAGGAAATGAAAATTATATACATGATGTATTATTGTATGAAACATACTCATTGAAAAGAGTAAGATTCCCTTAATGACAGAGATCACACGTCATTTCTAAACCTTTAATGCTATTTAATTTTACTTAAATGGATACACTAAATTAATAAAAATAAGTAAAAATAATTTACTGTATTACTGAAGATAAGAAAATGTTTTTCTGAGGATAGAAAAGGGAGGAGGTAGCCTATGTACAAGAGAAGGGAATGGGAAGAAAACATTATATTTGTAAATAATTGAGACAATCATCATCTCAGTTTCTGAGTTGTTTCCTCCTAACTTGTCTTCCATTTTCTACTCATGCCTCCTCAATCTATTCTCCAGAGAGAAGCCAGAGTGATTTTTTAAAAGCACAACCAGATAATAGCACTTAATTGTTGAAAAGTCCCCCAATGTCATTTCGTTGTGCTTGTAGTAAAATAAAAACATCTTACCCTAGTTAAAATGCACATGAGAACTGACTTCTACTTTCCACTCATCTCATGTTTCTTTTCCCCTTAGTTGCCTCCTTTCTGTCTTTTTCTTCTTCTTCTGCCTTGGACTTGCACAAACTGTTCTCTTTGCCAAGATTCCTCTTCCCCAATCTTCACATGGTTGCCAGTTTGATGAAATTAAGGTCTCCACTTAAATAGCTTTTAGTGATCATCAAATTGCATTCATCCAGTAAGCAGGCAGTCACTCTCTATCACATCATTTTACTTAAACAGTTCTTCACTGGGGGCAATGTGGCCTCCTGCAGGTTATTTGGAAATGCTTAGAAAATTGTTGAGTGAGTCGCAACTCTTCTGTTATTTAATAGTAGATTCCACAGATGCTCTAAGCATCCTACAATGTGCAGAACCACACCCACACAAAGAATTATATGGTCCAAAATAGCAGCAGTGCCAAATTTTAGAAAGCTTGCTCCACTTTACTTCCCTGCCAAACATGTATAATTATCTGGTATTCTATTATGTTTACTTTTTTATTTTGTTTTCTGTACCAATGGTAACAGGGACCTTGGATGACTTGTTCACCCTTATATTCCCAGCTTTTAAAGTAATGACTACAGAGAATGTTTTGTCATCCAGTTTATATTTACTGATTGACTGAATGCCAACCACATCTTCCATTAAAAAAAACATTATATATAACTTGAGTATTTCTGCAACTAACCTCCATCATTAGCTGAAGGCATGTTTTTCCCAGAGTAATTTGAGAATCAAGGACAAGGGATTCAACTTCTTGTAAGTTTTCAAAGAAAAAATGGTATAAATGCCAGAAATTTTTAGGGCAGGTAGATCTCCAAGTATGTGTTCTGAGTAAAATTGCTTTCATAGGTTATAAAATAAAACTACTTTCTTAACTGTGCAGGGTCAATGACTTGTGTTGAAATTGCAAACTTACTGCATCTCTGATTTTCTCTCTGTCATGCTATAAATAACTTGACAACTTTCTCTAACCTGACTTGCTTCCACCTGTTATATTTGAAACGATATTGCAGTGCTGGCTGATGTTTTCTCTGGAGAAATGATTATTGGCCTCATTGTTCCAAGTAAAGGTAATAGTTTTTAACTGTTGATTTTCTGTAGTGAAAGAATCCACAGGAAGCAAGGACTGTAAATAATGATGCTGACATTTTGGCAAGCTATGATGAAACTTGAGATTGGGAAGTCATCAAAACACCTATTCAGTAACCCTAATTAAAAACCTGATTTTGCTTTATTTTGCCCAATATCTGCTTCTCTCCCTATGAGTTCCTTAGGTCTGACAAATTTATCAAAGAAAAAAATCATGCCTGTTGAAATGAGGCCAAGTAATTTGCTTAGGCTCACAGAATGGTGGAACTAGGACTTGTCTTTAGGCCTTAAGGGAAAACAGTACCAACAGGTTTATATGTCTTACTTCTCAGTTTAAGCATATTCATTTCAAGGAAGAGTTTCTAGGGAAAAAATGCCTTCAACTAAAAGAATAATTAATAATGAGAGGAATTTTAGACACAGAAAACCCTCAGTGGATGTATTTGATAGCTGACAAAGTTTTTGATGCCCATCACCCATACATGTGTATGGCTCATTGGTACACTATTAACTTAACTCTATAGACACAGGCACTTATGGCTTCAAAAGAGTTTCTTTTTGCTTTTTTGCATAAGGTGGCATTGATAGAGTCAATCGATTTGTTTCATTCTTGTTGAACCAGTGAATTCCTATCAGCAAGCAATATATTTCTCTATACACTGTCACAATTGTACAATGGACAGTGTAGATAATGCTTGCTTTATTTGCTTAAAAAAACATTTAATTGCTATTGGCTATCTACCATCTCTATATGTATCTTTCATCAACATAGTTGTCATTTCCTTCTTCTTGTAATTGTTTGGTAGAGTCTAGAAGTCTAACAGAAAATAAGATTGCATTCCATTTATATCCTCTATCACAACTACATTTTCAGCCAATGTTTCTTTTACATAATGAGTAGGCATTACATGAAGTACATCCATCATGTTGAGCACATGCCACCTTATAGTGTTGGAACATAATATTTTGTAAAACTAGAAATTTTTGAATCTTAAATCCTCTAATGTTTCTGCTTATCTCACATGGGCCTTTACATTTAAAGTAGTGGAATCTGTCTAGTCTATCCAAAAACATTTCAAATATCTGGAAACTGAGTGACCATGGAAGGTCTCTATCACTGCCAGTGTGACATCACCAGAAGATAATTACAACAAGTGCTTTGCATCCATTCTTAGTCATCAATTCCAGATCCACCAAGAATAGAGCATGATATATGGGGGAGTGGCAAGAAGCAGATGCAGTAATGACTATATTCTGGACAGGACAGGCAATTAATTTTTTTGTATATTTATTCCTTGCTTATTTGTTCTATTTTTTTTTCATTTAATTATCTTTTATTCTTTCATGTGACAGATGAAATGAATATTTATTATGTATGAATAAAATAGAACTTTTTTATTTCTCTGTTATCAGCTGAAGCCAGTGTAGAGAGTTAAGAACAGACATTTTTATTAAGCCTCATATATCATACTGTTGGTTCAAATTCGAGAAGGGCCAACCCAAATGATCCTTTCACAGAAACCAAAGGCTTAATGTGTTAGGGACAGAAACACAAAGTGCTTTAGAACTCTTTCCCCAGAGAGTGACACAATTTTATTCCTTAACACTCTTCCACAACACCTTATAATTCAAACTCTTAGCTTATCCATTTCCTCAGTTCCAGTTTCAAATATGAAGAAAATAGTACTTTTTTGCACACAACAGAAAATCTTGTGGATATTCTGTTTCTTTAGTTTCAGCTGAAGTTTTGTAAGAGGGATCAAGGGATTGGTACAAATAGGCGGACCCTTAAGCATACAGAAAGGATAGCTAGTTTGCTGAAAAGAGAACGAAGTATAAGAATAAGGATGAAGGGATATATAAGAGAAGCAGAAATGGTATTACTGATTTGATTTATTTTTTACATGTAAATTTTTTCTACAGAAAAACTGAATATTTTTTTTTAATGACAGGCTTTTGTATATATCCTGTGATACTTTCATTGCTATTTGAGGATAAATAATAAAAATAAATATTTAAACTTTGTAAAACAAAAAAAAGTTAAAAGTCAACTGATGTTAAAAACATGGAATTAATAAAATAAGGAAATACGTCTTATTTCAAGCACTTTAAATATAAATAGTTGTGTTAGGCCATTCTTGCGTTGCGGTAAAGTAACACCTGAGACTAGGACATTTATAAAGAAAAGAGGTTTAATTGGCTCACAGTTCTGCAGGCTTTATAGGAAGCATGGTGCTGGCATCTGCTCAGCTTCTGGTGAAGGCTCAAGGAGCTTCCAATCATGGCAGAATGCAAAGGGGCACATCAGAGTTGAAAGCAGGAGCAAGCAAGAGTGGTGGGTGCAGGGAGAGGTGACACACATTTTTAAATGAGCAGATCTCAGGAGAACTCATTATAATGAAGACAACACCCACTCATAAGAGATCTTCCCCATTATGCAAATACTTCCCACCAGGTCCCACCTCCAGCATTGAGGATTCTAATTCAACATGAGATTTGGGCAGGGACGAATACCCAAACTATATCAGGAATACATCCTAAAAGCCATGATTCACCTTTACTTTTTCATATGATATCTGTATAGATTTTGTAGGTCTACCAAAACAAAGTACCACAGATGGGATGGCTTCAACAACAGCAATGTATTTTCTCACAATTCTAGAGGCTATAAGTCCGAGATCAAGATTTACTCATGTTGGTTCCTTCTGAGAGCTATGAGGGAAGAATGTGTTCTAGGTCTCTCTCCTTGACTTATAGATAGCTGTTCCCTTCCAGTGTCTTCACACTGTCTTCCTCCATGCCTATGCCTATGTTTAGTCTTCTTTTTATAAGGACACCAGTGATACTGGATTAAAGCAAACCTTAATAACCTCATTCTAATTTAATTACCTTTTTAAAGACCCTATCTGCAAATACAGTTACATTCTGAAGCACTTTAACATGTGAATTTGAGGGGTGACACAATTGAGTCCCTAACAGCATCTAAAGCATTGTTATTCAACTAGCATTTATTGAAGAATTATATTTCTTTTAGAAGCAGAACACTACTAGATACTAAATACAGCTTTAAAATGCTTGTGGATTAAGTCCCTGATCCTGGTGAAATTGTGAAAAATGTACAAATACTCAGGAAATATACAACACATAAATAGGATTAGCTCTACAGATCTTTATATGCACTGGGCTGTTTCACAAGGCAGAAAAGGAGTGTCTGTGACTGAGGTTTACTCAACAAAAGTAATACTAAGAACAAAAGAATTCGTATTGTGCAAATGCGACAATTATAACCAATATACTGTGAGACATACAATGCATAGCAGTGAGTTACAGGCATGGAAGAAATGTCAACTTCTATAACTGGAACTATGGTCACTTGAAGAAGGTAGTTTTATTAGGCTACAGCATATGTAGACAAGTATATTGAGATAAGTTATAATACTTACAAATGGAACATAATACAGGTTTCACATGGTGCAGACCAATAACATATGGTTCTGTTCAGAGAGACAGTAAATAATACATTGCTAGTAATGAATTCAACCTGGTCATAACAGACCCTAGCTGCAAACAACCACATAAACAGTAACAGCCAGTACTTTTGCCGGCACTTTCCTTTCATAATTTATCTCTCTTGAACAAGGTGTGTGTGTTGGATGATGGAGGAGAGGCAGTTCTTCCTCAGCATAATAAACATGTTATTTCATTTTTTTTACAATTTAAATTTTTAAGGGAAAACAATAAACTTGACATTGCAAATTGAATCATGTATTTTCCCGGTAAAACACATCTTAGACCACCAAATGGGGTAGAATGTAGAAAGAGCAGAAAAATAATCACAAAGTCCAAAATGTATGATAGCAATGAGAAAGTCTCTGTGAGTGCTATATTGGGTAAAGATGATATTTACTTGATAGGAATAGATATATGTGTTGTTTCTCCAACTTTAAACTACTAAACTGCTTTTCTGGCTCTGTAGGTCAAGGTTTCCAACACATTCCTTAACTGTTAAATAAAAATATCATAGGCACTGATCAGTGTTACATAATTTCAATCTTTTTTTTTTCTCAAAAATTTTTAACAATGAAAATTTTTCGCAGCTACCATGCATTTTGGATTTTGTGATGATTTTCTGGCCTTTATACATTCTACCCCATTTGGTGGGGTAAAAATAAAATTTCAATTGTATTGGTATTTTCCAGAGTGGTTTATATATATTTTTACATTGAATGCTCATAATAACCCTAGAAAATAGGTGATATGGTTTGGCTCTGAGTCCCCACCCAAATCTCACCTTGAATTGTAATAATCCCCAAGTGTAAAGGGCAGGTGGGGATAATTGAATCTTGTGGGTGATTTCCCCTGTGCTGTTCTCATGATAGTGAGTTATCATGAAATTTGATGGTTTTATAAACATCTGGCTTTTCCTCTGCTGGAACTCATTCTCTCTCCTTCCACCCTGTGAAGAGGTGCTTTCTGCAATGATTTTAAGTCTCTTGAGGTCTCCCCTGCTATGTGGAACTGTGAGAAAGAGGTTTACTCTTTCCTTTATAAATTATCCAGTCTTGGGTATATTTTCATGGCAGTGTGAGAATCGACTAATACAATAGATACTGTTTCCTTTGTTCATGTGAGGAAAGTGACCCTAAGAGATGTTAAGATTTTTGCCCCTGATCACGTAAAACCCAGTGCATTGACTCTGAAGCCCACATTCTCAATCACTTATCTAATATTGTTATAAAATCTTTTTTTTCACAAGGACATCTATAAGAACACATTTTGTGGTACCTCTTGGTATATGTGTACTTCCTTCAGATACTAAATGGCTTTTAGAAGCCTTACCATAAAGAGTTACTTAAGTGCTATCTGTCATTGTCAAGGTGGTATGATAATTATTACAGCTTTTCTATTAGACACCATGCTTCTTTGTTTTTTATCTGTTTAGCAAATATTTCTTCTTGTAAAGAAAGTAAGATCCAAAAGCTTTATGGTAATATCCAATAGTAAATAATCTAATTGATTTAATTTTAGAACATTTCTGCTATATTATATGTAATAAATCTATTTTCCAAATATCTGTGTCTTTATATTCTTATTTATGATGCCATGACCTATCCACATATAACTTAATGATTCTCAAAATACTCCTTTAATGGTGACATCTAAAGTATATTTTCCTTCATGTTGGCTTTAAATTTCCTAGTGCCTAGAACAAAAAGGGAAACAACTAGTTTATAGGATTCTATAAACAACTAATTTATAGGATTAAAATATGAAAGGAAATTAGGATGTCAAAAGTAGACCTTTACCTAGTGCTAAAATGCACAAATAATTTTCCCATAGTCCTCAACAAGTGGACACATTGATATGACAGAAAAGGACCTCAATAACTTTTCTGATAAAAATAGAATAGGAAGTTTCATATTGTCTTTCTTATAATGTTTCTCAATGAAAACTGATATACCACCAAAGCAACATTTGGTAAAGATAATTTTATGAAGTGCCAAAATAAGGCAGTCAAAAGGAACCATTTTGTAATATACCAGCTGTCTTAGCTTGTTATCACACTGCTACAAAGAATTATCTGTGACTGAGTAATTAATGAAGAAAAGACGTTTAACTGACTCAAAGTTCAACAGGCTGTACAGGAGTATGGCTGGGAAATCTCAGGAAACTTACAATCATGGTGGAATGATGAAGAAAAAGTAAGCACATTTTCACATGGTGGCAGGAGAGAGAGAAAGAGTTAAAAGGAAAGTGCCACATACTTTCGAACAACCAGATCTCATGAGAACTCACTATCATGAGAACAGCAAGGCATAAATCTGTCCCCATGATGCAATCACCTCCCTCCAGGTCCAGTCTGACATTAAATATAGGCAAGGATACCAGGGACACAAATCCAAACCATATCACTGACATATTCTGTAAAGAAAATTTAAAATCGCTAAAAAAAAAAAGGAATTTTCCTCACATAATTTTTATGAATATTGTCTCTGTACATAAACTTTTGATAAGAATTGAACACCAGAAGAGTCAAAGTTATATTCTCTGGCCAGACCTGGGAGTACAGAATATGTTGCTCAAGAGGGCCCCAAGTCACAAAGCTAATATAATAGGATGTTAAAATGAACCTTCAGCTGAATCCTAAAGAAACAGATAGCAAAGTAAGTTGTAATTCACATCACCTTTATATACTTCTAATATGTGATTAACTAAGAACCAATTAGAATACTCCAAAAACTCTCTCCCTCCCTGTGGGACTAAAAGAATTGGAAGAGAATCATTTTGATGCAGTTTCTTAGGAAAAAGCTGTTGTATGTTCTCCACATCCTCATTTCCATTTGATATTGTAAATCTTTTAAAATTTAGTCACTATAGTGGATGGATAGTAGTATATCAATATGCTTTTGTTTTTATATTTATGTAAAGTAAAAATCAGTGTTTGTAGCATACAGTTGTATGGCTTTTGAAAATGCAGTCATGTGTCCATGAACATAATCAAGATATAGAACAATTTTACCATTGTAAGAAATTTCCTCAGCTATCCCTCCATAGTCAACCAGCCTCCCCTTCTTGGAATAATTCATCTGTTCTTCACCTTGATAGTTTTGCCATTTCTATAATGTTAAATAAATTAAATCACATAATATATGTATGGCCTTTTGAGTTTTTTATTTTATGTATGTGTTTAAATAAAATATAAATATGGATTTATGGATTTTGAAAATAAT
The DNA here is from genome assembly GCF_001604975.1 of Cebus imitator. Classification (NCBI taxonomy): domain Eukaryota; kingdom Metazoa; phylum Chordata; class Mammalia; order Primates; family Cebidae; genus Cebus; species Cebus imitator. The sequence goes on from NW_016107318.1 coordinate 10,333,338, forward strand.
ATTTATTTTTAATTCATCCATGTTTTGTATGTATGAATAAGTTTATTGGCAAATTGGATTACATGTATTGGCAAAAGAATGTAGCATAATTCTTTATGCATTGAACGATATTTGGGTAGTTTCCAGTTTTTGGCAATTGTCAGTAATGCTAATCATTCACACAGGTGTTGAATTTTAAGTTTCTATTTATGCAGGAGTGAGATTGTTATATGACATGGTCAATGAATGTTTAGTTTCATGAAAAACTGACAAACTGTTTTTTAAAGTGACGATACCATTTCACATTTCCACCAGCAGTATAGGAGAATTCAAGTTATTCTGCTTCCTAACGGCACTAATCTTTTTTTTTCTTTTTTTGTAAATTTTAGCCATTCTAATACATCCATGGTGGAATGCCATTGTGGATTTTCATTGAATTTTCCTAATGACTAATTATGTGCAGGATCTTTTGATGCACCTATTTACCATCTAGGTGTCTTCTTTAATAAAGTATCTGTTCACATACTTTGCCCATTTAATTTTTTTAACTTTTTTTGGTGGGTACATGGTAGTTATATATATTTGGAGTACATGAGATATTTTGTTACAGGCATGTAATGCAAAATAAGCACATCATGGATAATGGGGTTTCCATCCCTTCAAGCACTTATCCTTTGAGTTACAAGCAATCCAATTACATTCTTAAAGCTATTTAAAATATACATTTAAGTCATTATTGGCAATAGTCACCCTATTATGCTATCAAATAGTAGATCTTATTCATTCTTTCTCAACTTTTGGTACCCGTTAACTATCCCCACCTCTCTCTCAATTCCCCAGTGCCCTTCCCAGCTTCTGTTAATCATCTTTCCACTCTCTATGACCACTAGTTCTGTTTGGAATATATGAACATGTTACCTTACATGGTAAAAGAGATGTAGCCTCTAAAACCTGGAAATGGCCATCAGCTAACATCTACCAAGAAAATGAGGATTTCACTACTGCAAGAGCAGGGAAACTTAATTCTCTCCACAACCTGAAAAAAGCAAAGAAAAAGACCTCCAGAAAAGAATCCTGTACCTCTGACACATAGATTTTAGTCCATTGAGTCCCTGTATTAGTTTTACATTGTTGCTATAACCTATTACCACAAACTTAGTGGCTAAAAAGAGCAAATACATATTATCTTTCAATTCTTTAGGTTAGAAGTTTAGCACTGGTCTCATCAGACTCAAAGCAAGGTGTTGATAGGCTGTATCCCTTTTTGGAGGCTATAAAGGAGAATTAATTTCTTGTTGTCAGCTGAGGGACATTTTAGTTCCAGAGGCCATAGCTTTTCTTGACTTATGCACCACTTCCTCCATATTCAAAATCAACAATGATTGGCAGAGCCTTTATCATTGTTTTATCTCTTTGACTCACTCTTCTATCTTCCTCTTCTACTTTTAAGAATTTATAGAATTAGTAATGGCCTTCCCCAAACTCTCCTTATTTCAAGGTCCTTAACATTATTCATATTGTATTGCCATATAAACTAATCACTTTAGTGAATAGGATGTGAATAACTTTAGAGGGCCCATTGTTCTGTTTACCATAGACTTTGCTGGGTTTCTGACATAAATAACTGTAAGGAAATAAATTTGCATGGTTTTAAGACAGTAAAGTTGTGGTAATTTTTTATGGCAGCCATAAAATACTAATACAGGTACCAATAGAATTATTCAAAGATTAAACTGACATATGGCTTATTTACTGGTTTTAAGTCAGTAAATTTATGGTAATTTATTATGGCAGCCATAGACAACTGATATAAGAATGAACAGCATCTTTCACAGATTAAATTAACATTTATATAGTACTGTGTATGTCTAAGAGCAAGAATGACACATGTATGTCCTAATTTAGTTTAGTGAGCTAAGTATTTATATTACTACCATTTACCCAAATGAGAAAATTAATGTAGCCTTTCATTTATATACAAATCAGGCATGTATTTTTTGGAGTTAGTTCTGGGTTTCATATATGTCACTGAGTTCATTAGCAAGATATTTAATCTCTTTAACTATTATAATCTTATTCTATGTAATGGAATTTACCTCATAAGTTTAAAGTTAACTGTAGAATTTATTTTAAGAGAGAATTTGGTGTGGTTCCTTACACATAGTAATAAATATCAAATAAAAGGTAAATATTATTTTTATTTAAGACATGATCAATCATTGGCTAAAAAAGAAGATTAACCTACCTTCTCTAATAAAATGACACATTTTCTGAATTTTCTATTATGTTATTGTATTAGTTTGTTTTACCATGCTGATGAAGACATACCTGAGACTGAGAAGAAAAAGAGGTTTAATCAGACTTAGAGCTCCACATGACTAGGATGTCTCAGAATCATGGTGGAAGGTGAAAGGCAATTGGTACATGGTGGCAGGAAGAGAAAAAAGAGGAGGAAGCAAAGCAGAAACGCCTAATAAACCCATCAGATCTCGTGAGACTTATTCACTATTATGAGAATAGCATGGGAAAGACCGGTCCCCATGATTTAATTACCTCTCCCTAGGTCCCTCCCACAGCAAGTGGGAATTCTGGGAGATTCAACTGAAGTTGAGATTTGGATGGAGTGTAATAACCTACCCTGGGCTAGCATAACTGACTCCATCTTAGTTGTAAATTCCAACCTGGCTTCCCCTTTCCTACCACAGCCCCTTTGGGTGCATAACTGGGTCATGCTGCACTTAGAAGCACTGAAGCGTACTGTTCTTAACACTTGTAACCATTGTACCACATCCTGCTTGGCATACCTCCCCGCTGCTATTGTAAGAAAAAAAGTTTCCCTTTGATCATTGTGTAGAAGGAACCTGATTGCCCTCCTTCTTGGTAATTGTATGGAAACCACCTGTGCCCACAGCCCCTTCCTCTAACCTGCTTTTCTGCTTCTGTAAAATTCTGCTTCAGCTAGGTACTCCCCTCCCCTACCTAAATCAAAGTATAAAAGATAATTAGGCCTCTTCCTCGGGGCGGAGAGAATTTTGAGCATTAGCCATCTCTCAGTTGCCAACTAAATAATAAAGGACTCTTAATTTGAAACTCAGAGCATGGCACTATTCCTTCTAACTCGCTTAGTCACAACAGGGGGAATAGCCAAGCTGTATCATTTCCCCGCTGGCCCCTCCAAATCTCCTGTCTTCACATTTTAAAATCAATCATACCTCCCCACAGCCCCCTAAAGTCTTAACTCATTTCAGAATTAACACAAAGATCCACAATCCAAAGTCTCATCTGAGACAAGGCAAGTCCCTTCTACCTATGAGCCTGTACAATCAAAAACAAGCTAATTACTTCCCGGAAACAATGGGGGTACAGGTATTGGATAAAAACAGCCATCCCAAATGGGAGAGAATGGCCAAAACAAAGGAGTTACGGGGCCCATGCAAGTCTGAAATCCAGTGGGGCAGTCACATTTTAAAGCTTCAGAATGATATTTTTCGACTCCAGGTCTCACTTCCAGGTTACGCTGATGCAAAATGTGGGATCTCATCATCTTGGGTAGCTCTGCCCCTGTGGCTTTGCAGGGAACAGCCTCCCTCCTGGCTGCTTTCACTGGCTGGCGTTGAGTGTCTGCAGCTTTTCTAGGTACATGGTGCAAGCTGTCAGTGGATCTACCATTCTGGGGTCTGGAGGACAGTGGCCCTCTTCTTACAGCTCCACTAGCCAGTGCCCCACCAGGGACTTCATATGGGGGCTCTGGCCCTACATTTCTTAGGGCAGAGGCTCTCCATGAGGGCCCTGCACCTGCAGCAAACTTTTGCCTGAGCATCCAGGCATTTCCATACATCTTCTGAAATCTAGGTGGAGGTTCTCAAGCCTCAATTCTTGATATCTATGGACCTGCCGGCTCAACATCATGTGGAAGCTGCCAAAGCTTTGGGTTTCCACCCTCTGAAACCACAGACTGAGCTCTACATTGGCCCCTTTGAGCCACAGCTAGAGAGGCTGGGACATGGGACATCAAGTGCCCAGGCTGCACATAGCACAGGGACCTTGGGCCCAGCCCACAAAGCCACTTGTTCCTCCTGGGCTTCCAGGCCTGTGATGGGAAGGACTGTAGTGAAGGTCTCTGACATGGCCTAGAGACATTTACCCATGGTCTTGGGGATTAACATTAGACTCCTTGCTATTTGTGCAAATTTCTGTAGCTGGCTTGAATTTCTCTTAAAAAAATGTTTTTTTTCTTTTCCACTGCATTGTCAGGCTGCAAATTTTCTCAACTTTTATGCTATGTTTCCCTTTTGAAAGGGAATGCCTTTAAGAGCACCCAAGTCACTTTTTGAATGCTTTGTTGCTTAGAAATTTCTCCTGCCAGACACCCTAAATCATCTCTCTCAAGTTCAATGTTCCACAAATCACTAGGGCAGGGGCAAAATGCTACCAGTCTCTTTGCTAAAACATAACAAGAGTCACCTTTGCTTCAGTTCCCAACAAGTTCCTCATCTCATTTGAGACCACCTCAGCCTGGACCTCATTCATATCACTTTCACCATTTTTATAAAAGCCATTCAACAAGTCTCTAGGATGATTCAAACTTTCCCACATTTTCCTGTCTTCTTCAAAGCCTTCCAAATGTTCCAAGATCTGTTATCCAGTTCCAAACTTACTTCCACATTTTTGGGTATCTTTTCTGCAATGCCTCACTCTACTGGTACCAATTTGCTGTATTAGTTCATTTTCACACTGCTGATAAAGACATACCTGAGACTGGGAAGAAAAAGAGGTTTAATTGGACTTACAGTTCCACATGGCTGGGAAGGCCTCAAAATCATGGCAGGAGGTGAAAGGCACTTCTTACATGGTGATGGGAAGAGAAAAATGAAGAGAAAGCAAAAGTGGAAACCCTAGATAAATTCATCAGCTCTTGGGAGGCTTATTCACTATCAAGACAATAGCACAGGAACAATCAGGCCCCATGATTTAATTACCATCCCCCCCGGGTCCCTCCCACAACATGTGGGAATTCTGGGAGATACAATTCAAGTTGAGATTTGGGTGGGGACACAGCCAAACCATATCAGTTGTCTTTAAACATAGAGTCAGCAAATGTAGAGCCCATACTAGACGTGGAATAAGAAATAGCCTTTTATATCACAGAACTTATAACAAGAAAGATAAATGTTTTAAAAGTTGCTAATAATTAAATAAGTAACAGCAAGCATGTACATACCAGGCAAAATTAGTGCAGACTTTTGTGTTTTGCTTTGCTAAATTTATTGGAAGTACACATAATATGGAGCTACTCGACTGGGTAGTGAGTAAATCAGAATATGTTTCTCTTGGGAGTTAATGTTGAAGCAGAGACCTAAAGAATGAGAAGAAGTAAGGTGAATGAACTGAAGGGTAGAGTGTTCAAGGAAGCAACTGGAAGGCAAGATCAACTGTCTAAGGAGAAAGCAGGCCATAAGGACTTTTATCTCAGGCTGTAGTTCTCATCAGAAACCCAGAGCTGAAAGCCATTTTTAATGCTGTTTCTGAACCAGTGACTCTTTAGGGATTATGTGTGCATAGTTTAGGAAAGGAGAAAAGTGAATCAGGGAAGTTAAATTGTCTTTAGTAATTCAGGCATAAAGAAAGTGATTCCAATGTAAGAGCAACCATGTATAACTACAGATGCATGAGACAGATGTGTTTTCTGAGCTCCTACAGTGATATGATAACTGAACTGATCAATCATTGCTATTAATCCTTGAGTGACTTCCTTATCCTCACTTCTGGTTTCTATTAAATATCATGTTAATACAGAGCATCAATACTTGAATATAGTAACTTGTCAGCATGGAAACAATATTTATCTAAATCAGACGCTGGCATGGCTAAACCTGTATATTGCGATAATAGTTAATATATTTTTTATATTCCTATGATGTGTGATACGGTGTTCTAATATTTTACTTGTATTAACTCACTCTTCACAACAACCATATGAGGCAAGTTCTGTTATTAGACTTACACATTACAGATGAGTACACTAGAGGTTAAATACCTGGTATAAGGTCACGTAGCTAATAAATGGCAGAGCTGAGATTTGAGCTCATGTAATCCAGTTCTAAAACCCACATCCCTAATCACACAGTATGATAAATATAGTACAATGCATAAAAGAGATGCTTATATAATACCAAATATGCTGATGTACAAAAAGTTAACAAGTTGATGGAAAATAATTATAATTTTAAATGTAAATGAACCATCCTGAATATATTTTATATCTTCAGTTACAGGGTATCATCCAGTAAAACATGGCAATGAGACCCTAACAATATGTCTTCTTGCAGGGCAACCTTGTAGAGTGACTCTTCCTGAGCAAGTTCTTAGAAAATGATTGAAGTGGATCTACAAAGCAGTAGGCAATTATTGGCAGACTATATGAGTATGTGCTTTCAGAGCTGAAACACAGAGCCTCCTAGAATAAGTTTGAGAATTACTTACAAGGAAAATTGACAGGATACTGTTTCTGATGGATGACTGAGGTCGATGGTTTTATCAAAGTTAAAGCCGAGGTTTCTGGCTTGAGTGATTAGATCATGATCAAAGCAGTCATTGAGACTTGAAACATAAGAGGATCTGCAGATACAGCAGTAAAGGTAAATCTGGTTCTGATTATGATGACTTGAGATGATTATGAGACATCCAAGTGGGGATGTTCAGTCAAATATCTATCTGTGTCTAAGATTCATGATACAGATAGGAGCTAAATTGATCAACCAGGGACTTTGTCAATATTAAGAGAGTAATGAAATGTAAATGAGTGAACAAGAACAAGATCCTCTGAAAGAATGCACTGAATAAAAGAAAGAGAGGTCATAGAACAGAAACAATATTTGGGGAATGTGAAGATATGAAGGGTTTTGAAAAAGTAAAAGGAAATTGCCAGAGATGTGAGGGTAAAACTAGTGAAGGATCATGTCCTAGAAATTAAGGAAAGACATTTATTTTATAAATTTTTTTTCTGAAACACACAGATACTCTAGAGAAATACTGATGCTTTCACAAACCATTTTTAAATGCAAAATAAAGTATGTTAAATGCCTTAGCAGACAGTAAAACCAAATCTAGATATCATTTAGTGGTCAACATAGAACTCTTTGTGGCTGGGTTCTTATCAGAAATAAGTATCATAAAGATATATTAAAGCAGAGCTATTTACATTTTCAGCTTCCTCTTTGAAGATGGTGATAATAGTGGCATCACTGAAAGCTTGTAGACTTTCTTCAGTTCTCTATTTTGTAAAAAAATTCTATCTATACTTGGAAGAGATTATGCACAAAGAAAAACTATGGTTCAGATTATGGGTGGTACTTATCTTTCTTCTTCAAAATTGTATTTACTGTTTTTGTTAGGCTTTATAATATTGAAAATAATCTAAGGTAATGTCCAGAGGCTGTTCTAACCCCTGCCACCACCTATCAATTCAAGATGTCAGCAAGAATGGCAACTCTTTTTGAAGTTCTCTTCATTCTTCATGACTTTGAAAAACAAGTGACACCTTCCACAAATGCACGTGTTTAGTTTAGATTCCCCATGCTCAGTCCTTACATTAATTAATTATTAATTATTAATTAATTATTGTATTTGTTTATTTGTTCAATAAATATTTATAAAGTATATGATGTTTTACATGTTATGCTAGAGCTAAGGAAATAGAGATGAACAAAACAGGAACTGTTGCTGCACTGGTGGAGAATGGTAAAATCTCTGACTAGAGGAAGGCAGTCATAGTATGTTTATATCTCATCTACATTTATAATCAATATACTGAAGGATTAATAACATATCACAAGGCCTAGGTTTATAATTGATATGCAAGATAGTACTATCTCTCATAAACATTGCAAAGTCTTGGCTTTAGTGATGGTTCTCATGTCTTTAGTTTTCTATTCCCCTTTAGTCTTGTCTTTCCCCTCCATTGAGGGGATAAATTGAATTATATTGCATGTGTAAATGGAAATGCTCTACTTTGCATTTTAATGTACTATGCCCACATCATCTTCCCTTAAGAGTAGAGTGATGGGTAAGGGGATGTAAACCAAGTGTCTGAAGACAGGATTTGCTCAGGCAAAGGTAAATTAGTTTGAAGGAGAACAAAGGACAGCCAAAAAAAAAAAAAAAAAAGACAGTGAGGCAGCCAAGCAAATTACAGACAACTAGTAAACTACAGGGTTTATATCCTCGGCAAGCAACTCTAAGTTCCAAATCCAGAATTCAAGTCGGGTAAGATGAGACTGAGAACAGAGCAAGGGTAAGTTCAGGTAAAACAGTTATTTGGGCCGAGCGCAGCTCAGAACTTTGGGAAGCTGAGGCTGGCCAATTACTTGAGGTCAGGAGTTTGAGACCAGCCTGGCCAACATGTTGAAACCCCGTCTCTTCTAAAAATACAAAAATTAGCCAGGTTTGATGGCACTCACCTGTAATCCCAGCTATTCGGGAGGCTAAAACAGGAGAATTGCTTGAACCCACGAGGCGAAGGTTGCAGTGAGCCGAGATCACACCACTGCACTCCAGTCTGAGCAACAGAGTGAGATCCCATCAAAAAAAAGTTATTGGGGGAAAATGGGGAAGGGACGTGGGGGTGGGGAGGTGGGGAGAGATAGCATGGGGAGAAATGTCAGATATAGGTGAAGGGGAGGAAGGCAGAAATCACACTGCCATGTGTGTACCTATGCAACAATCTTGCATGTTCTTCACATGTACCTCAAAACCTAAAATGCAATAAAAAAAGTTATTTGTATAAAAACAATAGAATGCTTAATGCACATCTTTTGGGAGTCCTGATTCATGGTGAATGGAAGTAATAAATTACTTAAAGTTCCAGGAATCCAATGGGGGAAAAAATAAGATGCTGACCATGCGTTATGCTTTGTTTATCCTATATATCCTTATTCTAGTGTTATTGAGAGTGTTGGCAGCATAATCCATTCACTGGCTCTATAGCAACTGGGTTATGCATTACATAACATTACGAGTATTCTGGTAGTTGTAAATATGGACCGTTGGTGTGGTCGGGTTGAAGAAGAATCTCTTAATATTTGAATGTGCAGTGAACTCCAGGGACAAATATTCAGTAGATGTGAAGGGTGCGCTCTAGAATTATCTGATGTACTGGTAGTCCTGATATTGGTGGTATTGTGTCATACAGCTTCCTGCAGTTACTCTCAATCTTTCAGAGTCTGCCATTTAGCCCTTTAGGCTAGGGGAGAAAAGAAAAGTACTTCTTTAAGTTTTAAAACTTTTGTTACTCTTGATTCCTGGTAAACATACAAATCTAATATTTTACTTTTATCCTTTAATAATTTAAAAGCTATTTTTATGTTTGTGCAATGTTTAACAGCGCAAACAATAACACACACTTATAGCACCATATTTAATTTTTTCCTTAAAGAGTAAATAACAGTGGCTTATTCAAGCAGGTTAATTGGGGTTGCAGGTATCATTTAGTAAATAACAGTGGTTTATTCAAGCAGGTTACAATGTGTGCCTGTTGTCAAAGGCATGAATTTTGGGGGTATAATTTATTAAAATTTTAATTAAAAAATGAAATATTCAAGTACTGTTTTAAGAATAATTTAGACCCTAATAAATTTGTTTTTACAAAATTTCACAATAATACAACTTTTTACTTGTGATTGACTTCATTTTGCATTGCCCAACTGAATGTTCCTCATACTTTAATTTATATTTAATACCATCCTTACTTTATAATTTAAGTTATATTTTAAAAATTCTCATATGCGAAGTGTTTTTTTTTAAGTTCGGTAAGTTTGACAGACACATTTAAGCCTAGATTATTGTCATTGCAATAGTGAAAATAAGATAAAAAGAGCCAATTAGAAAACTAGGATCATATAGATAAATGGAGAAATGACTTAATGATACATATTCTAAACACTGAAGGTTTCAATGAGCAAACTCATAGTTACCTGGAGGGCAGACCATGCCACAGTTAATAAAGGCCCAGACACAGAAGCCCATGGGGGAACATTGCGGGGGAATAATTGGAATGGACTTTACATTTGGGTGGCCAAATAACCAAAATTTATTTTGTTTGATTCATTAAAATGGAATCTTCTTACTAGTTCTCCAACTCCTACATCATTGCAATGATTTTGGCAAGATAGAAAGGGAAAGACAAAAATAATATTGACTTTGGAAAAGATATCCCTTTGATATGCACTTAAATGTGATTTTTTCAAGACCTGTGCACGGAGGTAGAAGGGTGTCCTCTCTTGCAATTCACACAGGCTTATTCTACCTTTGCCATACTTCTGATAATTAGGATCCTGCTCAACGACTCAATACTTTCAAATAAATAAAACTTCCATTATTAAAGGAAGACACCTTTATTTTCTCAAATCTCATTCATTTGGGGGTAGTCTTTCATCTGTTGCTACATCTTTATGTTTCTAATCTGTTGCTATTTTTGGTTAAATAAAATGTTTTCCCAGGAATATTAACAAATAAATATAATTTGGTTTGCTTTTATGAACACTTAACCCTTAGTTTGAGAGTCATAATAATTTTTTCAGAGATTTATTGGATGAGTTACGTATAGTGTGTACACTGTATCTTTCTTGGCAGCATTAATAATTTTGGAAACTGAAATATAGCAATGGCTAAATGTATCTCTATACTTTTTTCAAGGCATCAGACTTGAATGCTTCAATAAGGGTAGGAGATTTCCCCCAAAAGAAAGGTAACATTTAGTTAGGTTAAGTGTCAGGTTGCTAGCTCACACGGTAGAAAAGTCAATATGTACCAAGTCATATTAGTGAATTTCATCTACACTGCTCAGAGGTTGTTGAACTCAATTACAGAAATGTGCAGAGTCTATTTGATGTGTGAAGAGGTTAGGAGACCACAATCAATTAAAAAGAACACATGTATATCCTGTTCTGGAGAAATAGTTGTTATAGTATACCTTGTTCCGTTTCTGCTTTTTTCTCTGAGTTTTCCTCTGAACATAGAAGAACAAAAGGTTTAATAATTCCCCAGTTTCATTTGGAATTGTTTTGTCAGCAATATCTTGTAGGAAGTCATGAAATTGTTGTTTTACTTGAAGGAAGCCTCAGGCAGCTACAATTAAACATGCTGTATTCTTTTTTATAGCAAAACCATTTGAAAATGGTCAGTATTTGGACATTTATGGAATTACAAGGGACCAGGCTGGGGAATATGAATGCAGTGCGGAAAATGATGTGTCGTTCCCAGATGTGAAGAAAGTGAAAGTTGTTGTCAACTGTAAGTATCATCACCTTTTTCAAGATAAGTTCTGAGAAAGATAAAACACCATGAAAAATTCTGACTGAAATTTGTGTTGCTGTTTTCTTTTTGTTTTTTAATTGTACTTTAGGTTCTGGGGTGCATGTGCAGATCATGTAGGATTGTTGCATAGGTACATACATGTGAATGTGTTTTGCTGCCTCCATCTCCCGATCACCTATATCTGGCATTTCTCACCATGTTATCCCACCCCAACCTCCCCCGCTGCTGTCTCTCCCCTAGCCCCCCAACAGACCCCAGTATGTGATGCTTCACTCCCTGTGTCCATGTTTTCTTATTGTTCAGCATCCGCCTATGAGTGAGAACATGCAGTGTTTGATTTTCTGTTCTTGTGTCACTTTGCTGAGAATGATGGTTTCCAGACTTACCAATGTCCCTGCAATGGACATGAACTCATCGTTTTTTATGGCTGCATAGTATTCCATGGTGTATATGTGCCACATTTTCCTTGTCAAGCCTATCATCAGTGGGCATCTGGGTTGGTTCCAGGTCTTTGCTATTGTAAACAGTGCTGAAATGCGTTGCTGTTTTTAAGAGGTGGTTTATTAATAAAAATCACCTGCTAACACTGAAGATGTGTGAATGTTGAAATGTTGGTTACATTGTTTAATGTAACAACAATTGTCCCAAGTAAACCCACAATAATTCAGTATGATATACAGAGTGAAATATGTCCAATATTCTCCTAGTCCCTGGCATTCTAAACTGTGGTATCCTTATCTAGAAAGCACTGTAGCCGCATGCTGGTGTTTTCCTCATGAGATTTACTGGAAGTGCACTAAGACTAAATTTAAGTGTGTAACTCCCAATCAGACCTGATAAAAATGAAGTGTGCTGGTCTGAACTCAAAGAAAAGAGCTGTAGTGTGATGCTCCTGTTACTTGGGTGACTTACTTTGATTTCATTTGGGAAAAAATAAGAGAAAATGAAGAAAGAATTTTTCCATAAGTGTTGTTGTTAGGAAGTTAGAGTATAAATTGGAATCCTGCAGAACCATCAATGCTAGTATGTTACACACTTTCTCTCAGTGCTCCCACTACACTGATATAAGATGATCTTCCAATAACATCCTATTATATATCTTATGATCTCAGCAGCAATGATTAAATCATTTTTACTTTTCAAAAGTTCCCCCCTACATCTTTATATAAAAAATGTTCATACTGCTTAACTTCTTCAAATAGAAGACCTTTGGGATAGTTGTATTTTACCAGAAGTATTTATAAACTATAGTTTTCATCTTCAAAATTCTACTTACTTGTCTTTCTATATATGGTCCTTGCTAATAATGTGCACATAGTATTATGCCACAGATCAGAAGAAATTGTTCTGAATATATCCAGAATTGCTAAATCTAATCAGCAGTTGTTTCATATTAATATGAGTCTTTCAGTCTCATGGGCCAAAAAATAACATTCAAAACACTCCTAACAGTTGAGCTGTACACCAGAACAAATCACTGTCATCAACTAAAATTTGTCAGTGACTAATCTATGTACTTGGGTTGAGCTGTCTTTATTAAACTGCACAAATGTGCATGATACCAAGTCAGGAGGCAGTTTTTGGAGCAGAATTTCTCATGGAGTGTTCTGCAAACCAACAGTGGCAAAATCGCCCAAAAAAAAACTCATTAAAAATGGAAAACACCTGGGACCCACATCAGCCACAATGAATCAGAATCCTTGTGGTGGGGAGTGTGTGTATGGTCTGGAAAACTGAATTTTAGCAGGCTCCCACTGATTCTCAGGACTCTTATTGCAGAGGGCTACTGTTCATCCCTCTGGAACTCTCTGAAATAAGAGGTAACAAACAAGTAAAAATTCCTGATCATTTATCACTAGCCATGTTTTTCAATATGTGTAAACTGATTTTATTGTTGAAAGTTTGAGGTCTTGGGAAGTGGAGTGGAGGGAAGACAGACATAGGTCTACTAAGGAAGGAATATTTTTAGCAGTGAGCACTAAGAAATGAAAAAGTAAACACTGTCAAATAAACAAGGCACCAGCCCAGCAATCCTCTTGAACTCTAACACCCAATAGGTCTTTAAAATGATGTCTGTGCTAGGAATGATATTGAAAACCCAGCTACTCTACAGATTTGCATGGGCCCTCTATGCTATGTACAAGCCGCAATTGTTTCTGAATTCACATTTTTATTCCTCTAACTTTAGTTTGTTGCCACTTATTATTTAATTGAATTCTTTTTTCCCAGACAAGTGGGAAATTTCGACTGAAAAAATCAACTTAAGGAGGCAGAAACTTGAGGAGGAAACTAAATAAAGAGAAGAGAGTGTATCCATAAAACAAAAGGACAGAGACTGGGGAAAAAAGATACCAAGAATGCTGAAGAGCCTGCACAGTTTCATGGACAAAGAGAACAAAGACAAAAAGCAGTGTATTACTCATAGCAATAGGGTAGTCAGAGTATTGTCATTTTCTTGCATGAATTCCTTAAGACCCCGTTACTACAAGGTGATAAGACGAGGGCTAGGTGACACCTGTACACAATGGGTTTATGTCATATCTGAAGCACCATGAGATTTAGAAAACTCTCTCTCTCTCTCTCTCTCTCTCTCTCTCTCTCTCTATATATATATATATATATATATATATATATAGAGAGAGAGAGAGAGAGAGAGAGAGAGAGAGAGAGATTTAGGCTCTGGAGTACATGTAAAGAACATGCAGGATTGGTGCATAGGTACATACATGGCAATGTGGTTTGCTGCCTTCCTCCTCATCACCTATATCTGACATTTCTCCCCATGTTATCCCTCTCCAACTCCCTGCCCCCCACTGTACCTCCCCTAGTCCCCCTCACAGACCTCACTGTGTGATTCTCCCTTCCCTGTGTCCATATGTTCTCAGTGTTCAACACCCATCTATGAGTAAGAACATGTGGTGTTTGATTTTCTGTTCTTGTGTCAGTTTGCTGAGAATGATGGTTTCCAGGTTCATCCATGTCCCTACAAAGTACACAAACTCATCATTTTTGTGGCTGCATAGTATTACATGGTGTATATGTGCCACATTTTCCCTGTCCATTCTATCATTGATGGGCATTTGTGTTGGCTCCAAGTCTTTGCTATTGTAAACAGTGCCACAATGAACATACGTGTGCATGTGTCCTTATAATAGAATGATTTATAATCCTTTGGATATATACCCAGTAATGGGATTGCTGGGTCAAATGGAATTTCTATTTCTAGGTCATTGAGGAATCACCACACTGTCTTCCACAATGATTGAACTAATTTACACTCCCATCAACAGTGCAAAAGTGTTCCTATTTTTCCACATCTTCTCCAGTATCTGTTGTCTCCAGATTTTTTAATGATCACCATTCTAACTGGCATGAGATGGTAACTCAATGTAGTTTTGATTTGCATTTCTCTAATGACCAGTGATGATGAGCATTTTTTCACGTGTTTGTTGGCCTCATATATGTCTTCTTTGTCTTCTTTTGTAAAGTGTCCGTTTATATCCTTTGCCCACTTTTGAATGGGTTTGTTTTTTTCTTGTAAATCTGTTTTAGTTCTTTGTAGATTTTGGATATAAGTCCTTTTCAGATGGGTAGATTGCAAAACTTTTTTCCCATTCTGTTGGTTGCCAGTTCACTCTAAGGATTGTTTATTTTGCTGTACAGAAGCTCTGGAGTTTAATTAGATCCCATCTGTCTATTTTGGCTTTTGTTGCCAATGCTTTTGGTGTTTTAGTCATGAAGTCCTTTCCTATGCCTATGTCCTGAATGGTTTTGCCTAGGTTTTCTTCTAAGGTTTTTATAGTGTTAGCTCTTCTATTTAAGTCTTTAATCCATCTGGAGTTAATTTTAGTGTAAGGTGTCAGGAAGGGCTCCTGTTTCTGCTTTCTGCACATGGCTAGCCACTTTTCCCAACACCATTTATTAAACAGGGAATCCTTTCCCCATTGCTTGTTTTTGTGAGATTTGTCAAAGACCAGATGGCTGTAGATGTGTGGCATTCTCTCCAAGGCCTCTGTTCTGTTGCATTGGTCTATATCTCTGTTTTGGTACCAGTACCATGCTGTTTTGATTACTGTAGCCTTGTAGTATAGTTTGAAGTCAGGTAGCATGATGCCTCTAGCTTTGTTCTTTTTGCTTAGAATTTACTTGGGTATGCAGGCTCTCTTTTGGTTCCATGTGAAGTTTAACGTGTTTTTTTGTTTTTTTTTTCCCATTTCTGTGAAGAAGGTCATTGGTAGCCTGATGGGGATAGCGTTGAATCTATAAATTACTTTGTACAGTATGACCATTTTCACAATATCGATTCTTCATAACCATGAGCATGGAATGTTTCCCCATCTGTTTGTGTCTTTTCTTATTTCGTTGAGCATTGGTCTGTAGTTCTCCTCGAAGGGGACCTTTACATCCTTTGTTAGTTGTATTCCTAGATATTTTCTTCTCTTTGTAGTAATTGTGAATGACAGTTTATTCTTGATTTGGCTCTCTTTAATTCTGTTATTAGTTTATGGAAATGCTTGTGGCGTTTGCACGTTGATTTTGTATCCTGAGATTTTGCTGAAGTTGCTTATCAGTTTCAGGAGATTTTGGGCTGAGATGATAGGGTCTTCTAAATATACAATCATATTGTCTGCAAATAGAGACAATTTGACTTCCTCCTTTGCTAATTGAATACACTTTATTTCTTTTTCTTGCCTGATTGCTCTGGCTAGAACTTCCAATACTATATTGAATAGGAGTGGTGACAGATGGCATCCTTGTCTAATGCCAGATTTCAAAGGGAATGCTTCCAGTTTTTGCCCATTCAATATGATATTGGCTGTGGGTTTCTCATAAATAGCTTTTATTATGTTGAGATATGTTCCGTCGATACCTAGTTTATTGAGAGTTTTTAGCATAAAGCACTGTTAAATTTTGTTGAAGGCCTTCTCTGCGTCTGTTGAGATAATCGTGGTTTTGTCTTTGGTTCTGTTTAGTGGTGAATTACATTTATGGACTTGAGTATGGTGGACGAGCCTTGCATCCCCGGGATGAAGCCTAACTGATCGTGATGGATAAGCTTTTTGATGTGCTGTTGCAGTTGGTTTGCCTGTATTTTACTGAAGATTTTTGCATCTATGTTCATCATGGATATTGGTCTGAAGTTTTCTTTTCTTGTTGAAACTGCTAGGTTTTTGTATCAGGATGATGTTTGTCTCTTAAAATGATTTGGGGAGGATTCCCTCTTTTTGGATTGTTTGGAATCGTTTCAGAAGGAATGGTACCAGCTCATCTGTATGTCTGGTAGAACTCGGCTGTGAACCTATCTGGACCTAGGCTTTTTATAGTTGGTAAGCTATTAACTGCTGCCTCAACTTCAGCCCTTATTAGTGGTCTATTCAGGGTTTCAACTTCTTCCTGGTTTAGGCTTGGGAGGGTGTAAGTGTCTAGGAATTTATCCATTTCTTATAGGTTTACTGTCTTGTGTGCATAGAGATGTTTCAAAATAAAGGGATGGAGGAAGATCTACCAAGCAAATGGAGAGCAAAAAAAAGCAGGAGTTGCAATCCTAGTCTCTGATAAAATAGACTTTAAACCTACAAAGATCAAAACAGACAAAGAAGGGCATTACATAATAGTAAAACGATCAACGCAACAAGAAGAGCTAACGGTCCTAAATATATACGCTTCCAATACAGGAGCACCCAGATACATAAAGCAAGTTCTTAATGACCTACAAAGAGACTGAGACTCCCACAGAGCAATAGTGGGATACTTTAACACTCTACTGTCAATATTATTAGATCAACAAGACAGAAAATTAACAAGGATGTCTAGGACTTGAACTCAGACCTGGACCAAGCAAACCTAATAGACATTTACAGAACTCTCCACCCCAAATCCACAGAATATACATTATTCGCAGCACCACATTACACCTATTCTAAAATTAGCCACAGAATTGGAAGTAAATCACTCCTCAGCAAATGCAAAAGAACAGAAATCATAACAAACAGTCTCTCAGACCACAGTGCAATCAAATTAGAACTCAGAATTCAAAAACTAACTCAGAACTGCACAATATCATGGAAATTGAACAACTGGCTCTTGAATGTTGACTTGATAAACAATGAAATGAAGGCAGAAATAAAGATGTTCTTCGAAACCAACGAGAACGAAGATACAACATACCAGAATCTCTGGCACACATTTAAAGCAGTGTCTACAGGGAAATGTATAGCAATAAATGCCCACATGAGAAGCAAGGAAAGGTTTAAAATCGACACCCTATTGTCAAAATTTAAAGAGCTAATGGAGCAAGATCAAAAAAACTCAAAAGCTAGCAGAAGACAAGAAATACCTAAGATCAGAGCAGAGCTGAAGGAGCTAGAGACACAAAAAAAACTCTTCAAAAAATCAACAAATCCAGAAGCTGTTTTTTTGAAAAGATCA
>NW_016107318.1:10351224-10468311 GCF_001604975.1 Cebus imitator
TTTTTTAATAATGGCAGCAAACAAACCTGCCCTTTGCCATAGAGGGAGAAATTATCTTTATTATACTGGATTGTAAACAAATCTGCCCTTTACTCCATAGAGAGAACTGCTTCTGTCTTCTAAGACTGAAAATTTAGGAACAAAAGCTGTCAGTGCCTCTGCTTACAACGTATACAGAAATGTGAGAGACCCATGCAGAATTCCCTTCTAACACAAGATGGGAGCTGGAACATTTGAAGTAGGGCCTGAAGATATTCTATCAGCTAACAAAAATGCTTTAGTGGTTTTGTTAAGGGTGTCAGACACTCTAGAATAGATAGAGAAGAAGACTTTGTTAATCACTTTAACTTAAGAGACAAAACAGCAGGAAAAAGGGGAAAAAATTAAACAGTAGGGTAGTGCTTTTTAAATCATGACACAGGTTACCTTTTTCTAAGAAGAATTTTCAGGTAGATAAGTGCAGTTATAAGTTGACATGTTGCTGAAGACATAATAGTAACCTGTCTCATATTAAGAAAATAGACCCAACAGGATTTTTAAATGATTTAAACAATCCGTTTTGCCATTTACTTCTCCCTGAATCATACCTTTGATAATTCACCCTTTTCTAAATGTTCCATGAAAAACTGTGTTTATTACTTTTTTTTTTTACTACTAATTGTGTTTAATACCGATGTCACACATATATAAGTGATATCTAAGGTGTGAAGGAGATCTGATTTGAGTATGCCTGTAAATGCTTCTGGTTATGATAAGGCTTGCAAGGTGTTAATTTTGTGAACTTGGACCTTTAAAAGTCAAACATTGAGAGTTACTTCTAGATTTTGCTGAGCTGATTTCCCAGAGGAAATTAACCAAAGCCTACTGAACAAACTTTAGTTTGTCAAAGCCCAAAATTGAGCACAGTGCTCTATGTTACCAGCATGGAACTGCACATCCCCTGATAACCTGCAGATCCCCTAAAGATAGTATCATGCCAGGTTCAAGACGTCCCTTCCTTTCATCTTTATTAATCAATATTGATTGTGCACACGGAATTACAGTAGTTTTGTGAGTTATAATTTGAAGAGAAACTTTGTCCCTTTTCCCAAATGGGGTTGAAGATGAAATGGAATAAATTTCTATAAGCTCTGGTAGATTTGGTTATGTGGTAAGTCAAGTTGAGAAGAAGATTTCGTTTTCCTGAAAGTTAGAAATGTTTAATGTTTTACTACTTGTCTAATACATCTGACACATTCACTATATATAGAAAATATACAATGAATAACATCAAACCTGTCACTGTGGATTTCTATTCAATTTAATTACATAGCAGTTTGGTGAGGTAATTGATATAATTGACTATATAATTGATTATATAGATCGGGCTGGTTGGTAGGTTGAATAAATCAGTTCATTTTGAGTTATTCACAGAAAGCCTTACTATAGATAGAAAGAAATTTGTAAGCATTAGTGCAATGGATTATTTCTAAGTAGGGGGATCTTAAGTGTTTATTCTCCATGTCTTTATCTGTAATTTTTTCTTTGTGTGTTTGTGTGTGCATGAATTCCTTGTCCACTTTTTTAAAAACTAAAATAATGAAAAGGGATCATGAAAATTATCATAACTAAACCTTGTGACACCCCCCCTCACACACACACACACAAGAAAAAATAATTGAGGCATTTGATTAGTGAAGCCAAAGAGAACTAGTGGATTTAGATGTGGTCAGATTCCCCTTTTATTTGCATTCATGTTCTGTTCTTAGCATAAGCCTCGTGGGTACTAGGTTCATAGTTATTATTGTAAATAACAAAATGAAAGAACGAATGAGTTTCAGAAGCCCATGGATTCAGTTGAATTGAAAAACAAAAGAAACAAACAAACAAACAAAAAAACAGGACACAGTAAAAGTCTGGTTAGAAAAGGTGTGAGTAAAAACCAAAAAGCTGACTCATTAGAAGTTAAATATAGAATTTGAAAAATTTAGAAAATGTCCACAGAAAAATCAATTATTATAGCTCCATGCAGAAAAGTAGAATCCCAGGGATAAGAAATCAGTAAGGAATGGAAGACCTAGCCCTTTAATATGAAAGTTACTCATAATAGTAAAATAAATGGTGTTCCCTAATCTTGTGACAGAGGCCATCTGTTCTCCACTCTATTTGTATGTGTTCTTCCAGTTATGAGTGCCAGTTTTGGATATGCGGACCTTATGGTCAGATATAATCTACTATAATTGTTAACAGATATCTTACTGTTCCATAATTTACTGGGTCTTTGAGACCTTGGGTGAGCTGCTTTACTTATCTGACTCTGAGTTTTCACTTCTGTAAATTCAAGGCAATAATAGATAATTTACATATATTTGCAAATTTATAAATTTTATAAATATATACATATATACGAATGTAAGTGAACTGACTCTAAAATGTGAGCTTTATGTGGAAAGGATTTTGCTGTTCTTTGTACAATGATATACTGATGTGTTGCTGTCACTTAGAATAGTACCTGGTTCATAGGTGTCCAAAAATAGCATTGAATAAATAAAGGGTTAAACAGATTGGAGTCCTCCAGGTTAATCATTCTAGTAGGCAAAGTAGAAAAAAGATACTAGGTTTGCTTCACAATTAATTTTTTTTTCTCCCAGGAAAATGAATAGATGGTGTCTTGACTAGTATTCTTCTAATATTATTTTTTCTCCCAAAATTTCCAAGTGGATTCAATAAAGATAACCTGAAATTTACATACTGCTTTTACTCAGAGAGAAGCAGCACTAATTCAATTTTTTTATAGATAATAAAATTAAGATGCAGAGATATTAAAACGTTTAATAATTGCCCTGATTTTCAAGAACAAAACAGATGTAAGTAAAGAGAGCTGCTAATTGGAAAAAAACAGAGCCAACCAGACTAAGGTGAAAAGAGGTCTAAACATTATTTCAGTTTTTACTCATGAAAGTCAAATTTAAAGATAGACCATTTTATTTGATATCAGAAATTATTTTATACACGTTTTCATAAAACAGAATTGAGTAATCTTACTATGAAGAAATAAATAGTAAAGGCATTTTTGGGTTTACTGTGAACTAAGTTTTTATCCAATAAGTTACAGGCACATATTTGTGCATTATTTTACATCTGCTACATATTCTTTTATGCAGATATTCACATTATCTTCCAATATAACTAGCTCCAAACATGTGGAATTGAATGTTCCAATTAGTATAACTTAGGACAATTATATGGAAGCTCGAAATGAGAAGTCACTAGGGAGTAGGAAGAGGAGGCTTCTAGAGAAATGACCGGTTTTTTTAAGGCTATTCCTAAAGTTTTTTCTACAACCTTGGGCAATTTAGGCAATATGTCAAACTTCAGACTAGAAGAAATTGCAGATGACAAGTGGCCATCACCTTGAATAAAAAGAAAATCTTGGTATTCGAAGTTTGAATGGGGCAATGGTGCTATCATGGGACAAAAAGAAAACAGTGTTATTTGAATTCATAGGCATCACCTTAGTTTTTTATTTCTGGATCCATTTTATACTCCTAACTTTACTTCTCATTTACTTCATCCTTCATATCTGCCTGTAATTTAGGATACTCTGCTGTATTTTATGTTTCTTTTTAAGATAATTAACACTTATTTGGAACAACTCAAGGCATAAAAAGGCATATAGTTGTCTTTTAAATAAAGTATTAGTTCATATACCATCTCTAATGATGACACACTGTGGTACATGTACATTTATATTTTCACTTAGTTATTTACTTATTGCTTACTGAAAGAGAATCAGGGTGCTACTGCCTGGGCTACGGTTTTTCAAAACTCATTATCCAGGAAAGGAGAAAAACAAAAGAAACCCACAGTTGTAATACAGTGTGACAAGTGCTTTGATAAACCAATCATAAGGTGCTATGGAAGGATATAAGAAATACACCAAGCGCAGCCTTGGGGTATCACTGAAAGCTTCTAAGAGGCCTTAGCCCTGATGGAGTTTAAAGGATTAAATTGAATTTGACAGATTTCTTTTTTTACATAAAAAGAAAGAAAGGTCTTCCAGAAGAAAGAACATTTGCTTAGCCTCGTAAGAGTTATGAGGCAGAATGTGGTTTGTTTAGTCAGGATACAGTGGGCTGGGTCAGACCAGGAAACAAAACAGAAAAGAAGCTTCAGCATTGTGGAGGGAAGCAGGACCAGATGTGGTGAGAGTTAGTGAATTTCCATAGGCATACTTAGATCCAGTGTTTTATAATGAAAAAAGAATAACTTTGAGATGATAGAACTGCTCAGAGTTCATCTGAATATTAAACAAATGAATTTAAATATTTTTATTCTGTACATTCACAAAAAATACTTAGAAGATTTCTGTTTTATCATAGCAGAGTAAGAGAAGAGATTAAAATGATAATACTGAGTACAATGCCAGCTAAAAGAGATACGAGGAGCTAAGAAATATGAGGAAAAATTCCCCAAAGTACTGAACATTAAATATTAGAAACATGGATAATCACCCAAAAATTCTTAAGTAAAATGATTCTTAATGTAACAAAATTAAAACAAACAAAAAAAAACAACTAAGAATTAAACCTTTTCTATTCATCTTGGGACTTTCACAGTATAAAAAGTTAATTTAATTCTATGATTTCTGAAATCCCTCAGTTGAAGTAAAACTGTGTTATTAAACATGCCGTTAAAGAATACATGATTTTTCTATTAAGGGAGACATAATTGGACCTTTGTTTTAAATGTTAGACATACACTTCAATTAATGACTAGTGTGCCAAGACTATTTTTACTTAATGAGTCTGATATCCAGTTTAACTTAATTGTATTCTCCCTTATGTTTATCTTTGTTATGAGGATTTTTAGTGTTAAGAGTCTATGAGTGATCTTTTGCCTTTTGTTCATAGATAATCAACATACTTCTGTAGTAATGAATATGCATATTTTAATTTTTTCTCCTTTTTCTAAAAGTGAAAAATAAAACAATTTCTTTGCTTTAATATAGGAGCAAAACATTTTGCTAGATGTCAGCCTGTGTTTATTTTATTTGTAGTTCATTTTAGGTTGGCAATCATCACTTCAAAAAATATACATGAAGTAATAGGTATAATAGAATTTGACCATCAGCTACCAATAAGAAAGCAATTTCTAACAGGATAAAATACTCTGGGTTTTCTGAAAATGACTCCATGCCAAACTGAAGAAAAGTGACAAAGTCAAAGTCAGGAAAGAACAAACAATGGCAAATTATCTATCTATCTATCTATCTATCTATCTATCTATCTATCTATCTATGTGTGTGTGTGTTTCTGTGTGTTTCTGTGTGTATTATATATATAAAACTTACATGTGTGCATTTCTGATGATGTATTTCTCTAGATTCATGTTCTAATAAGCAGCCAAAGGACCAAACCCTGAAAATCATCGCAGGGTGCCTTTTGCTAAATATACTCTTCAAAATGATCTAAACGTTTCAAACATTATTTTAGCCAGTACAAACATATAGTTTATAACCTGTATTTATCTAACTCTAGTTTTATCAGCATGTTTCCTCAGTGCTTCCAGAAAAAAAAAAAATGTTCCTTCAGCACATGAAGCAAGATAATTTATGGCTTGAACTCTTTTTAACCAATATGTGAGAGCCATTTATAGAATGAACAACACCGAATTAATATCCTTGGGTCTTTGCCATATCATCATTATTAAACTTCAGAGGAATTGCCAAATATGCTTATGTCTGACAATGCACATATTTGTGTGTTTTGTATATGTGTATATGTTTGTGAAGGGAGAGAAGTGGAATGATTGGGGCAGAGTATGGTAGAAATAGTATAAATAATAGCAGTATGTACAATAATTGTGGCAGATACATTTGGAACAAAAGCATCCTCATTGTGGGGAAACATCCTTGGTATATTCAAGCTTTCTAGCTTGTCTCCACTCATTTCTTTCTTCTTTATGTATTCTCTCTACCTGTCTTCCTCACCCTCATTAACATTTATTTAATGTTAATGATATTTAATGTTATTCTATTTATATTTATTCAATGTTAATTTATATACTTACATTTATTTAATTACATTTATTTTTAATGTTAATTTATTTGTGATTATCATATTATTCATTTCCTCTTCCCGCTTTCCTCTTATTTCTACTCAACATGTATAGTGATACTAAACCAACTTTTGAAAGACGTCCATATAATGAAGATTAATAATGAATTTTATTCAGTCTCCTTGGTTGGAATCATTTTAAATATATGGATTGCCAAATAACCACTCACTAAATATACTGAATTATTCAGTCTGTATTTATTTGCCAATTAATCAATGGACACAACTGCTTTTACAGCTTACTGAGTGATAAAATTTTGAGTTAAGTTATTACAGGATAATGAAAATAAAATAGAGGAGAAAGAAGATTGGAATTCTGTCTCTAACTCAGTTACTTAACTAATTATACAACTTTGGACAAAAACCTTAAATCTAGGTCTCAATCTCCCTATTTAGAAAATGAGGGAATCACTCTCTGGTACCACCTACTCATGACATTCTGATGTTTTTCTGATACTTATTTAAGTTTTTTAGGGACTGCATGAATTCGCCTCCTAGCAGGCAGGGAGCAAAGGTTTAAAGCTACTATTTGGCTTCAGTGTCAAATGATTCTGGGTGATCTCAGACTTTTGCTTTGTGAATTCTTTGAGAAATTAATAAGGATGATAATTTAGTTCTCTTACGCATTGGCAGCAAACCTGGGCAAACTTTTCATTCCTTAAAATTTAATTCTTGTACAGAATAAGTACAGTAATAAAGACACAAATTTCAGAGAACCTTAAAGTAGAAATTCTGTTTATGAAATGGAGTGTGACAGAGGATAATAAAAATGTGATTTGGAATTAGACAGATGTCAGTTTTCATCTTAGCTCAGTCACTTATAAGCCGTGGAAGATTTGGAAAAGTAGCTAATGTATCAAAGGCTCAGTTTTCCTATATAAAAAAAACTAGAGACAATTATTACCACTTTAAAGATTGGTCGTAAGCTTTCTCATAATACATTAAAAACAACAAGAATGTCTGGTGCAAGGCAAACAACTTTGTATATCAAAAGTATTAGAAAGTAGCATTTTATTTACATGTCCACCTTCCTCTGTAGCCTGTGAACTCTTTGAAAAGGGAAACACTTGAGAGTCTGTGGCAGGTGGATCACCTGAGCTCAGGAGCTTGAGACCAGCCTGACCAATATAGTGAAACTCCATCTCTACTAAAAATACAAAAATTAGCTGGGTGTGGTGATGGGCACCTGTAATCCCAGCTACTTAGGAGGCTGAGGCAGGAGAATCACTTGAACCTGAAAGGCAGAAGTTGCAGTGAGCCGAGATTGCACTATTACACTCCATCCAGCTCAGGGTGACAGACCAAGACTCTGTCTCAAAACCAAAAAATGTGTGTATATATATATATATATATATATATATATATATACACACACACATATATATGAAAAGGGAAACTCCTCTAGTTCAACTTAGTTTTCCAGACAATGTAACACAGTGGCTACAAAGTCAGCCTTTGTAGCTGAGCACCTTGGCTTTGAATCCAAGCTGGGCCACTTATGACCGTGAAGACTTTTTCAAGTCATTAAGCTTTGTGTATGCCAGTTTCTTCAATTATGAAGTGAGAGCATGAGGATTAACTGAGTTAATACATGAGATGGCTTAGTGCATATTATTATTCCTGGTACCTAGCATAGTGACTCATAATAAATGTATGTTGATTGAATAAATAAATATAAAATATGCACAACTAGAATTCTACAGTTGAAAAACATTGATAAAATTTCCAAATTTCTTCACCTTATAGATGTATATGTTTGAATTTAGGTAGCTTTGGAAATTAGATTATGGAATTCATGGAAGAGCACAGAAGGGAACCTTAAAATCCTGATTCTAGGTCTGTGGCTGCCTTCACTATACTAGCCTGCTTTCATGTAAATTGAAAAAGGAACCTAATTATTTTCAACAAACTGTGTAAACTAGGGAGTCTTTTAGAAAGATAGTAAACTCTGCAGGATGAGAAGAGAAGATCACTGTGTGTTAAGAGAAACTATTTCAATAACCAGAATGTGCACAGGTGTTAGCTGTCAGAATGGCTGACACTGAAATAAAGTGTAGAACCATGAAAATTAGGATTCCCAGTGAATAGAGAAAACAATCACAATAAATAATCCTTTAGAATGATGCTGTACTCAGAATAGGTTTGTTCACATATTGTCTAAAATAAGAGCTTTTAATAGTTAACATAATGAAGTCCCGGCATCATGCAGTCACCCTGCTTGCTGCTACACAGAAAAGTTAACACCAGTGAAAAAACAAGCAAATAAAAACAAAACAAAATGCCCACTCTGCCAGGGGCATTAAACAGTTATGGATTTCATAGGTAAAATGAAAGATAACAAAATTTTATTAAGACACTGTGGGTGTGTTCCATGTTTATAAGATTCACTACTCTACACTGAATGCCTTGAAAACCATATATATTCAGTCTACCAAAAACGTAAAAGCAGTTTGGTGGTTATAAAGACAAAATATCTTAAGTCTCCTCCCCAGATATTTAAAGGTTTAGGTTAGCAATTTAGATAAAATGTATATGTTTTTAAGTAATATAATGAGACATAGTAGCCTAATGCATATTAATTTTTTCTGCAATAAATAATACTTGGACCTAGTCTAAACGAATAAGTGTTCTGTATCCTAGAACAGATGTTGAGAATGTTTTCCATATTTAGAACAACCAGCTAGTGTGCATTTACATAACAGGACGGAGGGAAGTATATCAGTAATTAGCTGAAGTTCAGAAATGCTACTTTTGTTAATGCTGTTTCATCTTTGTGAGCATATTGGGTTTGCAAACTCTTCTGTTTTTCTCTGTAGATGTCAAAAGGACTTTGAAGCTCCATGTAATTCACTTGAGGATGCAATCTCTCATGAGCTGTTCTGTACTCAGAACAGCTGATGATTTGTGAAGTCTTTAAGAATCAAGCTGTGTTATTCTGACTAAGAGTTCAGTGTCCTAATAGAACTTTCTAGATTATCTAATGAGGTAAAGATAAATTATCGAATACTATTTTCATCTTCTTCAAGCACCCACTGCTTGGACTACATTGTCTAGCCTGGTTTGGGGTTAGCTTTGGCCCTGTAACTGAATTCTAGTGCAAGAGTTCTAATGCAAGAAATGTAAACAGTGACATGGGCCACCTTCAGGCATGGCCTATAAAACTTCCCACACATGCTCTGCTATGCTTATTTTCCTATCCTAGCTAATGAAAATAGTAACCTATTAGTTTTCAGGTGGCCTTGAACGCTACATATTGAAGAAGATAAAGCTGCCATTATCTGAGCCCCTGAACAATTCTGTGTAGCAGAATGCCCCACCTATACCCCATTTCACTCCTCACCTTTCAATGAGCTAAATTATTATGGTCTTTTAGGTGAGTGGGAACCAAACTTATTGTCTGAGTCTATTTGCTCTCAGTGTTCATCCTCCTCTGACTGCTGCAGTCAAGAATATAAGACCAAATATTCTGAAGACAATAAAAATTTTGCATCATATCTTCAAAATTTTTGCCTGAAAGCAATGATAAAAAGCCTTCTGAGAAGTGTAGAGAGAGAATGGATTTTTCTATCCTACCACATGAAGCATAATCTACTAAATTTCTATTTGAAAATTTTCAGTCAGAGTGAAAAAAAAATCTGTAAGTCTCATGCTTTTGAGGCTACTTATGAATTTTCTCAGAAACACAATTGGATTTAAAATAGCATCTGGCCATTAACCTCTGATATGAACTTTTCTGACAATAGTTTTTGAAACCAGCTAAACTTGGTTGTAATGCCAAAAAATTGGTATAAACAAGATTTTATAAGTTTCTTCAAAAAAGTATTTAATTACCATTTATGTAATATAAATTTAGAAACTAAATATGATATGAAATCCAAGATTATACTGTTTTTTTCAAATCTGGATATAAAATCTAAGATTATACTTTTTTAAACACCAGTAATTGACAGAGAGATGTAGGTGAATGGAAGAATGGAGGGAAAAATAAATTTGGGGTGGGGAGGAAGGGGGAAGCGCACATGGAGAGGCAAGGAAAGCACATTCCATGTTATCTTTCATTCTCTAAAGAAAAGTAACCTCAACTAATTATTGAATTTGATAATCCAAGAAACATGAATAGTATCACTAAATGCTATAAGTAAACCCTATTATAAATGAAAGCAGAAAACATAAGCAAAAGTCTTTCTACTTGTAATCATATAGGAAGAGACATCCATGAAGTATAAAAATTGAAAAACACACAAAAAGAGAAAAGTAAATGAAAACATCAGTAGTATAACAAACTAACACGATTAGTTGAACACTAAAGGACAAAATTACTGGGTTTGTGCCTCAATACACTGGTATTTATCATATGCAAATATCATAAGCAATGATATATTACCTGTATAAGATAAACCTAAAGCAAAATAATGTCAAACATACCTTAAAGAATTAATAAAGATGTACTGAAGCAATTCAAAATAAATAAAAACATTAAATTTTTTTTTACATTGTTAAGTTAGAGAGAATCAGTACAAAGCCTAGTAACCCTCCTCACAAATTTATAACCAACTGCAAGATAGAAGCAGAAATATGACAAATTGAAAGCCAACCATATTACCTGGAGAATGGAGGGGAATCAATGTAGGTACCTTTTGAGAAGGATGGTTCTAAACAAGGAAAGCACTGAGCAGCATTCCTAATTTTATCTTCTAATTTAACATTCCGATACTTCAGCTTCCTCTCATTGGAATGGCAACACAGGCCAGGGAGATTATTCTAGAAAGAGACTCTACATATAGAATTATGAGGTCATGGAAATTGAAGTTCCTTCCCTAACAATCCAAACCATTAAACATTTATAGATGAAATAGAATGTGCACATGCACGCACACACACACACACAGAAATAGATACATACATACACCCAAACATACATTAGTTTGCCAGATTAAGTAGAAAATCATCCTTTGTCAGCTTAAGTAGAAAAAAAATGATAAAATAAATAATTTTAACAATATTAGCAATATTTAATTAATATGCATTTTAAATCTTATATCCTAAGAGAGCAAACATTATTCCTCTATAGAAATTTTTGTATTGCTTATCTACCAAACCACAAAGAACCCAATACATTTTCCAATGTGGAAATTATATAAGTCATAATTTCTTTTTCAAATTTAATTATGACAATTTAAATCCTCAAACCACAAAAATAGGATCCCAAACCCCTGAAAATTAAAAACATAATCCTAAGTAACTTTTAGTGGTGCTATTTTAGGAAGAGGAAATGCAAATTCACTGAATAGCAAAACAACCCAGAGTCAAGGAAAACTGTACTCAGAGGCAAATTTATAATTTTAATAGTGTTTTATTATGGATAAAAAGGAAAGAATGCTATCAAATCAAGTATTTACCTTGAAAAGTTAAAAATAACACACTAAACTTGAGGGAGATTTTTTCTTTTGAAGTAAAATGTGTTAGATATCCAGAAAACCACTTTGGACTGAAACAACTAAAATGCTGGATTAAATTTCCAAAGTATGTTTTAAAAGGCATCATGGTAATTAACTGAGAAAAAAAAAATATATGTTCTGAGCTGTAAAATTCATTGAAATGAGAACCACTAAAATTATTTTTTTTCTCAGAGTATCTAGTATACTCTTGAGTCTTTGAACACCCATTTTGATGACTATGAAAGATGCAAGGAGAAGAAGATAAAGTCCAGGGATCACTAAAACTAAAGGAAATCCTTTCACCTAAACGAAGACCCCCAAAGGGACATACCTGTACTGTAAGAATGAACAATAAATACATCCCAGGTCTTAGAAGCAGATGTGAGGAATATTTCCTGACTCAAATTTAGCTCTGATTTTATGGAAGAAAATCTCCTCTGAAAACCTATAACAGCAACTTGCCCAAAATAAATCTGCAGCCTGTCTCAGTCCATTTTGAGTTTCCATAAAGGAATCCCTGAGATTGGTTAATTTATAAAGAAAAACAGTATATTTGGCTCATGATTGTGCAGGCTGTACAAGAAACCTAGCCCTGATAATCTGTTTCTGGTAAAGGCCTCAGACTGCTTTCATTCATGACAGAAGTCAAAGGGGAGCAATCATCACATGGCAAGAGGAAGAAAGCAAGAGAGAGGAAGGATGTGCCAGGTTCTTTTGAATAATCAGTTATCCTGATAATTAATGCAACAATAACTCACTCATTACCAAGAGGAAGGCACCAAGTCCTTCATGAAAGTTCTGCCCCCATGACTCAAATCCCCCACTAGGGTCCTGCCTCCAGCATTGGGGATTACATTTTTGTTTTGTTTTGTTTGAGGTGGAGTCTCCCTCTGTCAACAGGCTAGAGTGCAGTGGCGTGATCTCAGCTCACTGCAACCTCTGACTCCCTGGTTCAAACAATTCTCTTGCTTTGGACTCCAGAGTAGCTGGGATTTCAGGCACCCACCACCACACCTGGCTAATTTTTGTATTTTTAGTAGAGACAGGGTTTCACCATGTTGGCCAGGATGGTTTCGATCTCCTGACCTCGTGATCCACCCAACTTGGCCTCCCAAAGTGCTGGAATTACAGGCGTGAGCCACGGTGTCTGGCCGGGGATTAAATTTCAATATTAGATTTGGAGGGGAAAAGTACTGAAACTATATCACAGCCACATATCCACATGTCATTTTTATTTTAAAAATCTAAAAGTGTTATTTAAATTTACTCTTATCTCAAGTAGGTGAAATCTGCAGGAAACTCACAAAACAAAAAGCAAAAACAAAACAAAAACCCTGTAAATCTCTGAAGAAATACAACTTCAATCTAGGTCTCAAAAACAAGTCTGTAGGTAAAGTTCCAAGCAAAATGAATATCTTTGAGGTAAAAATTACGTGACTTAACAATAGTCTCATATAACAAAACAATTAGACATGATTAAGAATCAGTGAAAACAACTAACAAGAAAAATGAACTATATAAAAACTTTTTGTAGAAGAATTATCAGACATAATTTTAAAGAAATGAGAGTGAGCTTTGAATATGAGCAAACAATAAGCAATTTTAAATGAAAACACTACTTCACAGAACTTTCAAGTATGAAAATTACAATAATTATAATTAAAAAGCTTACCACTGAAAAAAAGAAAATATGTGTTAGATATAGCTAAAGAGGGGATTAACAATTGGAAGATGGATATTACAATTATATGGAATGTGGCCGGATGTGGTGGCTCATACCTGTAATCATACGTGTAATCTCAGCACTTTGGGAGTCTGAGACGGGTAGATTGCTTGAGGCCAGGAGTTTGAGACCAGCCTGGCCAACATGGCAAAACTCCATCTCTACTAAAAATACAAAGTTTGCCAGCCATGGTGGCTCACACCTGTAATCCCAGCTTCTTGAGAGGCTGTGGCATGTCACTCGAACCCTGGAGGTGACAGTTGCAGTGAGCTGAGATCACACCACTGCATGCCAGCCTGGGTGACAGAGCAAAACTCTTGTCTACAAAATAAAAAATAAAAAGAAAAGAAAAAAAAAAAGAAAGGAAGACATTAAATGGAACGCTAGACAGAGAAATCAAGAGACAGAATTTAAGAAAGTGAAGAAATTTAAAGAATACAGTGTAAATGTCTAAAATGTATAAAGTATAATTCCATAAGGACATATTAAAGAGGATAGGGAAGTGGAAAATAGGCAATATTCAAAGAAAGAAATGACTCAGATTTTTTCCAGATTTATTTAAAAATTCTCATTCTGAAACTGAGGAATTCCTATGAATCTAAACAGAATTAAAAATAAAAAGATACATACAAATATACATCATACTGACTTTGAAACAAACCAAATAAAAAGCAATGTCAAAGCACCTTAAAATTAAAAAATAAAATCACCTGTAAAACAACAGCAAATACACTGACTGTTGATTTGTCAGCAGCAAAAATGAATGCCAGAAGACAGAATTATAGTAATATTCTTAGTGTCTTAAAAAAACTGTCATCTTATTTTTGTGTAGAAAAATATGAAAAGCTCTTTTGACAAAAGACAAATAAGAGCGTTAGTCACAAAATTACTTTCACTATGTGACATGAACATTTGCACTGAACGCCAAAATCTTATTTTCTTATTGTTATAGAAAGAATAGAAGCTAGTATTTTTTTACTCCCTTAAAGTTGATCATGTTATTGGATAAAGAAATGTTAATGACACACATCACTTTTAAATGAAAACACTTAATGCTGATATCGAAAAATCCACCTTTCTCATTCAGAGGGTTGATAATCATAGATGTATATGTTAATATGTAAGTGCTTTTAAATTAGTCTGAAGTGCTGTGCCAACACATGGAAAACTTCTGCACAGGAGAGTCACCTTGACCCACAGCCCATTTTACACAAATGTAAACTTTTATCATATTGAAACCTAGAAATTGTTGGAATGTTTCCTACTGCAGCATTGGCTGGCCTATACTGACATATATTATGACACTCCTGAAATATAAACTTCTGGCAAAAGGAAGCCATATGGAAATCTGATATACAGGAAAATATATTAGGCAAATAAAATATATTGCTGAATAAATGATTAAACCTTAATAAACATTAATTATATTTAAAAATGCCTAATCTTTGGGATGAAACAGGCTAGAGCTAAAGTGTTAGACAATAATATTGAAAATGGAAGAACAATGGTGTTAAAATATACTAAAACCACCTTCTGTCATTAGGAAAAATGGTAAACCCATTGACCAACTTAGGTTGAAAATTAAAACAAACTAACATACAGTAGAAAAGCAGAAATCTGAAAACTGCTTTTAATATTAAAAATAGATGAGATTAGACAAACTTCTGAGGATATTAGTCGAGTGTTTATTTGGGGCATCTTGTGAAAGTAGAAAATTAGAAATGAAATAGAGACAATTCTAGATGCTGCAGAGATTAAGCAGATATGTAGAGGTTGTCATTAATGACAATCAATAAATTGGAAAATTAAAAAGGAATGCATAAATTCCTAAAAGTAATTTATTTAACAGTCTCAGGGAAAAATAAAACATCAGAATTATCCTGTACAACTAAAGATATGGAATCATTGATTAAAATATCTTCCCAAGAATACAATTTAAAGCTCAGATGTTCTTATAGGACAGTTCTGTCTAACATTAATGAAATGGATTGTTAAAATTTACACAAACTCTTCAAGAGAAATTTTTTAAGAAAAAGAATGCTTTCAAATAATTTTATGAGGCTCTAATAATTTAATAACTAAAATTATTTGCAATTAGAAGGAATATAGACAAAATTTATTCAAAAATTGATGCAAAAATTGTAAGCAAGATATTAGCATACTGATTCCAGCAGTGTATAAAAATATCATTATTATGTTGATTTTAACTTAGGAGTACAATGTTGAATTACGTTACAGATTAAAGGAGGAAAAACTACAGGGCATTTCATAGATTCAAGATAAAAATTAATAAAACAACATATTTACCATAAAAACGCTTAGTAAACTATGAAAAGGAATTAACCTGATGAGTGGCATATAAAAAATATCTACATTAAACATCTTAATATTAAAAAATATATATTCTCTCTCTAGCAGATCAGATCAAAGACTTGAACACCAGCATCTCATACTGAACCTTTCAATAGAGGCTCTTGTCACTGTAGTGAAAAGGAGACTGAATAACAAGTATAAGAACTGAAAATGGAAAAATAAAGCTGCCAGATTGCTTCTATGTGTGAATGATGTCATGTTCTACATTTTGGATGATATCCTGTTCTGTATTGTAAAACCAAAAAAAAAAAAAATGCACTTAATAAGAGTTTAGCATTGATGCTTAATAAATCACCAACAGTCAGAAATTGTAATTTTACATTTAATTCACAATGGCAAATATATGTAAAATTGTATTTTAGTGAAAATGTGCTAATCTTTTCTGAAAACAAAAATCGTTAAAATGAATTTAAGAGATTTTTTTTTCCCATTTATTTATTTTATTGCATTTTAGGTTTTGGGGTACATGTGAAGAACATGCAAAATTGTTGCATAGGAACACACGTGGCAGTGTGATTTGCTGCCTTCCTCCCCATCACCTACATCTGGCATTTCTCCCCTTGCTATCTCTCCCCAGCTTCCCACCCCCCACCGTACCTCCCCTATTTCCCCCCAACTGACCCCAGTGTGTAGTGCTCCCCTCCCTGTGTCCATGTGTTCTCATTGTTCAACACCCGCCTATGAGTGAGAACATGCAGTGTTTGATCTTCTGCTCTTCTGTCAGTTTGCTGAGAATGATGGTTTCCAGGTTCATCCATGTCCCTACAAAGGACCCAAACTCATCGTTTTTTATGGCTGCATAATATTCCATGGTGTATATGTGCCACATTTTCCCTATCCAGTCTATCGTCGATGGGCATTTGGGTTGGTTCCAGGTCTTTGCTATTGTAAACAGTGCTGCAATGAACATTCGTGTGCACGTGTCCTTATAGTAGAATGATTTGTAATCCTTTGGATATATACCCAGTAATGGGGTTGCCAGACTTCAAACTATACTACAAGGCTACAGTAATCAAAACAGCATGGTACTGGTACCAAAACAGAGATATAGACCAATGGAACAGAACAGAGGTCTCGGAGGCAACACAACCTTTCTACAACCATCTGATCTTTGACAAACCAGACAAAAACAAGCAATGGGGAAAGGATTCCCTGTTCAATAAATGGTGTTGGGAAAGCTGGCTAGCCATGTGCAGAAAGCAGAAACTGGACCCCTTCCTGACACCTTACACTAAAATTAACTCCAGATGGATTAAAAACTTAAACATAAGACCTAACGCCATAAAAACCCTAGAAGAAAATCTAGGCAAAACCATTCAGGACGTAGGTGTAGGCAAGGACTTCATGACCAAAACACCAGAAGCATTGGCAACAAAAGCCAAAATAGACAAATGGGACCTGATCAAACTCCATAGCTTCTGCACAGCAAAAGAAACAATCATTAGAGTGAATCGGCAACCAACAGATTGGGAAAAAAATTTTGCAATTTACCCATCTGACAAAGGGCTGATATCCAAAATTTACAAAGAACTAAAGCAGATTTACAAGAAAAAAACTAACAAGCCCATTCAAAAGTGGGCAAAGGATATGAACAGACACTTTACAAAAGAAGACATACGTGAGGCCAACAAACATATGAAAAAATGCTCATCATCACTGGTCATCAGAGAAATGCAAATCAAAACTACATTGAGATACCATCTCACGCCGGTAAGAATGGCGAACATTAAAAAATCTGGAGACAACAGATGCTGGAGAGGATGTGGAGAAATAGGAACACTTTTGCACTGTTGGTGGGAGTGTAAATTAGTTCAACCATTGTGGAAGACAGTGTGGCGATTCCTCAAGGACCTAGAAATAGAATTTAAGAGATTTTAAATGAAAAGAAGGGTATATGCTATATTCTTGATATGAAAACTCATTATAAATGTAGTAAAAGTGTTAATTGTCCCTAATTGATCTGTAAATTATGTACAATTTCGTTCAAATTTTGAACAGATATTTTCTTGAGCTTTAAAAACTGATTCTAAAGTTGACATGAAAGACCAAGAATTCTAGAAGACTCCATTCCTAAAGAAGAATGGATAGGAAGGATAATATCATTGTAATTATACAATGTGATGTTGCTAGAAGCAAAGATCAATAGAGCAATAGAGAGATAAGAAACAAAATTATGGGTAAAAATTATAGCTGAAACTACAAACCAGATCTGTTTCACTTCCAATTCCTCCACGTACTTCCAGAGCAATCTTTACAAAACACAAACCTGATACCGTCACTGTCCTGCTTAAACATCTTCAGTGGTTTTCCATTCTTTAAGGTTGAGTGTTAGTCTCTTGACGTGACACACTTAGCCTCTTCTTGATGTCTCCTCTGTTTGCTCCATTGCCTCTAATACTCCCCTTTTCTTACTTTTCTCGATATTGTATCCTATCCTTACAGAGATAGTCTCAGTTCCTTGAATTTGCCATTTGTAAAAACTCTGTTTGAATACATCATCTTGCAGACTTTTTTCTGCTTTCTAGTAATGGCTAATTCCAACTCTGCTCGAAATACTGTGCCTAGTAACCAATACGTAACTGCTGAACAAAATGTTGAATAAATAAGACAAAAGTGGCACAGTCCCGATACCCTTTTTATAGTGGAAGGAAATGTCCACTCATGGGTGTTGTATGCATACACAATTGAATCCTTTGTTGTAGCCATTTAGACTAGACTTGTTCTGAGTGGACCAGTTAGTAAGGGAATATCGTTAAACGTGTTGATGGCCAATTGCTCGGAGAATGTCCACATGTGAGCATTTAAGGTAAATTTTGGACGAACAGTTCATTGCTTACTGCATTATACATATTTTGATATAGAATAAATCACATTTTATCATGACATATAATTGAGTGACAAAACAGATGCTAAGCTACAATGTAATGTAGTAAAGAGAAAAGCTATTAATATATTTATTTTATATTCATTTTACATATGTTCATAGTTGCTCATTGTTCCAAATACATATATGAAAATTATCTGGTTTAAAATTGCCTTTACCTCCTTTTGCTTACCTTGAACTAGACATAAACAATCAGTTTCCTCTCTTTCTTTGTAGTATAAATACAATTATGCATATTTTAAAATTTGTTTACAACCATTGTTTGGGAGATGTGTGCATACTTCTCTTTTTACATGCTCTACAGATCTGTCGTTGTGCATTTACATGTGCTTTGTTAAAAAAAAAAAAAGAAGAAAAGAAAAGAAAGAAAAAAAAAAACTAATGGAATGTGAGGCTCAGTCCATCAGTCCATCTCAGGACAGAAGTTTTGAGGCAAATGTTCAAATTGACTTAAAATACATAACTTATAATCCAATTTCCTGTTAACAGTAAATCTTATTGGCATTTTCATTTTATAAGGCAAATGTTGATTTATGCTTGATAATCTTGATTCTTTCTTCACAACTTGAGTCTCAGATTAACAAGATTTTAATGTCATACAAAGCTAGACTGCAAGTTGTACATGCATTCCTCCAGCCTCACTAACTTTCTCATTTGTAAATTATGTTTAAGGACATTACTAAACCCCAGAATCAGCGTGGCCATGCTGAGACAGTGAAGAATGAAACACATGCTCAGTGAAACAGGCTTTCATTTTAATTTGTGTTAAATTGTCAAAGCCTAAATTAATGAATACCAAATGTGAACCTTCAAATGGGCTCATGTGGAAATATTTATATTTGTGGTTATCTTTTTAAATTATATTAAGGGTTTGCTCTTTTGTGGCTATAAAATAAATATGATAACTTCACACCAGAACCCAATGTTCACTCAGTGAGTATAGCAGAAATCAAATAAAAGCAGCCATGCAACTCAAATTAAAGTTCAATATCATTAATTTAATTATAGTACATAATCATTTGACAGTGCTATGAATTGGATTTAAAGGATGATATTGTAATTGATTGTTAATCATTAAGAAGCATGCAGTAGAGATAATGCTGTCTGGGTGGTAGTAAATTACGATTTTATCCTATCCGGAGACCAGATTGTGGGAACAAATGGCTCCTGTCACCATCAGTGAATCATGGAGAATGGAAGTGGAAACAGAGGGCTTCCCTGTGAACATGCGGGACAGAATAATGACCACCATTATAGAGGGCCAACAATGCACCAGCCTGGAGCTAAGCAGTCTACACATATTATCTCATTTGATCTTTACAAAAAACCAAGAGGGTAGATATTATTATCTTCATTTTACAGATGAAAGAAATGAAGTGCAAGTAACTCACACATAGTTGGTCATATACTGCATAATGGGAATGGTGACATGTCTGATTGGAAAGCCCAAGCTTTAAACTGCAACTTATACTCCTTTCTGTGAAAATCTACAAAATGAACTACCCTCAATCTTAATATACTTGGTGATTGCCAGTCACAATATTTATCATTTGCATTCTAATAGCTGTTTGCTAGAAATATTCTCCTTCACTCAGAATTTTTTCAAGTCTCTCTTCTCTCTTTCTTTTGACCATGATCTATAAAGGAGCTTAGAGAATAAATTATTTTACATTTTGATCTGTTTTATTAGACAGCTATATCTGACAAGAAAAGAGTAGTAAGCACATTCCTATGACATACTCTTTGGTTACATTGAAAAGAGATAATGATTAACGGTGGAGACATCTGCCTGGGAAATTTTTACCAAGCACAACACCCAACAATGGTTGAAGGAATTTCTGACACCCAACAATCATTGAAGGAATCCTACTGGATGGGAGGTCAATCATAGCTCATTGTTATTGTTGCTGTTTCCTTATCTGACAGCAATCATTTCATGGTACTGCTACCATATTTGTATGGATTTCTATTGTTTGTAGCTCACTGATGCATGAGGCTAAGCAAAGATATGAAATGAGGCTACAAGATCTTTTTTCACCAGATGATAATAGTTTTTAGTTGAGAGATAAAATTTAGAAGATATTGACTCCCCTTATTTTCATAATTAAACCACAAAACCTCTGAGTCATAATGGAAGAAAATGTTTCTTAATAATAACTTCCAGAATAATGATTGTCCCTAATTCACGATATGTTCACACACAAAAAAAATGTGTTTAGTGGTTTGGAACAATTTTCCCAAATAAGATTAATTAAAATTTAGACCATACAAAACACTTACATACAAAATAAGATTAACTCTCATAGTCCTACATTATAAATCCTACATTATAAATGTTATTTTATATTGCAAACGTAATAACTGAATTCTATAAAATTTGTTAGATAACATGCTGGAGGTCAAACAGCTGTTTAGTATCTGTATAGAAACTGAAATCGGTCCTGGCAGGTGGCTTCCACCTATAATCCCAGGAATTTGAGAGGCCAAGGCAAGAGGATACTTTAGACCACGAGTTCTGAGGCAGCAGTGAGCTATCATTATAACATTGCACTCCAGCCTGGGTGACAGAGCAAGACCCTGTCTCTTAAGAAAAAAAAAAAAAGAAAACTAGAGAGACTGAAATTATGTCCCTTTGAACAAGAACTTGTTTTCTTTTTGTATACCCTATTCATGTTTGGTTTCCTCTTAGTAGTAAATGTTAGTTTCTAACTATCCCTTTGAAAAGTACAGTACAAGTTCAAACTCATAATCGCAGATGCCAAGAACAGATTTTTTTCTCCTGCATGCTCTCTGTCTCTGTCTTTCTCTGTCTGTGTGTGTGTGTGTGTGTGTGTGTGTGTGTGTGTGTGTGTATATGTACACACACACACACACACACACATATACACATATCCATATCTATCTATATATGTGTATATCTATATATCTATATCTATATATACCTTTCTTTCTCTTCTTGCTGGTCTAGTGGTGAATGGGAAATTGTTCTTGTACTGTTCCCATTGAATGACTCAGAATGCCATGGATTTTTCCATGCTAGGACTTCTGGATTATTCATGCAAAGTGAGTGGGAGGTCTAGTGTCAAACCAGACCTGAGTTCAAAGGCACTTAAATCTGTACCTGAAGATTTACTTAACTGAGCACTACTTCCCTGTTTATTAACCAGGCATACTAACACCTTATTTAAATATTACTTCTAAGAATTCATATATGTATGTGATATGTATGTATGAATAAGCATACATTTTATATATCACATACATATATTTCACATATATAGGTAGATATACAGGTATATCACATATATGTATGTGATATATAAAATATATAAAACATTTTGTCTATATTCAGTTTTTCTTTATTCAGTGTTAGAATGCTACAAGCACTGGTTAGAGTCGCTAAGAATAAAAAACAGACAGGTTTCAAGGTGTCTACATTCTGTTGGATGAAAACATACATTAAACAGATATGTCCTATGCCAAGTAGTGATTTGTACTATGAAAGAAAAAAAAGTAGAAATTAGATAAAAAGTGATACAGAAACTCCATTTTACATAACATGTTTAGAGAAGCCCTTTCTGGTAAGGTTACATTTGAGTGATACCAAAGAATGTGATAGAAAGAACATAGCTCGTTGAAGGCAATCTTGTCTATACATTTGCACTCTTAACTCAGTGAAAGGGCTAGCCGGAACATCACACATTTTAGAATACAGTGCTACGTACTCTCTCTGTGTGTGTGTGTGTGTGTGTGTGTGTGTGTGTGTGTGTGTGTGTGTGTGTATGCGTGTGCCCTCCCAGCAAAAGCTTGCAGAATCTTTCAATTGGGCCAGAAGGATTATAAAAATATTTATTACATAGAATTGCCACTACATAGAATTGTTATAGCTAATGTAATATAAACTCTACAGTACAGGCAACAAAATATATGCCATCTTTTACAAGGAAGAGTTCAGTAAACTGAAAAGATAATGTCTAATGAATGCAATAATATGTGCATAGGAAGTATCAGTGTGCGCTGGTTTGAGATTCTCTTGCATATTTGATTCATTGATCTAATGCTCATTTTGCAGTTCTCAAGATATTTCTGCAGGTGACAAGTTACACAACTCATTCTTTGACTTATTTAAAATGGTGATAGGTGTTGATTTTTCGTAGATGTTTTCATTTGAGTGTAAAGAAGTGAAGCTTCCAGGTCGTTTTAGAAACATATTTTATTAACAACCTGGGAAGAATATATCTGGGTCACTCATTTGTCTGATAATATAAGAAATCAGTTATGCTATTCCTTACCCAGCATATGCTTTTTCAGAAATAAATACAACTTTCAAAGCTGCTTTTTTAGTGTTAAGAAAGACAATGTTGAGTGATTATTTTTCACATTAAATATCAACAATGGTATTCTTAGATTAATATAAAATTAATACTAATATTTAATTGTAAAAATTCAAAAAAGTAATGTACAAAAGTGTTTTCTAACACTTAGTAGCCTCTAAATTTCTCTGTAATTGGTTTACTTGTCTCTGTTCTCCACCAAGACTGAGCCCCATAGAACTGTGTCTGGAGAATAGTAGAAGCTTGACAAATATTTATTCAATAGAAAAGAAAAACCATATCATTAATGGAAATAAATGAATATGGGCTACCACTCTGTATAATTACTATAAGCGTTGATTTGATTGCTTCACATACTGTCACAAGTTAAATGCCCATTAGTGTCCTAACAGATTATTTGGGGCTAAAATGGAATGAAGATTTTCACATTTTTGGTATACTTTACTTTCAATATTTATGGGAAAAATATTCCCTCTTAAGGTAAATAATGTTTCCAATTTTGAAGGAACTGATATTCATGAACAAACCGTCCTAGATCCTATAATGCTTTATTAATTTATTTTCATAGCTATCTTTTATATTAAATCACAAGCTCCATAAAGGCAGGAACCAAGTTGTATTAATATTTTTCTCTGTATCTTCAGTGCCAGGTATAAAAAAAGAATTAAACATATTTCTGTTGAATGTTGAATTGATAAAGTGTGAACAAAGGATATTACATTTGGACTCTCTTTTCTACATTTCAATGCCTGGTTAACTTTTTAACAAAGATACCCATTAG
Source organism: Cebus imitator (assembly GCF_001604975.1). Classification (NCBI taxonomy): domain Eukaryota; kingdom Metazoa; phylum Chordata; class Mammalia; order Primates; family Cebidae; genus Cebus; species Cebus imitator. Next base: position 10,374,856 of record NW_016107318.1, read on the forward strand.
TATAATAACATGCTGTTGTCCTGGACATAGATTATGGATACAGTTTTTAAGTGACATTTGTTGGGTTCAAACCCATTAATGTCCACAACATCCCGCCAAGCCATTAGTTGTTGTGTGCTGGCAACCAATGATTTCCAATTTAACATTCTGTCATCCTAGCTCGTTCATGATCTTTAGTTTTATTATTTTATAATTTATTGACACCAACTATATTTTTCTGATGTCAGTTTAGCTTTGTCTCAAGGTATAGCCCTGGGTTTGTTTGTTTGTTTATTTATTTATTTATTTATTTATTTATTTTTAAGTCTGTCCAAGTCCTAACCACAAGGTGCTATTTTCAAACTTACGTTTGGCAAGCATTGAACATTCTCTTTATTGGGTAATCATAGAGTGTATCCCCATTTTAAGGACTCGGAGAGATTTTGGAGATTAACATACTGATGAATGGACCTTGCTCACACCACCATTACTCTTTCATTTATTGATTGACTTAATAAATATTGATTAAGGTTTTATAATATACCACTCTGCCAGGATCTGGATATACAATGGCAAACAAGATTGACTTGGTCTCTGCCTTAATAGAATTTACCATCTAGCAAGGAATAGATAATCTTTGGAATACATTTTTTAAATGCTACTTATGAGTATCTTAATTTTCTAAATCCTACAAAGATGTCATGTTTTAATTTTTTAATGAGTATAATAATTTTTCTAATTTATTTTTTTCTTCACCCAAAGCATTACTTTAAAAAAACAAGTGATAACATTGTGACTATGGTTTATATTTCCAAATTTTCTCAACAGCAAGGCATTAAATCCAGAAGCCAGTAATGAACTGGTAAGCCTTCAATCTTTGAATATATTTAGCTATTATAGCAGATATTTGGCATGCCCCAGATCACTAATGTGACTTTCAATGAGAGTTTTTACTATGGTTGTAAAAGAGAACTGAAGTAGGGCTGGGTATGAAGGCTCACACTTGTATCCTAGCACTTTGGGAGGCTGAGGCAGAAGGATCATTTGAGGACAGGAGTCTGAGACCAGCCTGGGTAATTGAGTGAGACCTATCTCTTAAAAAAAGAGAGAGAACAGAAATAAAATATGACTTAAAAATTAAAACAAGAATAATAAAAAATCCAATGAGAGTAGTTAAATAAGACAAAGTCTGGAAAGTATGATTAATCAAGTACTATCAGGGACCCATGATTGCCAAAGTAAAATTGCGCTCAAAGAAGGTTGAATAGAATAGAGACCAGTGAGAAGAACCCTGGCCATAGTATTTTTCAGACAATCAGATGCAGAGACTGTAATGGAAATTTGATGAAAGATAAAGGATGGTTGACCAAGATGGAGTTGAGATTGTGATGAACTTGGCAAGATGGCTGGCTTATGAACAATATCCTAGAAATCATTACTTGAGTATAATACTGTAAAATGGTTTTTCCTCTTATAAATTTTATTACTGTTATTTCTTCTTTGTTTAAGTATTTGTCTTTCAGATTCTATTATTTATGCTCTCTATCAGTTTCCCCTTATTTCAGTGCATTTTTAAAAGTGTAATCCAGGTTTTACCAGTTTCCTTGATTTTACGTTTCTTACCCCTCAAAGATGACGTTTACTAAGGGCAGTCTGAAGATTGCTCTTTACTTTTTTTTCCTCTTTGGTGTTCTCCAGTGTCTCCAAGTGAGTTAGCCCTCTACTGCCAGGAACAAGGTTATAATACATTACAGGACTGTAGTCTCTTATATTCTGGAACCACGACAAATCAAGTAGAATTGTCCCATCATATTGTCCCAACAACCTCATTAGACTAACAAACATTGTAGTAATGACTATATAAAGTTCTTTTACTGCAAAGTTAAAGTATCAGAATATAACAATAAATAGTAATATGCTGCACATTAAAATTTCACCTTCTTTGAGCTCAGTTTCCAACAATGGCAAAGTACTTTGAGGTAGACTCATGCTCAAAATGAAATTCACCAAAAAATTATTTAAAGGCATCAAAGAGTCACTGAGGCAAATACTCTGTGTGTATGTGTGCGCGTGTGTATGTGTGTGTGTGAGTGTGTGTGTGTGTGTGTGTGTGTGTTGTGAATCTGCAGCCTTTTTAATTCTAGGTATCTGGTGATTTGAGATTGAGGGCAGGAACCTGAGAATACTGAGTTGAACAGAGGGACATATCTATGGACCAGAAAAAACAGAATTGTTGTTGAAATTTTTCCAGAGCTGAGGAGATAAAATGGATGTGTAAGGATTCACAATCCAAGAAAGAAAATACTGGTAAAGAATTAAGTCCAACAAACAACCATTTTCCCTCTAAACATATGAAAGTTCTTAAGATGAACAAGACAGGAAATTAAAAAACTAAATGGAAAGCTTAAAATCAAATAGAATTTTCACCAACCTTTTTATGTTGAGTAGACAAGGTTGATCTTCCTGAACTACCAAGGATAAGCACTCAGACTTTCATTTGGAACCCAGAGGCTATACCTTTGAGTTGGGGGCATCCAAAGATAACACTGAAAATCTCCACTGAAACCTAATTGAGATTAGTTTCAGTTGACTAAAGTTATCAGTTCTTCATCCTATTTTTCTATTAAGAGAAAGGTAAACTGTTTTTGGAGGAAAATAACATTACCTAAAGGAAGTATGAGTTGTCATACACAATGTAGAGCAGTCAATTAGAGAATATCATGCCAAATGATAGAAACAGATGGCAAAAATCAAGAGATTAAAAGACAATAGCTATAGAACCACACATAACACAGAAACTGAACTAATAGTGTCTGTAAAGTAATTATGATGAATAGTTTCAAGTAAATACATGAAATGATGGAGAATTGTATCAGCTTATTGAAATCTATAAAATAATCAAATGGAAATTTTAAAATGGCAAAATATAAAACAGAAATTAAGAAACTAGCAGATAGATTTAATAGCATACCAGACATAGCAGAGGATAGGATTAGTGAATTGGAGGACAGATCAATAGCAAATATTCAAAGTAAAGCCAAAGAGAAAAACAGTACAAAAAATAAAAATATGTTATTGTACACACAGTAAGCAATTGTATATTGATAATTGGAGTTCTAAGAGAAGAAGAGAAATATGTTGGTCCAGAAGAAATATTTAAAGAAATAATAGCTAAGATTTTTTCCAAAATTGATGGAACACATGAACTCAAAGTTTCCAAAAAAAGAAATGTGTGAACCAGAAGAAGGATAGTACATAGACGTCTATGCTAAGTACATCATAGGCAAATTTCTGAAAAACAAAGACAATGAAAAAATCTTAAAAACAAACACACACACAATGACACAGCATCTTCAAAAGAACATTAATAAGACAGCAAATTTTTCAACAAATTGATGAAATCTATAAGAACATGGAAAGATAACATTAAATTGCTTAAAAAATCACAAACTAGAATTGTATATCCCATATAAGATTACAGGTTTCAAAAATGAAAATAAATAAGAGAACTCTCTAATAAAGCAAAGCCGAGATAATTCATCACTGGTAGATGAGCCCTGAAAGAAAACCTAAAAATGTTCTTCAGGCAGAAGAAAAATGATCACAAAGGGTAACAGAGAAATGCAAGGAAGAATGAAGAATAATGGGAAAGGTAAATATGTAGTATATATAAACAAATAATGACCATACCAAACACTAGTCATCATGTTTTAGAATATTAAAATATTACCCGGGATTAAAATATATGATGGCAACAGCATAAAAGTGAGACTAGCAAAACTAATGTGTCCTAAGGTCCTAGCCTTGTAGGTGAAATTGTAAATGTAATAATTTAAATCAAACTTCAGTAATCCAAGGCTTCAAGCTTGACTATCCAGAAAAACCACCAAAAGACAGTAAAATATTCTAAACTTCAAAAGTTATTGAGGAAGAATAACATAATAAAAATATGTAGTTACTCTAAAGAAGGTAAAAAAGAAGAGAAAATGGAACACAATATAAGTTGATTTTAAAAAACAAATAGAGTGATGATAGATGTATACCCAAACATTTTATTGAATATATTAAAAGTAAATAGAATATATATTCTGATTAAAAGACAAAGTTTATCTAAACAGACTTTATTTATCAGGATCCTGCACTGAATTTAAAAACATAGAAAGAGATCATGAAACATGAACCAAAAAGGTTGATATAATTTTACTAATATCAAATTAGACTTTAAGGTAAGAAGTTTTATGAAAAGAGAGGGACATTTCATAATATTAAAGAGTTCTACAACTAGGAATATATAAAAATTCTAAATCTACACGTACTCAATAACACAACATTGAAATATATACAGCATAAATTGATGTAACTAAAAGAAGATATAGGCAAATCCACAGTCAATCGGAAAACTTTCACAAACCTCTCTGAGCAGGTAAATGATATAACAAGCAAACCAAAGCAATCAGGAATTATATAAAACAACACAATCAACATATATTGACTCATGTCAACACGTTAGCTCACACCAAGCAGGCTGCTCCTGGGAAAATTCCCTCCGTTTTTGACCTAGCTCTCCATCCTCATATTATCACCAAAAATCACAGGTAGGTCTGTCTGCAAAACTTTCTCCCCTGCCTTGGGAAAATGCCAACCCTTCTACACAAGGCATTCTCATTTGTGTTCCTCTCCAGGAAATATCAGTTGTCATCCAGATATCTGATGTTTTCAGGTTCTAGGTAAAGGATGTACCCTAGACCCCGAGATAGTGAATATAAGTCCTCTTAGTCAAGTGTTGTCTTCCCACTACTGAGACCCCTGGAATTGCTATGTCCGGTACTAATGAACCTTTAACGACGTTTCTCTCTCAAAGGCAAATATTCTATTAATTTAAAAAAAGAATTGTTATCCAATGAGCCCTAACCTTAACTTTTAGTTACCCTGTTTGCTCATCAGTGCACTAAAAAGCACTGGGCTCTATCCTCCTCTGTCAGCCTGGCAGTAACAAAAAAAATGACATTACAGCTTTCAATGGCTGCTTCCACTGCTACCCGGGGAATGGCACAGGCTTTAATTACCTGGCTTTTCCTCTAATAAAAGGAGTTTCAGCTTCGTCTGGCCAAATATGAATGCATTCTTCTCCCACGAGAAAGAAGAGCAAGGGTAATGGACAATTTACCAGTTGAATGAACCTCTGTGATAATCTAAGAGTTGTTCAAACATGTCCAGATGACACACAAAAAAGATATTCCTATCAGGAAAAATATTTAGAAAATAATGATTTTAACTGTTAGTTCCTAGCATGCGTTTGAAAACAAAAAACAGATCACAGAAAAAATTGAGTATCTTGGCAAAAAGGGAAAAAACATAAACTGATTTAGTTATAATACTGTATTATATGCTACTTTCGTATGTATTAACAATATCTATAATATTTAAAATGTATACAGTGCATAAATCATGCCAAATATTTTTGTAAGCACTGAGCAAATATTAATTATCTGCAAACTAATAGGATCCTTATTGTTCAAGTGAGAAACTGACACTAGAAGTAAATAGCTTGTCCACAGTCACAAGGATAGTGAGGATAAGAAGAGATTTGAACACAATAATCAAGCTTTGGAGATTGTGCCCTTAATAATTTTTCTATACTAAATTCAATGGTAAATTAAAAATTTTAGCAAGATTTCATCAAACAATACACTGTTGAGATACATTATTCTGGCTTCTTCTTTGCCTTGAACAAAATTATGAATTAAAAGAATATTTTATTTAAGACCTTCCCAGAAATTCCGTACTACATTTTCCCCCATTTACACAGCTGTCTCCCACCAGACACCAGGGCGTAGAATTGGTGCTAGGACCCAGATCTCCTGATCCCATTCAAGGCTCTGTCCCTCTTGCCACCAGATTGCAACACTGATTTTTCCATCTGGTGTCATATTTCTAGAGCTATCATACACAGTCTCACTTCTGTGTATTTCACAGACCTTGGTTTTATTGCATAATTGCACCAAAGAGCTCAGTTCATTACCATTCTGAGAAACTAGATTTGACTGCCATTGTGGCAGTTTGTACTGAAATTACTAAAAACATTCAGAATTAACTTTTCAACTGACAACAATCGAAGACTAAATTCTTGTGTTTCTAACCTTACACCTACCCAGGAATAAATTATGTGATTTTTGCATTTGCTAAGATTCTATTTCTTCATCTTTTCTGTTCGGGCACACATAACATTGGTGAAATGCATTGCCTTCTCTGTACAGCTCTTCTCACATTTCTTTTTCCTTATGGACTTTATTTTATGACCAGATAGAATAATTAATATTTTCCTGTAGAAAAGTGTACTGTAATAATAGAAATGTTAATACCAGACATAATATTTGTTAATATCTACAGACAGATGCTTGCATAATACTGGAAATTGGTTTGTGAAATATAAGGTCATGAGACATTTTTCTGATGGTTTCTATAGTTGGAAAATAATAGAATGGCTTCAGTAGAAAAATAAATCTTGGGTTGGAATGTGGTTTGCAATGTAACTTCAAAAAATTATTCAAAATTATACTTTAAAGATTGATTAAATCCAGGAGTTATTCAGCCCTGTCTGCAGAACTTTTTCTGATATGTTAAACCTTTGAAGAAACAACAAGAACTATACTTTGTCATAAATTTACAGAACAAAAGGAGAGTGAGCTTTCACTATTGAGTAGTTACACTGCTAAATAGAAGATTTGCAGTAAATCCCAATGTAATTGCAGTTTGGGCTTGAAATATTTAGCCGTGGACATGGTACATAGGTTTGTCAAAGGCTTGAATGGTATTTCCAAAGATAAACACTGCCTATCCTATACTTCAATAGAAATAAAAGATCTGCAGTAACAGATCCAGAGTGGGTGTTGGTATATTTCATTTTTAATGCTGATTGAGTGCCTATGCTTTGGCTTCTAAAATAATTGACTGTTCTATTTCCATGATGGGTCTTTTTCATACATTTTACCTCCAAGGACCTTCTTAGCATGTGGCTTCAATAAAGGAATTATTTTCTTTTGAGACCCATGTTTTTAATCCAAATGACTATTGTCAGGAGTGGTCTTGAAAATCCTAAAAAAGCATTTTAACTATTTTGATAATAGAAAAATGGTACGAAAAACAGAACTATCGCTTGTAAGTGGGCAATTTATAATATACTTGAGTGATGGTAAGATTTAGAAAATCAGATTATCTTAAGTATTTACGTTCATTTGTGCATTCACAGGGAGAAACAGAGATAGTGTTTAATAAGAGTGTAGGATAACGTGAAATGAGACAGTTGACTAAACTGTTAACTTCTTGAAGGCAGAGGCTGTCTCTAGTTTTTTATTGTATCCAAGACATCCAGCACAGGCTCTGTCAAATAAACAAACACATTTACTCATTTAAGGAATGAATGAGCCCTGTATAAGAATTTCATCTTGTAGGCACCAAGGAACCAGTTGAGTTTCAAAACAAAACGCACACTCTTAGCGGAGGATAACTAGAGTGTTAGGAGGTCTGGAACACACATCCTATCTATAAGACACAATTAAATTAATTGGGAATATTTATTCCAGAAAAACAAGGCTTTACGAAGCTATAATCAGCCTCCAAATAAATGAAGCTCCACTGTATGCAAAGAGGAAAAAATACCTGTGTAGTTCCAAAGAAAAAAAATTAGAATGAATGGTTGAGTTTAATGAAGAATGATGGAGCTCAATGTAAGGGAAAAATCTTTCTAATTTAGAATTGTTCAACATCGGGAGAGGCTCCTTATTGCGTGTGGGTGCTACATCACTGCCAGTATTCAAGCAAAGCTGAAGATGAGTTTCTCAAGTGGGGAAATCATGTTGTAATCCTTGCATCTATCCTCATATTTGTCACATGGCAGGATCCAACACATGTTTATAGAATAAATATGGCACAGGCTTAATAGCAACCTCTCAGGGATATTGTAACCTTGCCCATTTCCCCATGTTTAACATATACCTCTATTTTCTTTGCAGGAACTCCGCAAGTTCTCTATAATTTAAAGTCAATAGGAAGTACATTGAACTTAAGAATTTAACTGAAATAAAGTGTATTTTTATCACCAGACAGCTAAGATGAATGAAAATGGTGTGTAAAGAAAACCATAGTTTTAGAAAAATTAGTTGTATTATCATAGATTATTATACTTTTACTTTTAAGTGTCCTTCATTTTTCACATGAAAGCCAGCCTATTTAAAAGTGTTTAATATATTTTCATGAATGATTTAACTTCAAAAATAGCTTCAGTAAATATTTGATATGCTGTTATTAAATTTTCTTTTTCTGACCTAACCTTTTGACAGTTATTTTACTTTGGCCTGATATTATTGGATTTAAGTCATTTCCACATTTGGATAGTCATTCCAAAGAAAAATTTGATAGAAAATGTATGTTTTTGCCTTCTTATTAAAGGTTATCTGTCCCAGAAACTTACATTTATCTAGATAAAGTAAGTCCAAATGGCAGCCTACTATTCTGCTGCAATAGTAGGATCAACTTAAACAGATCAAGGGGAAAAGAGTGTCAGAAACACAAAGAGATATTTTGTAAAATATATCCTAATCTTGCCAAAGAGATATGTATCTTTTTTTTCTCTCTAAGAGGCCAAATAGCACAAGGAGGGTTTTGACTGTTAGTAAGGCAAAGGAAGCTAATGAATTTTCACAAGGTTTCATTATATATTCTCTCCAAAAGCAAATTTAATTGATTTTATAGTATTTATTTTAATACAAAATAGCAAATCTGACACACTCATCTCCCTCCCTTCTCTTCTGAATCCCCACAAAAACCAAACCAAAAAAAGACATGTAAAAAACTTAAGAAAATCATAATAGTGTTGATCAGGAAAGGGAGGCCATGGGAAACTGGAAATTATAAAATATCTTACAAGAAAAAATATTAGAAAAAAATTAGATTGAAGTGGAAGATAATAGAAAGTACAAGGATAGGAGCTACCATACCCAAATTCAGAAAGATCATGTTCTAACCTCAGAATCTTCTGGCAAACATTGTAGCAATTAATGAAAGAACTATTTGTAGGTCAACTGCAGTAGTGGGGCTCCATTTGTTCATCCCACATGCTTTCACTCAGTGTGCAGGTATTGTATTCTAAGGAGAATTTTCTACATACAGTGAGCTTATGGTACAGATGTGTGGGGATCTAAGAAAGGAGTAGTTTTTGAAAATAGCGTATGTGAATAGAAGAAATGATAACACAAATGAAATCACACACAAAAGGATGTCAGCTATACTTGAGAAGGAATTGCACTAGATGTTTCCATCATTGAACTAAAACCGACTCTTATTTTGACATGTAAGGGTCCCAGCATGTATGGCAGTTTTACCCTCATGCATTCTAAAATGGAAGTGGCCAGTCAGTATACGTAGAATCTATAATTAATTCTTAAGGGAAACAGCTGCCTTTTTAAGAGAGAAGTCTGAGAAACAGGCTTATCCACCTGCAGAGGAAAGATATATAACTGTTGCCCAAGTTCACAAACCTAATCCTTTAATAATATGCATGAACAACTATAAAACAATAATTTTGGTCCTCGAATTTCATAAAACCAAACTATCAATCACATATGAAGGCAAATGGAGATATTTAAAAATAGGCAAAGACAGAATTGAGCTCAATTTTCTAAAGTGGTATTCCAGTAAAACTGTGAAAGAAAGATGGCATGAGATAAATAAACAAGGGACAACTGCAGGGCGTAAGAGGATTGTGGAGGGCTAACATTAAGAGAAATACCTAATGTAGATGATGGGGGGATGGATGCAGCAAACCACCATGGCACATGTATACCTGTGTAACAAACCTGCACGTTCTGCACACGTACCCCAGAACTAAAAGTATAATTTTTTTAAAAAATGAGACAACTGAACGAACTGAAAAAAGGAAAGGAAGTGCAAAAATAATTCATTGGGATTCTAGTAGGCTTTAACATTTTGGATTATCTCTTCAGAAGTAAGGGCTTTTATGACAGAGCAAAACACATTTTTTGTTTTATAAGTAAGAATATATACCTATTTATAAAATTGCCAAGATTGAGTTTGCTGAATTAAATTACTTGGTTCACTACATAGACAAAGAAGCAAATATAGTTTAAAAATAAGTATTATACAAACATTAAAAATACAAAACAATAACATGTTAAGAATTAGGATGTAGAAACTGCAATGATATGCTATTTCAAGTTACACACATAGCCACTATAAAAAACTAAAAAACAAAACTGGCAAAAAAAGTAACTAATTCCAGAGATTGGGCAGATCGTACTGGATAGCAATACTTTGATATATTTTAGGTGTTTCTGTATAGATAAAACTTTTGTCATGTTTATGTATAAATTTTAATAAAATGGACTAGTTTTAGTTACATTTTTCAAAGTAATCTATGAGATACTGAAGGGTTTTGCATCAATATAATTTTATAGAAATGTTTTAATGTGTATTTCCATTTATATTTTATAATATATAATTTATATTTTTTGACAGGTTATAAAGATAATCACATTTGTGTTATAATTTATTGTATGCAAACTATTTTAAAAGTCATTTGTGATGGACAGGGTAACTATGTGATACATCCGTTATTAATACTCTTTTCAGGTGAAAAAACTGAGGCACAAAACCTTAAATATCTTATTAATAAATTGTGGAACCAAGGTTCAGTCTATAAATCTAATGTATGGTAATGCCTGAATATCCCTCAGTATTTGCTAGTTTACAATAAAGGGAGGAGCTATTCTCAGTAGCTGCTTTTCAGTTCCATTCTCCTTGCATAACCACTTCCAAATTCCTTTAGATGACCTTGAATTTGAGAATGATGATACAAAAACATCTATGCTTGTGGATAGTTCAAAACTCTACTGGAAGTGTTATTATGTTTGCTTATTTAATTCTTTCCCAATTACTATGAGATAGGCCCTGATATTATTTCCATTTACTAATGAGTAAAACTGAGGCTTAGAGTGATTAAATAATTTGCTCAGGATCTCGCACCGAGTTAATGGCAGAACTTAGTTTTAAACCACAAGTTTCTTCAGACTCCAAAACCTGTTAACTTCAGTACTATATGATACTGCTTACCATAAAAATTCATTGACCATTTATTATATGCCATGCATGATGCTAAAAACTCTACATATATTATTTCATTTAATCTTTACAACTGTCTAAAAGGTAGTAGGTACTATCCTTATCCTTGTTCTACAAAGAGAAGTTAAATCATTTTCCAGTCACACAGTTGATTAGGTGCAGAGTTGTGTTTGTAAAACCATATTTGTGATTCCTGAGACTAAAATTTTAATCTCCACGGTACAGCTTCTTCTAAGCACCTAGCCTGAAGCTGTAGAACTGCTAAGATACAGAATAATGACAGAAATATTTTTAACTCTACTAATACAGTTAGGCAAGATGGTAGTATGGAACGAAAGAACACAGAACTTAGCATCAAATCAATTTATCTTCTAATTGTCATTTTTCACATTCTGATTATCTGACTTTGAACCTTTACTTATTTTCATTGGAAAGGGCATCATAATGTTTATATGACAAGACTGTCATAGGGATTAGAGACTAGATACAGGATATTTGTGGCATATGGTAGAAAGCCAATACATTGTAACAATTTCTATTACATTTGCACTTGTCTATCCTTTAGATAAACATCTCTACTGGAGTTGATTTGCAGAATGGGAAAACAGAATTTGCACTAGACATAGAATACTCATCCTTTACATTATAAAGTTAAAGCATAATTAACTTGTCCCTGGTGTGGTGATCCAGTTGCTGTCATGTGCCTTATAAAAGACTATAAATACTTCCACCAACTGTGTAAAAGCATTCCTATTTCTCCACATCCTCTCCAGCATCTGTTGCTTCCTTGCAATTCCTCAAGGATATGGAACTAGAAATGCCATTTGACCCAGCAATCCCATTACTGGGTATAATATGCAAAAGATTATAAATCATTCTACTATAAAGACATATGCACACGTATGTTTATTGCAGCACTATTCACAATAGCAAAGATTTGGAACCAACCCAAATGCCCGTCAATGATAGACTGGATAAAGAAAATGTTGTACATATACACCATGGAATACTATGCAGCCATAAAAAGGGATCAGTTCACATCCTTTGCACGGACATGGATAAAGCTGGAAATCATCATTTTTAGCAAACTAACACAGGAATAGAAAACAAAACACCACATGTTCTCACTCATAAGTGGGAGTTGAACAATGAGAACATATGGGCACAGGGAGGGGAATATCACACAATGGGGCCTGTCTGGGGGTAGGGGGGCTAGGGGAGGCATAGCATTAGGAGAAACACCTAATGTAGATGATGGGTTGATGGGTGCAGCAAACCACTATGGCACATGTATACCCATGTTAACAAACCTGCATGTTATGCACATGTATCCCAGAACTTAAAGTATAAGTTTAGAAAAGACAACATAAAAAAGCCAAAGATGTTCAAAATTAGTAATCTGTTAGATATGTGTAGAATTCCACAGCTGTCATTTGTGTTTTTTGTTTTTGTTTTTGTTTCCACAATCAGGGCCTCTTCTAGCTTATGTGAACACACTGAGTGAATTACAGAAACATACCTTCTATGAGCAGGTGCATCCCTAAGGATATAAAACTCTCTACAGAGACATTTTTTTTTCTTTTTTAAACTTTAAAATTTTATGTTTAGGGGTACATGTGAAGGTTTGTTACATGGGTAAACATGTGTCACAGGGGTTTGTTATATATATGATTTCATCACCCAGGTATTAAGCTCAGTATCCAATAGTTGTGGTTTCTGATTTTCTCCCTCCTCTCACTCCCCTTCAAGGAGACTCCAATGTGTGTTGTTTCCTCTTTGTGTTCATAAGTTCTTATCATTTAGCTCACACTTATAAGTGAGAACATGTGGTATTTTGTTTTCTGTTCCTGTATTAGTTTGCTACAGATAATAGCCTCCAGCTCCATCCATTTTCCCACAAAAGACATGATCTGATTCTTTTTCTATGACTGCATAGTGTTCCATGATGTTATATGCCACATTTTCTTTATCCACTCTGTCACTGATCAACATTTAGGTTGATTCCATGTCTTTGCTATTGTGAATAGTACTGCAATAAACATTTATATGCCTGTATCTTTATAATAGAATGATTTAAGTTTCTNGCTGATTCCATATCTTTGCTATTGTGAATAGTGCTGCTTATGAACATTCATGTGCATGTGTCTTCATTGTAAAATGATTTATATTCCTCTGGGTATATACTCAGTAATGGGATTACTAGGTTGAATGGTAGTTCTGTTTTTAACTCTTTGATGAATCACCATACCACAATGGCTGAACTAATTTACACTCCCACAAACAGTGTATAAGTGTTTCCTTTTCTCCACAACTTCATCAGCACCTGCTATTTTTTAACTTTTTAATAATAGCCATCTGACTGCTATGAGATGGCATCTCATTGTGTTTTTGATTTGCCTTTCTCTAATGATCAGTGACATTGAACTTTTATTCATATGCATGTTCACCACATGAGTGTGTCTTCTTTTGAGAAGTATCCATTCATATCTTTTGCCCACTTTTTAATGGGGTTGTTTGTTCTTCTCTTGCAAATTTGTTTAAGTTTCTTACAGATGCTGGATTTTAGACCTTTGTCAGACGCGTAGTTCGCAAATATTTTCTTTCATTCTGTAGGTTGCCTGTTTACTCTGTTGATAGTTTGTTTTGCTCCATATAAGCTCTTAGGTCTAATTAAATCCCACTTGTCAATTTTTGCTTTTGTCTGAGATTGCTTTTGGCGATTGATTTTGCCATGAAATCTTTGCCCACTCCTATATCCAGTAAGGTATTGCCTAGGTTGTCTCCCAGAGTTTTTATAGTTTCGTGTTTTACATTTAAGTGTTTAATCCATCTTGGGGAGTTCAACATCAGGACTCACAATTTGGCTACGTAAGAGCAGACTGAGGTTCAGGCCTGCTTCTTCTTTGTATGAGTGCCTCTGTACAACACACAATTGGCCTAACTCTTTATGATTGATTGGCTTGCTCAAATAACCCTGAAGATTAAAAATCTGTGGCAGTTTGTAATCCAGACTCAGAGAAGTTAAGTACTTGACTAGGGTTAAAGAACTAGTAAGAAAGCTGAAGTTCAGTAAAAGTCTTCCTGCTCTATGCTCAGTGGTCTTTCCATGAGTTTTTATAGTCTGCTGCCTCCAATGATCGTTTATCGGATTGGGTCAAGCATATTACAGAAAATGCAAGATGTAATAATCTGTACAGTTATAACACAAAAATAATAATCTAGACCTTTATTTCCTTATACACTGAGACTCTTCACGTTTTAGGTTTCCTCAAAAATTAGTTTGAATAATAGTTTTGTGACCTACAATAATATTTTTATGTAACTGTCAAATATGAAAATTCTAAGAAGTGAACTATATCCAGCAGTCTGTAGTTCCTCAAAGAGATCTCTAAAGTTCTTTCAAAATATCTAAGATAAATGTTTCTAGAAACTTTGTTTAATTTTGTATATACCCTTTCCTAATTTTTTATTAGTGTTATTTTATTTAAATTTTAAATAGATCTGCTTTTAATCAGGGTCTTCATGTTAAAAATGTTCCACCCAGAAGAAAAATAAATTACATGCATGAGATGAAGGCGCAATAGACACCATTTGCCATAATAAACAACTCAGCAGTTCTTTAACACATGGCCCATATTAAGCAATTGAGAAATCTGACAACTTTACAAATAATTTTGGCACAGACTTGAAAATGTGGATTTCAGGATTCTTTGGCCCAGTTAAAAAAATATATTTTATTCCTACAACAATAATTATTGCTAAATTAATGAATAAATAATAAAACATCTAGATAACAGAAAGAAGGTCATTTTATTTACAATTTAATCATATATCACTTTTTCCCTGAACAAATAAACAAAACCTTAACTTATGGCAATTGCTATGTGTCAACACACTATGCTGAGTATTGTGGATTTAGTGATAAATGAACAATTCCTGCCTCCAAGGAGCGCACTCTCTAATATAGAGTAAAATATTGTAAAAACAACTTTCAGTATAATACAGATATGCTTATGATATTTTCAACATAGAGCAAGAGGCAATTAATTATGTTTGGCTAGAGCTGTGCAGGGATCATGGAAGGAGATGACATTTGAATTGTTATTAAAAAGATAAATCATTTGGCAGAGAGAAAAAAAAAGAATGTTTAGTAGTGGGATGTTGGACAAGTCACTAAACCTGTTTAGGTTAATGTTACTACACAAGAGTACGAAAATACACAGTTTTACTGCTGTGGCTGCTATAGTTATTAATTTAGTTCTAAATCTAGCTACAGATTTTGAAAACATTTCTTTTCTCTACTACGAAAGCATTAGTTAAGTATTGCAAACAATTTGTAGTCACAAACTTTTTCCTCATTATGAATTATCAAAGGAGTGCAATCACCAGGGAGGATCAAACCATCAAAGCTGGCATATGTAAAGTTCATGGCTAGTGTCCCCAGCCTGCTCTTTGTAAGCTTGTTTTCCTACTTCTTGGCATCTGCTGCCTTCTCCAGCCAGACCCCAATGTTTCCTTGCCTTTTATGTTTCCCATTATTAAAATCTGCTTTCCTGAATCATTTTTTGTTTCCAAATTAGTTTCTTCATGTTGGATATTTCTAATGAAAACAAAACTAAATGTTTCTTTCTAAATATAGTAACCAAGCTTTGGAGCATCTTTGTGGCTTATGATCTGGTTTTATAGGGACATAAAGCAATGAAAACGTCTATATTCACATTTTTTATTAGTGTGATGTTTAGAGACAAAAATGAGTATTTAATTCCCCAAAGAACTGATGTTTCACAGAGAATTTTATTTTATTCTCGAATGTGAGCCTTTTTTCCAACACTTATTACACTTTTTGTAAAGGTCGAGATAGAATTCCTTTGAACCATTGTTAGAGCCCATTCCCAGGGATGGTTCCTGTGAAGAAACATGAGGTTTTGTTTGCCTTTTAAAGAATTCACTAGTTCTTTATACTATTGTGAATCACTGCCTGAGTGTAAAGCTATTTCAAGACATTCTTTGTGGACTGCTGTTTCAGATCTCCTTTATCAAACTATAGCGGCCCATAGGGTTCCTTGCTCAATACTCTTGCATCTTTCTTTATTCCATGTGACAAACCCTGGCTATTATTTTTGAAGCCACACAGTATTATTAGATATCCATGTTACAATATTATGACCTTTGGGCCAATTTTGGGACACCCAACCCATGTATTAAATGAATTAAGGATATGTTGCACTTATTTGGAAAATCAAAATCAAAATCTCCAAGAGCCTAACAAGATGCATCCAGATAATTGAGACTCTGAAGGTTTTATTTAAATTATCCGTAGCTATAGAACATCCAATTCTCTCTTTTATGAAGAGAGTTCCCCTTTTGTCAGGTCTATAGAAGCTCATCAATAACAGTTTTCATAATTTTAATGTTGTAAAAAGCCTAAGAGATGTCTAGTCAACCCTGTCATTGAGCTCAGAGAGGTTAAGGAATTCTTTCCTGTTAGAAGGAGTATCCTGTTAGAAGGGCCACCAGAACTGCTTTTTCTTCAAATGGCAAAATCTGCTTTCTTTACTACATCATGAGAATTTAATGATAATGACTCCATTTTTATGTCACTGTGCCTGATACTTAAAACTAACAATGCAGATTGGGAAGTAGGCTGTGGGGCAAAACTTTGTGGTCAATTATGCCCAAGTAAAAATTCATTCCTGGTTCTTAAATACTCTGAAGTTGGACGAGTTTCGCTTTCTGCAGTTATAAGTGGGGGAAAATTCTATGGGGTTGTTTGCAGGGTTAATAAAATACAGAGCGCTGTTAACATAGAATTCAACATAGATTAGGCACTTTAAAAAGGTAATAATGTTAATATGCCTAATAATAATGACACTTAATGCCACAATGCAGAAGCTTACAAGGGTGGCTGTTTAGAAGACCTTTGCATGAGATTAAGTGGCAATGCCCTGTAACAGACTTTTGTGGTAACCTTCACTTTCCCTCTGTGATACCTTTCACAACTCGAATTAGACAATCATTTGAGCAATAAATTTTTTAGTTTCTTCTAGACTGTGATTCTGAGTACCTGTAGCATTTCATGAGAACAAGGACAGATCTGCCTTGTTTACCATTCTATCTACTCCCCCTCCAACCCACCTCCATCCAAGTAATTTGCACGGTGCTTGGCAAATAGACAATATTACATATTTCTATTATTACATTGTCTTTCCAACTCTGAAATGGCAAAGGATGAGTGGAATCATAGAGATTTATAAAGGGAAGTAGGTCTTTGGATGTCCCTGCTATGACTCATAGTGCAAAGGTATGTCCTACTCCCAAGGCAAGTGGAGGAAAAGAATTTGAATCAGTTTAGTGTCGGACCTTCCCATGTACTTCAAAAAATTGGTGTTTCACCACATACTTCCATCCTTTAGGATGTTTGTTTTGTGTTAGGTACTTATTTCTTCCTTCTGAAAAATTTGTACTTTGTATATATGAAAGCTAGGGAATTCCTAATACTAAAGGAGCATTCACGGTAGAAAGAAAAGCAGTTTCTAAAATTGGATGCAAATATTTGTGTATAAATGTTTCCATGCAATTTTTACATAGGGAGTCTATGTTTTACTCTATCTGAAGGCTTTAGGTATAAATGGTGTCATTTTCATAGGTATCCCTGACTATTTTATACATGTAGTCTTATCACGTCTCTAAAATACACTTTCCTAGAATATTTTTTTGATTTAGATAGCTCATCAACTTTTTTGAAAGCTTCTTAATGGTTCAGAACACAACTATAATTTCTTTTAGACCTTCCTCCGCAGCAATTAGTTCTGTACTCTGCCAAAATAAAGATACTCAATAAAATGTCCTTGAATAAATGAATACAAGCATACTTAATAAATTCTTCTTTAAATGAAATTGAAAGTGTATAGTTTTCATTCCATAGGGGGAGTTTCAACTGGGCGTGTCCAAAAACAGAACTGAAAGTTCAATTGGCAAACACAAAATTCAAATGCCTATACACTGGCTGTGATGGGTGATTTTACTTCAAATTCACCACTGGCTCTGACAATACAAAATGTGTTGCCTTTCTCAATCACTATTCATCTAGGGAACTTTTTTTGTCAGTGGGAAAATATTTAGTATTCCATTATTAAGGCCATATATTATTAGACATACAAATTTATATTTTCATTGAAAACTAGCACCTCATAATGTCAATACTTTATTTGTGTGTAGAATGTATACACTTACTTTAAAAAGTATCACTTGTCATTTCTGTCAGAGTGAGTTGAGAAATTATCTATCACTTGACCGATTTGATATTAGCCTACGATAAATCTTGTGTTCTGTCTTATCACCGGCACTGCCTTTCCACAACCCACTGAATATGCTCAGGGTACAGAATATTCATTTTCCAAAACCCCATAATAGATGAATGAAATAAATTGTGAGTTAAACCACAACCATATTTATGATTTATTTATTTTGAACATATTTTATTTTCTGAACAGTTGCAGCTTTAGAAAAAAGTTGTGCAAAAGTACAGAGAGTCTTCATATGCTCCTCTACTTCCAACCCCTAATTTCCGGTATTATTAACATTTTGCCTTCCTATAGTGCATTTGTAACAATTGATCAAACAATACTGGCACATTTAATATTAACCAAGTCTATAGCATACATTAGGGTTCACTCTTGGTATTGTACATAATACAAAGTTTGGATAAATGCATAATGTCATATATAATTACAGTATAATACAGAATAATTTTGTTGCTTTAAAATACTCTACATTCCACCTTTTCTTTCCCTACCTCCGTCCCCAAGCCCATGGCAACTACAGACGTTTTTACTGGCTCCATAGTTGATCCTTTTCCAGAATGTCTCATAATTTGAATCATATCAGCATGTAGCCTTTACAGACTGGCTTCTTACACTTGTCAATATGCCTTGAAGGTTCCTCCCCATATTTTTATGCCTTCATAGCTGATCTCTTTTAATTCTGAATAATACACAGCCATATTTATATAATGATTGTTTTCTCATAACAAAGAGAGTTACCTGAGGTGTCATGAAGTGAAAAGAATAGGACTTTGGAGCCTGAAACCATGGGTTTTGAAAGTGCCTTTAGTGTGTTTTAGCTGCGTGAGCTTGGGCAGTTTATTAAAGATCTTAGACTTGCAGGTTCACTGTCTCTCAAATGAAAAATATTAATGTATATCTTGACATGTTTATGATAAAAAAAATCTCACACATAAAGCCATAGCACAGCGCCTGGGCATGCCAGCGTCAACAGAAGCAGCAGCTGTGATGCTCACAGAATTAGTAGTAACATACATGACATACAAAGATATTGTTTTTTCAGTGACAAATATCTACCTTTAATGAATATCACTTATTTCATAAACACAGAAGACTAGAACAATCATGACTAGTAATCAGATTAGCCTGTACAGTTAATTGATTTAAAAAAACACAATAAATGAAAATCAAAGCTCTCAGCCTAATACAAAGAAATAAGCAAGCAAAGTAAAGAGAATGAAGTGGAGAAAGAGCTCCCATTTAATACACATAGCTGGATAAGAATTTCTGAAATGGAAAGGTTTTTAAGCTGTTGATGTAGTTTTTCAGTTTTAGGAGAGAAGTTTGTACAAATGAATATTAGTCTATTTTGAAATATTTTAAATTGCTTCAGGTTTTCTAAGTATTTGTATATAAGATGTCTTCATAAATATTCCAACAAATGTTTTAATTAAATTGAAGACTGTATATTAAAAAAAGTGTAAAAAGGTAGACATTCATAGACTATTTATAATCACCATTTTCTCTTTCTTCCTCCATCCTTATTATATGTACCTGAAAAGCATTTGAAACTTTTCATACAGAAAAACTGAAGAAAACACAGTATTTTTAAGCATTAACTAAGTCAGAGCTTTGAGTTCCCAGACCTGGTATCAGTGAATCTACTTTGAGATGGAGACAAGGAGGTCAATGAGTCAGTGAATAACTATGTCTGACAAGATGATTTCAAATATTAAGGCAAAGAGGGGAAAATAATTTACCAACGATAAGACCATATGAAAAAACCAAGATGATTTAGAACAGGGAGTGACAATTTTTGTTTGTTTTGTTTTGATTTTGAGATGAGCTCTCACTCTGTCACCCAACCTGTAATGCAGTGGCATGATCTTGGTTCACGGCAGCCTCTGCCTTCTGGACTCAAGCAATCCTCCTACCTCAGCCTTTCATGTAGCTGGGACTACAGGCACACACCACCACACCTGGCTAATTTTAGTATTTTTGATAAGAGACAGAATTTCACCATGTTCCCTAGGTCCCAATGCCTGGGCTCAAGCGATGATCCACCGGCCTCAGCCTCCCAAAGTGCTTATAGGCGTGAGCCACCGCACCTGGCCAGCTTTTTCTATAGTGGGGAAAATAAATATTTTAGGCTTTCTGGGCCCTATGGTATCTGTGGTAATTAAAGCTAATATTCTGGCATGTAAGTAGCCATATACATATATTTAAAAATGGCTGTGGTGCGTTTCCATATAACTTTATTTACAAACACAGATGGCTGGATTTGACCGTGTTGCTGACTTCCTGTTTAAAAAATGAGAAAAGGGCCAGGCACAGTGGCTCACGCCTGTATCCCAACACTCTGGGAGGCCGAGGCAGGCGGATCACGAGGTCAGGCAGTTGAGACCATCCTGGCCAACATGGTGAAACACTGTCTCTACTAAAAATATAAAAATTAGCTGGGTGTGGTGGTAGGCACCTGTAATCCCAGCTACTCTGGATGCTGAGGCAGGAGAATCACTTGAACCTGGGAGGCAGAGGTTGCAGTGAGCCGAGATCGCACCACTGCATTACAGCCCGGGTAACAAAAAGCAAGATTCCGTCTCAAAAAAAAAAAAAAAAGAGAGAGAGAGAGAGAGAGAAAAGACTGGAATTACCCAGAAAACATTTTATTCATTTTACAAACTGAAATGACTAATCAAATTACTTTTTACCAAAGACTGAGAAATTGATAGTGTAAAAAATGATAAAGATTAATATTATGACATCATGCAAATAATTGTGTGAGAAGTAATATAGCTTTCTAAAGAAGTATTTCTCAAGCAATTGCCTATTTTTGCATAATGGACGAATGCAGATTTTAGAATTGGAATTGGACATATCTTGGTTTTCAATCTGGTTATTTATGGGTTTTATGGGTATGTTATTTATCCTTTCTGAGCCTTAGTTTCTCTAGTTGCAAAATACAAATAAATCCCACCTCATAAAATTGTTATGTACTTGAGGCAAAAGAGCTGGTATCAAGCATTTAGTATAATTCCTGGAATTTAGTAAACACACTCAAGAAATTCACAGGGAATTATTCACTTGTTGGGTAACATAAATTTCAATATGGAAAGTTGAAATGAAAGTAATACTGGCACCTCATAAATTGAGAGGATTAAATAAGGCAATGTGTGAAAAATACTTAGTGCTGTACTTGGCACCTAGTAAGTGTTTAGTTGTTATTAACTGTTGCTTATGCTGCTGCCATTATTATTAAATATACTAATATACAGGATATATGCATTCATAAATGAGTTCAACATGTACAGGATAGAATATGAGAAATGCCATGACAAAGATTCTGAAGTCACATATGATTTGGGGATCAGAAAAGGATTCATACAGAAACGACAGTTGAGCTATCTGGATAGAACGAAAAAGATTTTAATTAAAGCAGCGGAGAGATATTAAAGATAAAGCGTAAGAAGAAAAGAAGAAAAGCAAAGTTTTGATGGACACATGCAATGAGCAGTAGCTCAATATGATGCAGTTTATAGACTCTACATTTCTTATTCAGACCTCAAAACAACCCCATGTCCTGGATATTATCATACATGCATTGTTGAAAAGCAGTCTGGATTCAAAAACAATTTATGACTTTTCTTAAGGTCATACAAGAATGGAGCTTCAACTATTTCCCCCATCAATGCAAGTGTAATATCTACTCTACCATACACACTCTCTATAAGCAAGTGGAGCTTAGGGAAGGCCTAATCCCCCATATGTAGGTCATTGTTACTTTTTAATCCTGTAAATATATTTTACATCTCAAATTTCATTCACTAATCACAAAAATTTATATTCTTTAATTTCATTTTTCTTAGTTAAAATTTTTTTGAGTTTCTTCTATGTGTCAGTCACTATGCTAGAAAATGGTATACATCAGAAAAGAAAAGAGATAAAACTATATTTGACATAGTTATGGGTTTCTATTTGTTTTACTTTTAGAAAAGTATTTTTGAGACTGAGTTAGAAATATGGTATGTAAACAATGTATTTCCTTAAAAAAAAAAAAAAAAAAAAAAAAAAAAAAAAAAAAAAAAAAAAAAAAAAAAAAAAAAAAAAAAAAAAAAAAAAGCACAAACTGATGTGGTATCTAATTATCATTCTACTGCCCTAAATAAAAGTATGAAAAAGCTGATGCCCCAAAATCATTACAAAGCAAAATGAGATCTCCATATAGCAGATATTGGCCGATATTTACTTTTCAAATTGTGTTTTTTCTTTTATACTACAAAATCACAATTCCATTTTAGAGTACGTGGTGATGACATTGTATTTATTTTAATCAAAATTTAGAAAAATACAACTTAAAGAATAAATCTTTATGAATAGGAAGTTTTTTTGAAATAATCAAGGCCAAAAAGAAAAGAAAACAAGTACCCTTATGAGCAAACAATAGGGAGAAAACTTGTACAGCCTGCTTTTGGGAACAGCAATAAAAACTCAGGGTTTGTTTATAATAAGAAAAATGCAGACTACATTTCAAAATTGATCATTTCTGCATTTCTATCTTCACAGGTTTAATGTATTTTTTAAAATGTGAAACTTGTTCTTACCGGTTTTCAGTCCTAGAGATATTCAGCTTACATGGAACAGCTGGATCTAATTAGAACCCAAAGTTCTGATTCCACTTGATCTGATTTCCCCATCTGTATGGAGTCATTACACCATAAATAGTGTAAGCTATAACTTCCAGTTCAAACCAGAAAGGAGCTGGCAATCACAGCTCCTGTTATTCAGGGGTCACTGAAATTTCTGTTGAACATCACAGCATTTCCATATGGGCTGACTCAATAGTTTAGAATTTTTCCACCTCCAAGAGTGTAACAGGAGTGCCAAGGCTTTTCTTCAGTTCATCTTTTCATTTTTTTTTTATTTGAAAACATATAAAAATCTGCAGTATCAGATTTAGGGATAAAATATTCTATATGATCACCAACCCCTTGTTGAAGACTTTTGTTACTTATTTTCTGTCATATTCCATATGAAAGAGTATAATTCCTTGTATTTTCTCCTTTTTTCATATATTGGGTATTTAATGCAATTATGGAATTAAAACATTAAGAATATAAAAGTTCATCCTTTGCCAGTCCCATCATTTTACAGATATAGAGACTGAGTGTCAAAAGTTATCTGACTTGCCTTAGGCTCACTCCTGTGAAGCTGCAGACTTCTGAGTTCTCAACTGACATTTATCTCGGCATTCAGGCTGAGGAAACTAGGAAGCTCTGCCAAGGAGAACATAATGTTTCTCCACATTTATAGTCTACTTCTTCTTTTTATATAAGTTCATTGTCGGTTTTACAAATCAGAGAATAAAGAGAAAAATAATATTCATACAAAAACAATCACTGTTAAAAATTTAGATTTTATGTTTCTACACATTTTCTGCATACTGTTTTTCATACTTCCCACTTTAATATATTTTATCCTGTTCCTAGGTAACTAACCAAGCCTCATGAGCATGATTTTTAATGGCAAAATGGTACCTTATAGGAGTGCATCTCAATCTAAAACAGCATTTTATTACTCGATAGCTTGTTTCCAATTTAGTTTTATAATAATCCTATGATGATACTCCATGTACTTTGCTCTTTTTGTACGTCTTTGTTTATGTCCTTAGGATAGATTCCTTGAATTGGAACTCTTGGGTCATCAGATATACATTTTAAGCCTTCTGATATGTGTTGCCAAATTGTCCTTCTGAAAAGACCATACTAGTTTAAAGTTATACTCTCAGAATATGAAAGTTGTGTTTTCCTGCATACACAGCTAGTACTGCATATTATCATTTCCCAATAATTTCATGTTTGACAGGTAAAATAATAGCATCTTATTTTAATAGGCATTTTTTATTAAAAGTAAAACTGGACATTTTTTTCACATGCTTCTTGGATATTTCTACATATACATCAATAACTACAGTGAACAGGAAAATTCAGAAATTGTACATGAGAAAAAGAATAATCAATTTCAGCAGAGAAGATCAGGGATAACATTTAACTAGTCTTTAGAAGGAGTCATTGGGAAATCACTTTGAAGTATGGAATGGAACAAATGAAGAAGAAAAAGAAGATTTAGGTTTCATTATGGAAAAATAATAGTGAAAACTGAGCACAGCAGAGACATATAATGAACGAGTCGGAGAGAGACAAGTACGTTTCCAAATCCAGTCCTGTGAGCAATCAACAAGAAGGGTTGTGATCAGGACATCGTTTAAAGGCTCATGGAAAAACAAACTAAAGGAACAAGAAACAGCCCAGTAATTTCTGTGTCTGAACCACAGATCTTTAGAGTGGGAAGGGACCTCTGGAGATGTTCTAGCCCTAACATGCAGTTTCCACATGAGGAAACTGAGCAGTTAAGTGCTTTGCCTAGAGTCTTATCTTGTTAGAAAAGCCAGAAATAGAATCCAGGCCTCCTAATTCCCTTTTGAATGTTCTCTACAATTTTACAAGACTGAAACATCTTGAGGCAGAGTTGTAACATTATGTTTGCCCCTTGAATGAATAATTTAACTTCTGTGTAACTCAGTTTTTGCATCTTTAAAATGAGAGAACAGGACCAAATAAACATGAATATTCTTTGACATTATCAAAATTATTGGATTTCATCTGTGTATAGCTCACACTCAAGTTATTTGTTTCCTGGGCTATGCTAATCTTTAAAAAAACGTGTTTCCCTGCATATATGCTTTTAAATAGCTGAACTGCTTTCTACTTCCCTGTGGTCAGGTAATTCAGAAACTGTTCTGGTTTTTGTTTTAAATTGAATTTTCTGAGCAAAATTGTTTCTAGGCCAAGATGATTTATAAGATATTTTAGACCCCCAAAGCATTCTTTTGAGAAAGTTATAAACAACTGTGAATAGGGACAGTGCCAGTTGACTGCATATTTTTCTGGCTCAAGAAAAACTAGTAGGATATATTAAGTATTATTTTTCAATGGAATTGAAGGGGTCCTCCATTGCTTTTTACTATATATACAGAGAAAGTTTTACCTTCTTTCCTTACTGTTTATGCTTTTATGGATAATATTTGAATGAGCTATAATATAACCGTTGGATTTCAGGGAAATACATCTGTAGTGTGGCCACATGTATTCTGTAATAAGTTTACACAGTGTCACAAGCTGGGCTGTTTGATGTTTGTGTGTATGAAGTGACTACTGTAGTTCAGTGTATAGTGCTAATAAGACTGAGATCATACGTTAAATTCCTGGTCTCTTTGACTCTTAGCTCCAAATAGTGACATTAGTCATAAAGATGAATAAAGGAGAAACTGTAGAAGACTCAGTGTAAATCTACATCTACTATGTGGAAACTGCCAAATGAACAACAGCTCTCACATGAATCACTGAACGGTCACTGGGGCTTGGGAGGAAGAAGCAAAATGGACAATGGCATACAGATAGTTCATCTGCTAGCACAGGTAGTTCATCTACTAACGCCATCTATTTATGGGTGTCCCCAGATGTTTATTGTGGTCAAATGACTATTCTTTGCAAATAATAATGTGAATAAATATGTGGAAAAGACATAATGCTTTCCTTCCTTGCTGGAGGTGAGACCAATGCAAATTCTGTGAATTCAGTGAAATTTTGGCAGATCGAACTTCTAACAGTTGTTTATAAGGCTAAGTTAATGATGCCTAGATTGGAAAATAATGATTACTTTGTGTGAGCATTTAGAAACCCTACCAAATATATGTGGGGACCCAGTTGGTTCTCAAGAATGAAAATGGTAAAAAATGAAACTTTCCTGTGGGTTAGGCTCAGGGATGAGTAAAGATTATGAAAAATGAGTGTGATTGAGTCCAAAGACCCCTGAACACTTTAGGGTCAATATAAAGAACTTTCTTGGTTTTGCTTTTATTAATAAAGTAGCTATTCTTTTGGCATATCTTCTTATTTAATATTAATTTGACATGGCTAGAGCCAACACCTTCTAAGCAAGAAGATTATTTTTTACCTAAGGTAAGATACTATATTCATAGTTCACTGTTTCCTTAATGTATTCCCTCATAGTCTGTTTCTTAAATAATAATTATTAGTAGAAATACTAATATATGCAGGGACAATAATTTGTTACAATTATTAATTCAATTGTATTTAAGTTGTCCTTTATTGATGTCATTAGTAACCTTTCAGCATTTCTCTTGTAAAGTCCATGAAGAACTCTCTTTGTAATGCAGCAAGAAAAAAGATCAGTTTTCTCTCTGAGACTTACCTGTTATTATTACCTCTGGTCAAAGATAAACAGACTCAGTTATAGCTTGCCGAGAGATCATACATGCATTTTCAAACATAAAGAGAGAAGCCATTTTTCAAATGTGTAGTGCTCATTATTTATTCATTCCTCAAACAGATTATCTTACTCTCTGGTACATATTCTAAATTAGGGGAGCCAGGATGAATTAATGTGTTAAAAGTTCTGACCTAAGATCAATCTTTTAATTGTCATGTTCTATAATTCTCAGAAAAAAAAATAATCAGTTAATTTCTGGATATTTCTGGCAGACTTCCTAAATAATAAGGGTTCAGGTCAGTTACATTCAGAGCCAGTTATAAATTTCTAGACTATGCTTCTTTTACCAGAGGAGATATATGCCAGTTCATGTTCTACTAATTTATATCCACTATCTCCTGGGAGATCAAGAAAAGAAAATGAACTGCATCTTAAAAAATTTATTTAAATTATTAATAGACATGTATATAAATGTATATGTGTATGTTTATATGTATGTGTGTATATATGTGTAAAACAATATGTATATTCATGTACGTATGTATTCAATTATATATATGTGTGTCTATACACACACAAGCACATAAATATATTGCTGGAAATGGTGTAAAATCCCTCATAGTCTAGAAAGTCCAAAATATTGTAATGGTAAACTTTCAATTTTGGGAAAAAAATGTCAGTAGTATTTCCACTTCTATAAGGTAAGGGGGGACATAGAGGGAAAGGATAAAATTCTGAGAAGTAATTATTCTTCCCTAAGAATGTTGTAATCCAAAAATACCTGTCTAGAGTCCATGACCTATGCAGTGCAAGGCAGCCAAGTAGTGATTAAATATGGAACTTCCCAATCATTACTCAACTTCTGTACAGCCCAATATATGCCAGCTGATTAACCCTGATTGAAATTTAATACCCATTTTTCCTACTGTACCTAATCTGTCAAAGAACTACAGACAATGTGGAGATAAATGTTAGCCTCTTACTTCCGGTATATTCTTCAAACGTATGAAACTTCAGGCTTAATCATTTCCTCCAAGAGATGTTAAACCTTACCAAGAACTTCAAAAATGTTTCTACTTAATATTTTAAAAACAGAAAAAGTCCTAAGATAATGATTTATTTCACTTATTCATTACTACATTATAAAAAGTTATTGAGAGATGATTTTTTTCTACTGTGGGAATGAGAAAAATCCCCTTATTCAGGAGTATGTTGTATTTCTAAGACTATATTATATGAACAAATGTTTATATCTGATAAACAGCACTAATATTAAGTGTTTATATTTATTTCTACATTCAAAGATTAAACTTTTTGAGATTACTGCTGTCCTGAATATTTAGTACTTTGAGCTGTTATTTTCAAACTGTATCATAAAGCTTTATCTACCTAACATTCAACAAATATCAGTGCATAATATGTGCAAAGCACTCTGAAAGTTCTTGCATTATTCAAAATCAGAAAATGTGTGGTTCCTATAAAAATAACTCCGCAGTAGAATATAATCAAAGACTTCTCTTAGAACAGAAAAAAGAAAAACTGAAATGCATGATGCAAACCTGATTTTTTACATAGGTTGACTCCTGATTTGAGTTTGAAGGTGCAAAAAAGAACACCTTAATATAGATTGTCAAGGTAGCAAAATTACATAACGTTTAGAGTTGTATAAATGTATAAATTGTGTGATGACAGCCAGTAGGAAAGCCAGTAGAAAACTGACTAAAAAGAGAAATTGTTTGAGGGGAAAAAGTAGTCCTTTCTAGCAGACTTCAGAATACTTCATTTACAATAAATATGTGAACAGATAATAGCCTAGGGAAGTTATTGAAATAAGCCCCTAGATAAGCATTTCTCTAGTATTGGAAATAACATAGCAGACTTCTGGTCCAAGTGAAGATCCTTTCAATGTTGATAGTAAAGGTAATTACTTCTTATAGATGTTGTCCCAGGCTTGCTGTTATCCAATTTAATACCTCTCCTATTGAATCCTTACTACAGCTGACATCATTTTCATTTGAAATACATAGAAATTGAAGCTTGTATTTTAGTAGCATTCTCAAGATCTCACACACCTATTATATTTATTCAACAACTATGTATTGAGTACTTACCACATGCCAGACATTGTCTCACAGTCTTGAGATACATTAATAAGTAAAGCAAACCCTGGCTTCATGGAGCTTTCACTTTAGCAAAAGACAGGCAATAAACCATTGGCATTAAAAGCAATACAAAACAAGACAAGGTAAATGATATATTAGAAAATAATGAGCACTATGGAAAAAAGAAAAACATAGAGAATGTAAAGAGAGATTGGGTTTTAGGAATTATGTTCTTAAGGGTGTTTTCAGTGTAGGACTCAGTGAGAATGTGATATGTTTGCAGGTACTGGAAGGAAGCAGGAAGCTGGTTAGGTGGCAATCTAGGGATAAGCATTCTAACCCTGGAGAAAAACTAGAGCCAAGACCTACAAGTGAAGCTGGCTTGGCTAGAGAGGAATTAAAATCAAATAAAGAATAGAAGAGTCAGTCGGAGAATCACAAAGGCCAAAGAATCATCTCATGGGGACCAGCATAGTGGTTTTAGCTTTTGCTTCCAAAGAAAAGGGGAACACTTTTGGTCAAAAGGACCTCTCCATTACTAGGTCAATGGAAGGAGCTCTTAACTGTACAAGAAAAGAATACTCCTCCATTACTTTGGGTTCCTTTCTCTGTGGCAGTGTAAAATGTTTTTACAGGAAGTTTATATCATATTTTCTGTAAGTAATAAGAACTGCCATCAATTGTTTATTGTTCATTTAAATTTGATTCAGTTTTTGCAAAATCCATAGGAAAGCTAATGAATGACTTCTATTGACTGTTTATAATTCCAAATCATATAAAATACCTGTCCTGAAGGCATTCTATTTACCACCAAACGAGTCTTGAATGTTTCTGAAGTCTTATTGGATTTAGGAAAATTACAATATTTCAGAGCCTGAATTTTAAGAAGCTTAGAGTTTACAAATTGCAGCACCACCCACATGCATATACATTTGTGTTTGATCATGATTGGAGTGGTAAAAAATTTAAGAATAAATATCCTTTTCTCTCTTTAAGGCTAATTCCTCTGTCTATTCTGCTTCCTAAGAGTGGTTCTTGGAAACACAGTCAGTCTAAAAGACTGATGTCTTTCTTTCAGATAAATTTAGCCTAGTATAATTGAAAAGTCAGTGAATTATGTATCCAATGCAACTTTTGTTGCCTGTCTTTACAATGTATTCCAAATTTAACTACTGATTTTCCAGCAAATCATTTTTTTCTGGACTAAAGTACTCCTACAATCACTATATCACCAATATCATCAGCATCACTGAGAATGTTGGCTGACACATAAGATCTCTAATGCCCAAACAGTTTGCATTAATGTACTTTAGTAACTGTGTTCTAGAGATTCCTGGACAAGCCTAACATCATTACAAGAATGTGCATGGAAAAACATCAGGTCAGACCAGTGGGAGACAAGGGCAAATATTTGGGGATTTGTGTGTTTTTATGCCATCTTATATCACACTGAGGACAAGGCTGCCTACTTCATCAGGCTGACCTCTGTGCCCAAGGCAGGAATAGCTGTTCTGTCTGTTTGAAGGGATTAGCAGCACCAAGTTTATGGTTTTACTCTTTTGTCTGGTCTTTTCATTCCCCTTCTTAATTATAAACTTTATTCACTTCTGAATATCCTTAGCCCTACCTAAAAGTGTCAATGATACTTACAGGCCCAATTCTAGATAAAAAGGTAACTACCTGCCTGGGACTCTTGCTGCTGTATCTCCCCGAAAAAGAAATACAACAAAAGATATGGGAGATACACATTTAACTTTTATAGGACATATATTTATAAATTGCCAAGCCAGAATAAACATTTTTAGATTTCCCACTACAAACTAAATACCAAAGAAAGAACGTGTTATTTGATTAGTTCTAGTAAGTCTACTGAGTAAATGAATGAATAAGCAAATTAAACAAAGCAACAAAACCCTGCTTTCTTCATTGATTTGTGATCTCAAACCACTTTTAAAATATTTTATTTTTTGAAGCTGACCTCTTTCATTCTATTCTCTTTTTCCCTCTCTCCAATTTTTTCTCCCTCCCCTTCTTCCTTTTGCTCTTCTCTCTGTGTCCTTCTTTTTTTCCTTCTTTCTCCACATTCAATGAATTACACTTCATTCATCCTTCCTTTCTTTCAACAATTATCAGCTTTGTAATTTATCTTTTTTCCATGGTTTAAACATTTTACCGTTGGCTTAAGCACTTTTCTTCTCCTGGCCATGTTACACTCATTATTAGCAGCACTTACACCAAGAACAACTGAGAGTTTGCCAGTGATCAGAGGCATATCCCTGCCAGCCTATCCCAATGAACATCTGAATGTAGCTGCACTGCTCCCCTGACCCACAGGCATGTTGGTTATTCTGATCCTGTCTCTCATTTGCATAGAGGCCAGAAACTCTGCCAAAATATGAGATGATGACAAATGGGAACTTGGACAGAGCTATCAGGTAAATGCACTAACTCACCATGCTTCCTACGGCCCCAAGAATATGGATCATCCTAAGAAAGAGCTTAGGGAACATAAATTAGTGAACCTTTCAGAGAAGCAAAATAAGTAAATCTGGTCCTTCTTATTCCAGCAAGATGTCATCCTTGTCACTCTTCAAGTAACCCTAGAATATCTGAACTATTCGTATCTCCACATCTCTACTCAGACAGGGGCTGTGTGCTATTGAAACAGAAGCTTTTTAGCATTGAAGTGAATTTCCAAATCTGTGTTAGGCAGTGTGCACCACACCTGCTTGCATTATGCATCGCACCTGCTTGCATTATGCATCACTAGTTCTGCTTACTGATGTCATTCCTACTCTGCTTATGGTATTTCTACCCCACTTCAAAACTGAGAAGGTGATATCCTCCCTCAATTCTTATTCATCCTTTGACAGTCTGGAGACTTAAGAAACTGAATGATTGTGCCTCTCCCAGGGGTTCTGTGTTCACCTCGGTCTCATTTGGTTGCAAATAAAACTCTGTGACAGGAGGATCAGCTTAAAGAATACAGAGAAAACCCACCACTGGGTCACCATCATGTTTTTCCATGCATTTGTGTGTGTTTTTCTGTACACAAAATGTTTTTATACACCGAGAGACCTGCTTTATAGAAACTTCATTCTTTTTTAATGTAGCTTATTGAGCTGTACCTTCTCAACCTTTCATGGGTCTTCAGCAACTGTGTCATTTTTCATGAGATACATATGTATATCAGCTATAACACACTGTAAGTGAATAGTGGTTTTCAATCAAATAGGCTGTCAGTAAAGCTGATGCACTAACAAGAAATCTGTCAAGCTGTGACAGCTGCTGTCTTTGCTACCCAAACAATCTGTTCTGTGCTAATGGTGACTTGTGCACTCCCATTTATTATACAGTCATAATGAGCAGTGTCCTCAGAAACATGGTCTGAGTTAGTATATTTACATACTTTGTTGTGTGGGTTCTGCAAAATCAACAAGAGCAGAATTTGCAGCTGGTTTTCTCCAAAAGTTTTGTAGGAATTTCTTTATTTCAGAAGTTTTGGTTAACTATCTAATGGTGAGGAGTCATTTACCATTTATCCCGTAAGCTTCTATTGAGTTCTTACTCAACAGTGTCCAAAACTCCTAAGTTTGGGGAATACAAAAAGAAATAAGAATAATGTCTGTTTTCAGCCATTCAAGTCAATCTATTAATAGAGAAGATATTTGGTCACTCCAAGTTGGAGTGGTTAGATATTGCATTCTAGTTAGAAGCTCTCGATTTTTAATAAATAATAAATGACTTCTTAATTTTCCATTCTGAGGTTGAATATTTAAGCTCCTCTATATTCAGCTGTTGAGATAATTTCCTGTAGTCTGATACTGAGTTATTAATAAAGAACTTTCTTTTTCAAGTGACTGTCTTCTTGGGAGAGATTTAGATTTGTGAGAACATTATTTCAAAAGACTTAACACTTAGTAACTGCTTTTCATGTTCCATCGCTTTTGTTAAGAGAGGGCATTCTAACCATTTACAGATACCAGGACATTGCATTCACGTTGTTTCCCTGGCTTGAATCAATAGGGGAGGCTAGAGAAGGGTATGAAAGGGAATAATTCCCTTTGACACTCTGAGATATCAATGTATCCTTTGTTTCAATTTCAAGAAAGCTCCACGTTCTAGGCAGATTAGACTTCTGTACCCCGTGAATCTATACGGAGCCAAAAGTTGCATATTACACATCCGTCTTCATTGCCAAGATTTTCTGTCTTATTGGTACAGCAGTGTAGCCACACATTAACCAAGAGAATCCCAAGTTGAATGCATTTGACACCTAATTTGTTCCTGCACAGGATAATCCATGGAAACTGTTGGCTGAGGAGCAGTTCATTCACATTGCAAATATTGCCTGTTCCTAGAGAATAATAGAGAAAATTTAGTAGGCTCGTAATTGTGGCAAGGAAAATATGACTTGTAAGAACAGGCAACACATAAGGCTAAAATTAGCCATTCAAGAAAAGCAGCGGAGCAGTTCTGCTTTGATCCATGGATATTTGTTTGCAAAAAGTATAACAATCATCCTTGGGAATGAAAGAAAGAAATGTGTGTTAAGAAGATTGGCCTGATTTTTGCCCTTGTAAATCCTGATTGGTTTCACGTTTTCCCATCCCCTTCCGCAACCCCTCTGCTAATAATGTCATGAAGACACTCTGGATGAAATGTACCTCTCCATTCATGCTGCCTCTGGTACTCAAGTGCACTAATAACATATGCCCACGTTGGGCCCATAGCACATTACTTGGCAGGTCACAAATGCCTGGGGCCCAAACACAAGTGAGTAATGGCTGGTGACTCTAATTTCTCCCATCACCAGCAACACAGTGTATATTCTGAGAAAATGTTTTAATATACTGGTGTCTAAGGACTATGCCTCACCTTTTAACTTCCTACATACACGTGCAGAGGTACACACCCACACACATTCTTCCACTGTACTGCCAGACCATCATACAGACTCACCTACAAGCCACCTGAAACACAAAGATTGAGAAAATGTTGACAAAACATCTTCAGCAAGAGCAGCAACAGAAGAAATAGGAGCAGCAAACCTTTGTGAGGAGAAACGGATTTGTTGAGCTAGCTCTTTGTAGCTGTGCATTGAAGAATTGTAAAACTGCTCAGTAATTGCAATTCTGTTTTTCAGTTTATGAAAATCATAAAGCATAAACTCACCTAGTTGACAAAGCCTGTGATTGGGCATGGGGAACTTGTTTTGTGTCCTGCTTTTTTTTTTCCCTACACATCTGTTCATCTTCAAATATGCAGAAGTATTCTATGCAAGGATGGTCCATTTTTGTTTGCTTACACTGTACTCTGAGCACCAGCACATGTGGCAGAGAAAATGAATATGTGTTTCCTTTGATGCAATAGTTGCAGCTGTCATGTGGGTATATGAATTTGGAATATAGGTCTACTCTCACTTACGGTGTTTTTATTTTATTCCCCCTTGTGATAGGTGAAATAAATGTGAGTATAGCTGTTAAAACTACAAATACCTTTTTTCCCTCAGTACTAAGACACTGTGTTATTATCTAGTGAAATATTTTGAATATGAGGAAAAGGGCATTTTAAAAGGGACTTAGAAAATACTAACAGCCAGCACTGCAGACACATGGGGAAACATTATGGGAGATGCCATAGTGTATTAATAATGTTCTTCTCTGACACTGGGAAAGATTATTAAACGCAAAGGTTTACTATCCATAAGATAGTAATGATTTAGCATATGACCTTAGACACCTCACTTCTCTTTGCCTTAGTTGTAAAAATGGAAATCATAACAGTACTTACAGAACAGTTGTGAAGGTTAAATGCGTTGGCACATGAAAAGTGCTTACAATAGTTCCTGGCATAGACTACGTGCTCAATTGGTGTCCCTATCACTGTGCAGCTCACATACTACTTGAAGAATCAAGCTTCAAACAGAAATTCTTATTTTTGAGTTCCATTCTTGAGCCAGACACTCACAAAGTGCTTCATTTTTATATTCTCGAATCTTTACAACTGTACAAGGAAGAATTCATTCCCATTTTACCAATAATAAAGTGGCTTATGGAGGCTGAGAATGTGCACAAAGACTGAGATTTAAATCCATTCTAAAGCTATGACATGCTGCCCATTAATTGGTCCCAAATGATTCATATGACGAGAGCACACTTGAGGGCAGGATAATGTCTCTGCTGAAGGATGTAGTGGGGCTTCAAAGAAAATGTGGTAGCATAATTGAGATGAAAATAATATTTTCTTTAAAATTGATTGAACTGACATAGCCATGTTTAAAATGCTTGTGGAATAATCCATATTTTGTCAGTATAATGAGACTTTCTGAGTGAGACAATTCTGGATTTGAATCCAGCTTATCAGCTAAGTGAGCTTGGGAAGATTCCTTAACCTCTCTAACTTTAGCTTTCTCATCTAAAAGATAAAAATAATATAGCACCAGACATATGGGGTTCTTAAATAAAATAATGCATTTAGAGAATTTAGTGTTGTTTTGGCACATAGTATATGCTAAGTATAGCTTAATTATCATGTCTGGTGTTCAGCTAGGGACTCCATGAGTGAGGAGAGATTGCATTCATAATGCCCAGAAATATCCAGCAACATGGGTTAGGTGACCTCTGTATGTCTTTTTCATGCCTACTGCTCAAATGATGCTTCTTTGTCTCCCTCTTTCTCTTCATCCTCTTCTTTCTCTTCTTTTTCTACTTGTTTTTCCTCCTCATGGTTTTAGAGAAATATATACATAGTATTTATTGATTAACCCTGGTGCCATCAATGTGTCTGCTCTCCTATTCTATCTTCTAATTATAATTACATACCATATGCAAATTTTATAGAGATTTTATATATTTCCTTTAAGTACTGAACATAGAGACTTTATTCTGTTATTGCTGCTTTGCTGTCTATAGAAATAGGATTGTATGATACCAAATTACATAAAATAATCATCACTTTAAAGCCCTTCTCAGTTGTACTAACCCCCTCCTTTAATTTTGTATTAGGATGTTATGCTTTTTTATGATTATATATAATTGAACATATACTCAAACAATAACATGGTAAAAGCCTCTCTTTGAAAGGTGATAGATCTGTTTTATTCATCTGTAAATGCCCTAAAGTTCTAGGACATATAAGTTACTGAATGAATATTTGTTTTGAATAAACATGGAACTGGAAAATATGTAATAATATGCCGGCATACTTGGTGTGATAGACATATGCACATGAAGGTAGGGAAGACCAAAATGTGATAGTTCAAATCAATGATATGTGCTAAGATTTATGTATTATAATACTGGAACCCCATCGTTCTGGGAAATGTTGTTAAATCCTATTTTTTGCTCTCTGCCATAGAAAGAGAGAGCTAGAACAAGCCTCTTGTTGGTCCTCTTCATACCAGAAATTTTATGCAATAAATTGTTGCTTCATCCTATTCCTATTCCCTACATAAATACTTGTAAGGATCTCTACACACATTTACCCCAGTCCTTTCCATGACTTCAAAGTATTGGGCTACTATTAATATTATCAAACCAGTACCTTGGGTATGTGGCAAAAGATTCTCCTAAGGAGCTCCAAGAACATTTAGAACCACCATCTAGCTTATTGCTAAGTGGAACACAACTCATGGTTAATATTAAGGTCTGCATTGAATAACATTCAGTTACGAAAATAGGCATCTTGCAAATTTTTTAAATGGCAAACAATATAACAGTCATTCCAAAATAGTACAGACATTTCATAAAATTGAATACAAATATACCCTGAATGTCTGGAAAATATTATTTGATAATGTCTGTTAGAAAATAATCACGAGAATCTGATAGAATCTTAGGGAACCTTTCCAGTGGTGAAGCTTGCTTTTGATGGCAATGATTTGCCCCCACTTTCTGTTAAACCATCAATTCATGCTTAACCTTGCCCCAGTAATAATTCTGTGCTTTCAGTGTTTTGCCCATCACATGGAATTTAATTTACCTTTAGTTATCTTTGCCCTTCAAAAAATGTTTCCACCATTTTGTGAATAAAAATAAAAACTAAAAGACATAACAAAAATGAAATGATTTAATAAAGATGAGGAAGATATGAAATATTCATGAAAGAACTTTCAGATTATTAATCTCCCTGGAACTTGTTAAAAATAGAAATGATTTTCTTCATATCTCTTGGATATTTTAATTCCTTCTATTATTTACTTTCCATTTTGGCAAGGCCAACCATATTTCTTCATTAGGACTTGCTATAATACATTGTTGGTAAAATGTTTAGTTATTTCTGGGTCTACCATAACAATACCACTCTTAGGATTGCTATTTAAAAAGTATTTTAAAAAGGATGAAACATTTATCTATTGCTATATAATATAGATCATTATATGTATATGAGGGAAATTAAAGCATTTTAAAAATACCAATTACTTCTATTGTTAATTTAGTTTGTCTTTGAGTGTTTACTTGAATTTTTTAACTTTATAAACATTTTATAAAATGATAGTTCTCCCAGATCAAGAACCTAAAATATGATAAAATATAAACAATATGAAGCATTCTTAAGATGTATATTAAATGTGAGGACACTTAATCTTGAAATCTCATTCCACCCATGACATCAATTAACATCTTTGCATGGGTGACTCAAGCGTTCATAACCCCAGGCCAGCTTTCTCCTCTGAGCCCTAGACCTTTCTACACATCTCTTCATTTGATATTGACTCATGTGAAGAGCATCTCAAACTCCATTTATTTTCAAACTGAAGTCAGGTTTACCAGGCACCTGCTATTATTAACCACTTACAGTGTGGACTGGCATGATCATCCAGCCAGCCGTGCTAGCCATAAACTCAAGAGTAATTTTTAACATCTCCACATTTTATTTCCCTCAGATCAAATCTATCCCTAACCCTCTCCATTTTGCCTCAAATACTTCTCTCAAACTCATTCTCATTTTGGGTCTCTACTACTATATTGCTATGCTTTAACCTCAATTGCTGCAATATGCCCTGACTGTTCTCGCCCATCCTTTCTGGCTTTCTTCCAATATTATATCCAGGCTGCAGACAAAGTGATAGATTGTTTTTGGTTTTTTTTTTCTTTTTCTGTGTTTGTGTATGTTGGTTGGGGGAAACAGGGGGACAGTGGTTAAAATTGGGAGAGTCTTCCTTGCTATGTTTTGAACCAGCAATAACTGATGTGTATCTCCCTTTTCTTATATCCTGATTAGAACAATTGAAACCACATATTATTTTCTTCTATATATACCTGTCTTTTGGGTTCCATTACCCTGCATTCCCTTAATATTGATCTGATCTGGCTTCTAAGATCCATCCATTTTTCTTCAGATCTCTCTTTACCATTTAACCAGTCTGGATTCCTTCTATTTCATTAATTATTATTCCTCAATTGTAAGACTGAAACAAACATTTTCTTTCTTGGCTTTCTGAGCAAAC
This sequence comes from Cebus imitator, assembly GCF_001604975.1. NCBI lineage: Eukaryota > Metazoa > Chordata > Mammalia > Primates > Cebidae > Cebus > Cebus imitator. Next base: position 10,413,096 of record NW_016107318.1, read on the forward strand.
TTGATTTCTTATCCCTACCCAGGCCTTTAAAACTGCCTCTTAAACCTTTGAATCTATAGTAGTATTATTGAATTGCTTCTCAACCTTCATCCATAGAGATAGAATAGTCTAATAATAAGGGTTCGTATTTTATCTATTAATACCAAGACTCTTCTATGAATAAAGCCACAATTTGGACTTCAGCAATCCAGAGCCATCTCCTAAGACTATGTAATTAGTAAGTCTAGATACAACTTGAGACCACAATAATGTGGAGTGACTCTTAATAGCCTGTGGACAAGCCTCGTGTTTCCAAGGTTACCCCTTCACAGTCTCTTCTTTTAGTCTTTTTTTTTTTTTTTTTTTTTGAGACGGAATTTCACTCATGTTACCCAGGCTGGAGTGCAATGGCACGATTTCGGCTCACCGCAACCTCCGCCTCCTGGGTTCAGGCAATTCTCCTGCCTCAGCCTCCTGAGTAGCTGGGATTACAGGCACGCGCCACCATGCCCAGCTAATTTTTTGTATTTTTAGTAGAGACGGGGTTTCACCATGTTGACCAGGATGGTCTCAATCTCTTGACCTCGTGATCCACCCGCCTCGGCCTCCCAAAGTGCTGGGATTACAGGCTTGAGTCACCGCGCCCGGCCCTTTTAGTCTTACAATCAATTGAAGACATAAAAGATAAACAGAATTTGTGGCAGCTGAACTAGCAGTTTCTACCTATTTAGGAACTCAGTATCTCTGTGATTAAATGGATCTGGCCTTCCATCCTGCAGCCTTGGCTAAAAAACAAAATAACAGTATGGAAGAGTCCTACCTCATTTATGTTACCAGGCCACATGTGCCAGTATAGTTCAAAGCATATATAGTTCAAAGCAGCCTACACATTAAAGCCAGGTTGGCTGGTCCCTATCGAGGCCCCCTGGTGCTGCCTGAATTTGGCCATGGTTAGCCTGGCTTATTCCGCCAATAACATTTTGCTGAGCCACCCGCTGGGTGCACCTGCTCTTTGCTTAAGATCAGAGATGGCCCACCTGCTTGCTCAGGCTGCACATGTACAAAATGACTCTGTTTCTATATTATTTATCTGCTCACCTGTAGAATAATGGTCACTCTCCCAGAATAAAGACTCATAAGCTAGTGTGAAAATCCCTGGTGGCCCACACCTAAGACCTAAAGCTACATTCTTGGTCAGAGCACTACAAAGATAGCCACACAAGTATAACATAATCCACATGATATACCTGTAACTCCAAGTCCAAAACAATAGGTCCATCCCAAAACCTGTATCTGTGAATGCTAATTTTGCTCCTTAAATTCCCCTCCTTGTTAATATGTCTCAAGGTTTTTGGCCCAGCACATCAGATTGTAATACTCATTAGAAGTGAACCTATCTTCCACTCACATACACAACTGGAAACAACAGGCCTCCCCTCATGGGCTTTTGTACAACTTCCTCCATGGAGACACTGAGATGTTTATATCCTGCCGACCGCTTGCCAACCAAGAGAAAAGAAAGCAAAGGGGCCAATCTATAAAATGTCATTTCCTCTCTTGTACTTGCAAATACCAGTTGTTGTTCTTTCTCTGGGGGGCAGTAAGCAGGGAGGTAGAGGAGCCAAAGATACTAAATGAAAATCCCTCTTCTCTCTTTGACTTCCAATAAGAAGAAACATTTCTCCCAAGTTTCCATGTTTAATCTCTTCCCTCAGAATTTTCCAGTCTTTTGAAACTGTCATGGTTCTGCTCTTGACTTCTGAGCTGAATTGAGCCAATATTCACACTTTTAGACCCAAACTCCTCCAGTCCATTCTTCCCAGAATATAATCACAAACGATGCAACTTTAGGCCACAGAAAAATTATCAACAATGCAATTAGTGAGCTTTTGGAATTGCTCAGTTTAAATAAAGAACCATAAACATACATGGCAATGTACCTATCAACAATCTTGCATGTTTTTCACATGTACCCCAAAACCTAAAATGCAATAAAATCTATATTTAAAAAAAAGAACCATAAACATTAAATCTGTGACTGCCAAGGGACGGTAATATATAATTGCTGAAGCGATGATTTAAAAAATCCCTGTGGCATCTACTGATGTCAAGGAGCTGTAGGTATAGAAAACATACAACCTAGTTATGAATGTATATAGCTTATAAGTGAAATTGGGAATGTTCGGTAAAATTAATGTATGACAAAGAAATGGAGTAAAAATTGGGAAACATTCTTACTTGAGTGATCCTGTGTATTAAATTAGCACAAACAATATATGATTTGGCATGAGCTCAGTTACAAAGTAAAAAGTATATAGAATTAAATCTTATTAGAGATATTTTAAAGACATATCCACTTAATAACAAAATACATTATTAATTAATTCATAACTAATTATATATTCAGAAAATATTGCCATAAAATAATTTAATGAATTAATAGAAGTTTTACCTATCACTTTGTTGTTTTTATCTAGTCTGCAAACACAGCCTATAAAAGAAAAATAATCTTGGAAATGCTTTCCCATAAGTTAACAGACTGTACAGTAGGAAAACTGTAATTCATTCATCTGTTCAGTCAGATGACAAATATTTATTATGTTCAAGCATAGTTCTAGCTGCTAAGGCATAACTGATGTGCAGTAAATTCTCAATAAGTGTTTTGTAATTTACGGAATGAAATGATAACTAAGAAATAAACTTTACCTAGAGACTATAATGTACTTATGGAGATAATAGCATAGTTATTAATAGGGGTGATATAATAATATGCTATATCAACCAATATTCAATGTGTTTTTTATATAATTTATATAAAATAATACAATAGCTATAGACAATAGTTTTATTATTAAATAGTACTAATATCATAGAAGTTCAATAAAATAAATTTGTATCATATCAAAATATCACAAACATATATAGATGTTGTCATAGGAGTAATGTTAAAAGTGAACTAGGAATTTGAGTACATAGTAAACAATGGAATTATTTTGGAGATTATGATATCCAAAGTTGTCAGCTGATGGCAAGTTAATTGTTTTTAATATAAAATTTATTAAAATATACACATATATTTACATACATAAATGTGTATGTACATGCATACATAATTACATATGTATACACACACATCAAGATATTATAGTGACACTGAAAGACTTACAGAAAATGTGTGTTCCCATTTACAGTTTTCTGCCAATAACTTGAATCAGAATGATAGTAGTATTTATGCAATAGCACCTCATTTTCAGGGGTTATATGCCATACCTTCCTTGTCCTCATTTTTATGTGAATTACCTCATTTAACTGCCACAGCAAGTCTTTGAAGTAGATTTTATTATTCCTGTATTACAGAGGCAGGAATTACAGTATTAAAACATTAACATACTTGCCCAGCGTCCAGCTAGTGACTGGCTGTAAGTTAAGATTCTAATTGAATTGCTCCTTAATGCAAAGCTCTTAATTGCTATACTTTGTCCATATTTAGAAATTTTTCAAATAAAAACTTTCTTGTTAATTCTTTTATTATCTTTGTCTTTTGTAACCTCTTTTGTCCACTGAAGGTTAATGCTACCTAGGTCAAGAATAAGACCATCTGGGATCCAACAGTGGAGACCTCATCTGATTAAGCTGTGGTTTTGTTCACATTTAAGTTCTAGTTAGTCTTGTTTTTCTCTGAGTGTGAATTTTTATAAGAACATTTTATTACCATTCTAATTATCAATAAATATGTATTGATTACCCACTGGTAAAGCCTTATACTAAATTTCAAGGATGGAAAATGAATATGGAGCTATTTGTGTTTTTAACATAAACAACTTGCCAAAGAAACATCTAAGACTTTTGGAAATGCATTATGCCAGATGGGAAGAGAATTCTTGTTGATAGATGACAACTATTCTTAATGTTTACAAAATGTGAGAATTATTTTAAAAAGCTGCATATTTTTGTGTTTAGAATGTAAATTAGCTGACATCTCAGAAAGCTACTTAGCTTTACTTACACTAGCAGAAAGCTTCTAATCATCTGATATCAGGCTCTCTATTGAATGTGCTAACACACCTATAATATTTTAGGTAATTAAGAAAAAAAATGATATTTACTTAAATATTTTTGAAATGAGCTTGGATAGTAATGAAATTAACTGTGGAACCAAAATAAATTTGATAAAAATTGGCAAAAAGCAAAAAAGTGGTCACTACTTTTTGACATTTATAATTAATTCCCACACAAATATTTGTTTAATCAGACAATGTGGTTAATCACCAAGGTGAAATTGAAAGTTACCAAGAGTGAATGCTGGTGTAAAAGTTAATAAATTCAGTTCATAATCATTATGCACATGCTAGTTATAATAATTTACTGTCCATACCAAATCTTTATAAGCATTGTAATTAAATATAAAATGCACATTAGAATTATAATGAGTAATTAGGGCAACATAACTAATATGCATGAAAGTCCCAAAGCTCATTAAAATGTTAAAAGACAAAACCTGTTCTACCTAGTGTTTTTGCATATTTTCTATAGCTAAACCAGTGCCAGTAGAATCTTTGCATTGTTTTGCCATTTTTGGTTTTCAGTAATTATGCATTTAAAATGCCCTGGAAACATTTGTTTCCGTTTCCAAATACAGGTTGATTTCTATTTTGGAAGAAGAAGAGCCAATAAGACACACATACACAAACACACACTCAAAACCCACACAAAAACAAATTATTTGATGCTATTACTAGGCAACCTCGTTGGATTACTTAAGGAAGAAAATAAAACCATAATGGACCATTACTTTATGGAGCACACAGCAGAACACTTTGGAGAGAGCTTTCAGATGACAGACCCAATGGGGAGCATCATCTTGACCAATCTTTATACCTTTACAATATAGTTATACTTCCTTCTACAAATTTCTATTTTTTAAAATGGTGAATTCAAATTAGGACACTGAACCCCACTTAATACTTTACAAAAATGATAACAAAAGCAGGACGCATTGCATCTAACATTGCTCAGGAATCATTCATCCTGTGTCTTTTATAAGCAAACATATGAACTGCTTCTAATAAGCCCAGTACACACAGAGTAACTTTCTGGTTTAATCATATCCTGCTGTTTACATTCAAACTTAATAAATGATTTTGACTCCTAAATACACTTTGGATTCAACTAATAACAGAGATTTTTAGTCCAATAAATGCTTATTTTCTTACACATATCCATTTATTTGAGCAAAATATAGCTCTGTATGTATACAATGTATAACTTCTTCAGGGAGATTTTTAGCTTTACATTAAATTAGAGGCAAAATGTACCAGAAAATTGTGCTATTTCTATAGCCTTTTCATTAAAATTTCTTTATTGAAAAATTCTCAGAGAAATGGAAATTGTGAGAAAAATGGCATTGATGTCAATATTTGGTCATATAATCCAAATGTATTTATCACCTATCAGTTATGTATTACATGAGCATTGTAAGGCCATCCACATTAAATTCTAACTTATTGAAATTTAACTCTATTGAGTTAAAAAAAAAAGTCTGGATGGTAAATTATAGCAAGATTATGAAACTGTAATATTTTATAATATGCATTTATTCATCGTGATCATTTATTCAATAAACATTTTTAAAGTATCACATATGTTTCTGATCCTGGGCCAAGTCATAGGGAAACATGTAAGATTATGGTATAGTATTGACCAGTTCATAATTCCACTAAAACCTTGAGATTCTCTAAGACAGGAGCCACTTCAATCTATCCTTGATCTCTAGCACTGAATAAATTAATTATTAAAAGAACAGACAATAATTCAGAATAAAAGTAGAGACAGTAGATGACATATAAAAATAGAAAGTAATTTTTAATTTCCAGATATGTTCTCTGTGTGGTCACTGAAGAAATGGGAAGTCCTCCCACGGTAAGTTTCCATCGCCCTTTCTTGGGTGCTCTCATAAAACCTTCCTGACATGCTATTTTTTCAGTCTTGATTTGTATAGCACTTGCTGTCATTTTGGTTTCCACGGGTAGCTCTATTCTCTATAGTTATCTTCATTCATATATTATTCACATTGAATTACTGTGGAATCCACAATTCATTTTAGACACTTTATTTTCTCAACAGAGGATAAAACAAACTTTCTCTTCAAGGCAGACCCATAGAGCCATCTTTGGATTTGGTACAAAGGAGATTTTGAAAATGAATAACTTCAGAAAACTCTACCTCTAAGTAACAGTCTGGACAATTCCTTAGAAAATACTGACTCCGCATCTCTTCCAAATGTAGATGAAGAGTATTTGCTAGCCCGTTGATAACAGGCTCGACCATGTGGCAGCTTTGACTAATGGGCAGTACAGATATGCCAGAGACACAGGAGTGAGAAATAGATAGTAACTGTTTCATGTCACTAAAATATAGTGGTTATTTATCACACAGCATCACTGTGTCTATAGCTGACTAAAAAATGGCATTAGTCTAAAAGTGATCTGTGATTACTTTCTGAGTCAAAATAGATTGGTGGGAGCTATAGACTAATGCTACTTGAATTTTTTCTAGAGCCCTGATGGCCAGATATATAGTATTTTCATGCACATTTATATAGTGTTATATGTGATACTGTATAATATACAAAATAAAAATTTAAAGTTAACCATTTAGTTTAAGATAATTTGTGCCTTATCCCAGCAGTCCCCAACCTTTTTGGCACCAGGGACTGGTTTTGTGGAAGACAATTTTTCTACAGACTGTGGGGTTGGTGGGGATGGTGGATGGTTTGGGGATGGAACTGTTGCACCTCACATCATCGGCCACGAGATTCTCATAAGGAGCATGCAGCCTCCTCGCAAGTGCAGTTCACAATAGGGTTCACACTCCTATGGGTATCTAATGCCACTGCTCATATAACAGGAGGTGGACCTCAGGTGGTAATGCTAACTACCCGGCAGCTCACTTCCTGCTATGTAGCTGTGTGTATAGTTATCTAAGTATAAAAAAATTATAAGGTATTATTACACAGTGAAACATCAAAAATGTAAAAGCAATATATGCAGACATTGCATTATTCATTTTAGAGGTGCATGATATGTCCAGTAGTGGTCCATGGCCTGGGGCTTGGGGAGCCCCACCTTGTCATATCTAAGTAGTCTAATAAATATGTTAAATTTAATTTTATATACATATAATATAGAAAAGTAACATATAAGATGAATAGACAACTACACATATATATTCAATGTCCCTCAGTATCCATGAAGGATTGATTCCAGGACTCCTTGAGGCTATAAAAGTCTGTATATGCTCTAGTCCCTTATATATAAAATGGCATGGTGTTGCATAGAACCTATGCACATGCTCTCATATAATTTAATTAATCTCTAGATTACTTATAACACCTAATACTATATAAATTTATATAAATAGCTGTTATACTGTATTGTTTTTTTTAAATTCATTGATTATACTTTAAGTTCTGGGGTACATGTGCAGAACATGCAGGTTTGTTCCATAGGTATACACATGCCATGGTGATTTGCTGTATCCATCACCCTCAAATATTTTTAAGCCATCTTTGGTTAAATCCGCAAATGTGGAACCCATGAATACAAAAGGTCAATTTTGTGTGTGTGTGTGTGTGTGTGTATGTGTCTGTGTGTATTCATCTAAGTATAAAGAAAAATATAAGGTATTTTACACAGAAAAGCATATAAATATGTGAAAGCAATATATATGCACATATTGCATTATTTACTTTAGAAGCACATGATGATGGGAACTTTAAACATACAAATGATAATGCTACAGAAATGTACTCAGCAAAGGAGAATGAAATTATGACATATTTTTGGCCTACATCAAAATGTGCAACATTTCTATAATACAAATGATTTGATGATTACTTTACGCATTAAAAAACAATAACATTTTATTTTTTATTGAGTGCCTTCTATGCTTCAGACACTGGTCTTTGGACTTGGAATACATCATTGAACAACCCAGAGATGATTCCCTTGTGAACCGTACATTCCAATGAGAGAGGAGAGACAACTAGCAATAAAGAAGTAAATATATACCATGTCAGATGAAGATGATTAGTATGGAGAACAATAAGGACGGTTAAGAAGGAAGGGACTGAAGAGTAAGGGAGTAGAATTGTTATTTTACATAGGAGGTCAGGGAGCATCTCTTCACAAGGTGGACTTTGAGTAGAGACTGGAAGGAAATGAGGATGCAAGTATGACCTGTCAATATCTGAGGGATGAATATTGCAGACTGAGGAAGTATCAAGTAAAAAGACTCTGAAGCAGGGGTGCTCTTGGTTTGTGTTCCACCAATATGAAATAGTCCAATATTGTTAGAGCAGATTGGACAAGGGAGACAATGAACAGAGATGTGGTCGCAGAAGTGGCCAAGAGGGTTGATCATTTAGGGACTTCTAAACCATTGTAATGAATTTGGCTCTTATTCTGGAAATTAAAAAAACGTGGGGAAGTGAAGCATAGTTGTTCGTAGCAAGAATGGAGGATTTGTCTTGCTTTAACAGAAACAATGTGGCTACTGTGCTGAGAATGATTTGTAACAGGAGCAGAGGCACAATCAGGAGGACCAATTAGGAAATTACTGAAATATTCCAATCAAGAAGTAATGTTAGCTAGCACTATCATGATAACTATAGGAGTGATGAGAATTATAAGATTTCAGATGCATTTCAAAGGCAGAACCAACAAGATTATAGCATCTCTCAAGACTTAGAAATGTTTCATAATGACATTGATGAACTGGTAATAGTAACTGTTCATCAACTGCACAGATAAGCTCTGCAGGATGAGAGCAGTAAACAGACGGGATCTGGCGACTTTGACTGAAAGGGCATTAAATAAGATTCAGATTATAAGGAGGGTATCAGCTGCATTTCTGAGCAAAATATATATGTACTGCTGAGCGAAAAAGGAAAGAACCCAAACATTTTCTTTAATAATTTATTCATGTACTGCTCTTGCTGACATGGAATTTCTTTTTTGTCAGTCATTTTTTTTCTTGACATTCTCTTCACTTGTCAAATTACTTTTGCTATTAGGCAGTTTTCTCATACCATGTTATTTAATCATTTTAGGAAGGTTGACATTTTTTTCCCTTGTAAAACATCCTTAGCCCCAAATAAACCCATACTACTGTTTCTGAAAATTACAGTTTTCCTACCACCCCTCCTCCCACATCTTCTGATTTCTTTAAGATACACTATTTGTAGGTAAAATGCCTCTCCGACTTTGTCTTCTCATTCTTTTGCTCTTAGTTACTACTTACTGTGCATGCTCTGATTTAGCTGTCTTTCTCCATAAATAGAAGTGTCCCAAACTATGTTTTTCAAATGAAAAAAAAATTACCTCTCAATTCTACAATCTATTATCACTTCCCACTAGGATGATTTTCCCCCTTGTTTAAGTTCACGGCAAGTTTATGGATAAAGCACACTGGTTACACAGTTACTACCTCTGTTGCTTTAGTCTTTGAACCATGTACAAATATTACCACATTACATCCTCCAAGGTGCAGGTTTGAGCAGGCAATTGCCACGTCAAAATAAACGGGAGAGGTAAAAGTGGTTTAATGTTCTTTCCTTACTAGGGAATCTATCTCTGTAGTTTTGGAAAATGTCATTCACTTAACAAATTTTCTGTAGTTTTTCTAGACTTGCAACACTCTCATGTAATTGAAGGCAGGATTGAGGCAAGGAGAGATGAGTAGTTTACAACTATATTTCTATGATATAAATCTTCTTTTTCTTTTTCTTTCTAGATACTGAAAGCTTTTTTTTTTCTTATTATAAGACAGTGTGTTTGGAAACATAATCTTTAGAATATATTAGCAATATAAATTATTCATTTTTTAGAATCAAACAATTCTAATAACTGAATTTTAATCAACTTTTTAAATGTTCATTCTAAGATTTTTGAAGGCCATAGTAACAAAAGAAATAATAAACCATTCAGTAAGATAAGAAATCAGATCCAGTTGTTATTCTGAGAGGGCAGAAGTCATACCACCCCCAGGCTTCCTAATGCCTTCAGATTTACTATTAGATTTTTGGAGGAAACTGGCTCTGAGAGCAGAGGGAAACATGATCCAGTGAGGAACTAGCCTCCGGGAAGATTCAACCAAGGTTATCCTCATCTATTACCCTACGTATATTTACGGCCATTACTTTTTCAATGGATTGATTTCACCTATCTCAATGTATATACAAGCCTAGCTCATTCACATTTTAAGAGATCAATGTTAGTCTTTAATAGTGTACCATGACTTAAAACATAACAATAAACATAATGGAAGTTCTAACAACATACCTTGAATGATTAATACAAATAGAAACATATTTTCATAAGTAAATTCCAAAAAAAATGTTCTAATGATTTACAAGGATCTAGAGTCTGAAGTTTTCTAATCATTTTCAAAGATTCACTAAAAATAATTTTTATATAAGGAAGTTTATAGCAGCTTCAATATTAGGAAAAAAATGCATTCAAATGTTTTAGATTTTATAAGGTTTGTACTGAAGGGCAATTTTACTTACAAGACTGTACTTGCTGAGAACAGAGATACCTTCAGAGAATCCCAACTTTTACAATACTTGCAAACTTGTCTAATATATCCAAATCAATCACATACAGCTATAATTTCAGCATGACTGACAACAGAGATCAGATCATGAATAAGTTGAAAGAAAGTTTGGCAAACAGCTAGAAAAACAGTGAACCATGTAATTCCTGTTGATACAGCTGGTGGCCCAATAAATCTCACACATATTTTACAGTGGATGCATCACTGGAGAGAGCATTGCTGACTACAAGGGGACAGCTACTTCAAGCTGTAATTTCACCAGTGCTAACTCTTGTCAAAAGAACAATATGAATAAATTCTGCTTTAGCACCTACAAATTACTCATGATGTAACCCTTTTTCTTCTTACTGCACTTTTATTCATTTCTTGAGTCACAGGTAACTCTTCCATCCATCTATCCGTTCATCCATCCATTCACCCATCTGTCCACCCATCCTCTAATGGCCTCTTAACATGTGCATACTGACAATCAACACATCAAATTATTTATACCACGATATAAATGACTAATGATAGTTTAGTAAATTTAACCCCTTGAAAAAGTTGAATATAATAACATAAAACTTGATCTTAGGAAAAGAATCTCTTAGGTTAATAGTTTCAAACAATGACAGATTTTCATTAAGGGTTTAGGGAGTTAGTGCTGGAGACTTCATTAATGCTCCTAAAATCAGACTTCGTACGCAATGATATGCCTTTGTTCTCGGAATTTTTTTTTAACCAAATAATTTTGTTTTTTCTGCACCTTTCAAATATAAGGGAATCAAAGATCACAGCTTAGTACCCTATCACATTGGATATTCAATATTTTTAAAAAATTAAGGTCAAGTTAACACGTAAAATTTCATTTATCTTTCTTGTGAAAGAGAAAATGAACTCGTGATATGTTTAATGTAATTTATATGATCTTTTATATGTCCAAGTAATGCACCACCACCATTACATATTTTTCTAAAAAGGATACCTTTGTGTTCCATATACTTTTTGCGTTTATCACATGAACCCAGAACTCTTATTTCTTGTTCAAAGAGAAATACAAGGTTTACCATATTTGCCTTTCACAGAAAAATTTCTTGGTTAGCTACACTAAAGAAAGCAGGATATGGATGGAATTCTGGGAGCGTAAAATGTGATATACTCATTCAGGTTTTAATTAAATTAATCACATGCTTGCAGTGCCAAGACAATGAATTTTTTAAAATTCATTTTCCTTTTCTGCCCATGTCTTATCATGATTCCATGCCCTTAAAGGAAGCAGGACTATGATACTCTATTCTCTAGTAATAATCCTAATTTAATAATAGCTAATGTTTTTATTTACAGCAAATTCAGTGCAAAGCAGTGGAAGCATTTTCCTTGAATTATTTTATTTTGTCCATACAGCAGTCCTGTGAAGTAAATACTATTTATTTTATAGGTGAGAAAACTGGGGTTTAGATGGGTTAAGTAACTCAGACAGCAAATGTTAGAGCCATATTTGTTGGACTGCAAAGCACTGCTTTTTTTACTGCATTATTTCATCACTGTGTAAATGTTTAAGGTCTGGGGGAAGCTGGAGGTATATTACAAACTAGAATATTTTCATCCCCTGTGAATGCTGACCAGAGGTTTAATTCAATGTGAAAGTCCTTAAGTCACAAAGATTGTGATTCAACTATATTTTAGAAGTTTGATTTTTTTAATCTTAACTTCCTTTAAGGTAAAATTAGTTCATAAGGCAAGGACATATTTGCTTCATGAAAAGAGTTGGTTGACCTTGTGATTTGTCTCTATGAGATCTATAACAACCTTTGAAAGATTCTCATTGTTTCTTACCCTGAGCTTCAACCTATCTTCAAGTAAGAAATTTTTAACTACCTATCATTGTCCTCCTATGAAACAATAATATATTGAACACATCCAGTATTATTCTTTGGAAAGTACCGAAACCTTAAAATTTTTCCAAAGACTGTCCATTTGAGTGAGGCTGCCTTAATGTAGTATGTAAATCCTAAATATAGACTAAGGTCAGCATGTTTATTTTCCACAGCATTTTTAAACCATGTGGGTTCTGTAGGACTGATCTCTCCTCTTTATAGTCTCTAAATTCACTACTCCTCTACGAGCAATGTTATTTACACTGTTGCAGTATTTAACATGAGCAAAACATCAGATCAGAGAACTGGAAGTGTCTTTGGGACACCCTCCCAGTTCTGCTCCCATCCCAGGTTACATCTTTGGCAAGCATGGTGGGGGGAGCTGAGCCTCTGCACCCCGCCCTGGTTACAACTTTTCTACTCTTCTCTTCTTCTCTGGGCACCCTTTTTTATTGTCACTGTTATTTAATATGGCATGTTTATCATCATCCATCAAATTAAGGGGATAGGGTGGTGTTCAAATTCTTTTGCCATTGAACTATAAAGTTTCATTTCAACTACCTCAACTTAGTAAGGATATTAAAATAATCCTTGGATATACTTGTTTTCAATAATAATGCTCTGTACATAACTAAGTTTCCATTCAGGATGGCAATAGAGGAAGAAGATCTTTTGGGGCTATTGTCATGTAACTAAGAAAATGAATCTTGATTAGGCTTGTTGGGTGCCAAGTGCAGAGGTTCTGTTTCTTGCACCTGCAGAGCCTGGAGTTTTGGATGAAGAACCTTTCATTATCTTCATCCTGAAATGACTAGCTGAACAATGCAAAGAAATAATCCCACTGAGCAAATGAAAAGGGAAGACTTCTCCTTTGTGAGCCTCTAACCACACAGGTGTTGAATACCTCTTGTTGACTCTTTCACTGCTGGCTTTCCCCAACATCCGTTCCTTGCTCTTACCCACATCTATCTAATAACATTCCTCTGAAACTGATTTTATTTTCACTGTGCAGTTGCTTCAGCTCACAGTCCACTCCAAACGATGTGTTCTACTGGTGAATTTGAGAGACTCAAGCACTCACCTTCTTTGCCACTTTAACGTTATAGAAAGATTACATCTAGGAAGAACAAAAAAGCTATCTCCACAGAAAGAAAAACAGTTCTGGAAACATAAACACATGAAGATGCATGTGTTTATATCCCTACTCCCAGTAAAACAGCTTACAATCGCAGTGCCAGGCCAAAATTCACAGAGCAATGGAGGGAGTGGAGTGTAAAGAGAAACAGGCTCTGGAAGCAATCACTCAGATTTTTTTCATGTGATCATCTTTCTAAGAAAGAGCCCACTATGATTATTTAAAACATGGAAAATTTTAGTAGAAAATGAGTATTTTGTGCAACTTGGCCAAACATAATTTTTCACTATACAGCTCCAGATGAAGATTTAATTAGTCATAATTTTTGTCAGGTACATCTGTTCCAGGCAAATAAATGACCACATCCTTATGGCACAAATAATTGAAACCTTCTCCTCACATGAAACCTGTGAGTACATTATAGCTCATGAGCCCTTAGAAACCTCTCCAGCCAGTAATGACTGTTCACCTTAAAAGTCATGGACCACATAACCTATGATGTAGAATACAGCTTAGAGATTCACTTATCCAGTAATTCTACATATCCAGAATATATTCCAAGAAATATCAGACCTGCAAAATGCTCAAATAAAACCTTATAGAATCCTGTGGTCACATAAGTTTGGAAAAGGATCTGTCCAAAAAGATAGTAGTCCCCAACCCTTTTGGCACCAGGGACTGGTTTTGTGGAAGACAATTTTTCTGCGGACTTGGGGGTGGGATAGAAGGTTGTTTCAGGATGATTCAAGTGCATTACATTTATTGTGCACTTTCTATTCTTATTATATTGTAATATATAATGAAATAATTATACAAATCGCCATAATGTAGAATCAGTGAAAGCCTAAGTGTGTTTTCTTGCAACTAGACAGTCTCATCTGAGGGTGATGGGAGACAGTGACATCCGACTATGTTGCTTATGTCCAGTCTACTCCATAATTTCATTTCAGTGGCTGTGCCTGCAGAAAAGCCTGCTTCACAAAGATAGAATGTTGGAAATGGAAGCAGGCTTTTCAGTCCTTTGTGGAAACCCAGGATATTCTGCCTTGACTTTAATCCAGAACCTATAGAGATTTAAGGTTGTCCCAAACATACTTTTGAGGCCACAGTCGTTTGCAATCTCAAGTAGTTGAGTCTCTTCTGGCAGGGACAAAGTTGATTCACCTGCTTTATTCACAAATGGGTTGCGGATCCATTCCTTCTCAGTTTGGGTATCTTTTGTGATTGAGAAGTAATGTTCAAACCCTTTTGAAAGTTGAGCTGGGTGATCATGCACCAGCTGAGAGAAAGAAAGTCCTGGCTCAGCCTCTTTCAAAATCTCTGCTAATGTTTGAAACATGTCAAAAATACCAATGTTCACTCGTTGCCCCCATATCTTCAGTTAGGCTTTGAATGCAGCCATGTTATCTGCCGACTCTAACGCGGTTGTTGTTCTTCCCTGAAGTGAAAGATGGTGTCCGTGGGGCAGGTTGAATATGTCACACAAGTAAGCACGTTTTGTGACCCATTCTGTGTCACTGAAATGTGCTGCCATATTGGTGACTGTTTTTCTAAAAGAAATCCCTGGGGTGGCTATCATAACTAAAAACTCTGGTCAGTGATCTACTGTTAGAAAGCCATCTCACATCTGTGTATAAGAGAAAGCATACGTGTTCTGTGTCCATCTTCTCACAGAGCTGTGGGAACAGTTGAGTTGAGGGCATTTATTTTAACCTGTTTGGTAATTTTAATCACATTCTGCAAAATGATATTAGTTCAGGTAACATTTTTCAGCTAGCCAGCATTTTTCTACGAATGACGCAGTGTGTAGACTCACATTCAGAAGTGACCTCTTTGACTTAAATAATGAAACCAGAAAGCTGTCCAGTCATGGAAGCTGCTCTGTGCATGCATATACCAACACAAAACAACCAATTCAGTTTTCCCGACTTGTAATCATTCAGAGGCTTGAATAGTCAGTCCTGCAGCTGTGGTGTTGGTTGGCAACAAAAGTGCACATAGCATATCCTCATGAACACCTTCCTGAAAAATATATCCCACATAAACAAGCATTGTCGGCTTGTCAACATCAGTAGACTCATCAACCTGGATTGCTTACCACAGTAACTCAGTAATCCTCCCTAACATTTGTGCCTTAATATCCTCTGCTATGTCATCAATTTGTCTAGTTATAGTGCTAGCCAAAAGAGGAACGCATGCCACCTTTTGAACTGCGGCCTCTCCTAAAAGTTCATGACAAATGTTCTTAGCAGAAGGCAGGATCAACTCTTCACCAATAGGAAAGGGCTTTTTAGCTTTAGCAATGTGGTTAGTCACAAAGAAAGATGCTGTTAGTGAAGGAATATTTGATGAAGTGGTGACTTTCAATAACTGCTTCTGTTCTTTGTGTTCAGGTTTTTTTGTTTTTTTAAAAAAACTCCAAAGGCTTGTCTTTTAATGCAGGATGATTGGTCTCCATGTGGTGAAGCAGTTTTGAAGTTTCATGCCTTTGTTGAATAGCCAGTTACCACATATTATACAAAGTGGGCTTGGAGAATGTGAATCATCTGTTGTAATGAACCTGTAATTTAACTTGTTATTTTCTTTTAAATTCAGCTTTCTTTTTGTTGGCAGCCTTAGAGTCTTCTGCTGTCTCATTGTTGGGTCTTTCCCCCTTTTCAAAGAAGCTCTCCAGTGATGTTTGTTTCTTACTTATTTTGGTGAGGCTTGGCTTTTGGGCTTACCAAAACTGTGACTGAGACAAGAGCGCAGTGTGAGAAAGAGGCACGGACAGAAGTGGTAAACAAAATAATGGGTGGGCCACATGCAGACTAAAATAAGTGTCAGATTCTGACTTAAAGCCTGCCATCCGATGCAGCTGTGCAATCGAACTTCATCAACTTACTTACCACTAAAAAGCCTGCCACCAGATACAGCTTAATTGTTACTTGCCACTCACTGATACGGTTTTGATATGAGTCTGCAAGCAATTGATTTATTATGGTCTCTGTGCAGCCAAACCTCTCTGCTAATATTAGTCTGTATTTGCAGCCACTCCCCAGTGGTAGCAACACTGCCTCAGCTCCACCTCAGATCATCAGGCATTAGATTCTCGTAAGACGGGTGCACCTTAGATCCCTTGCATGTGCAGTTCACAGTAGGGTTTGCACTCCTGTGAAAATCTAATGCTGCCATTGATCTGTTGGGAGGTGGAGCTCAGGCTATAATGCAAGTGATGGGGAGCATTTGTAAATACAGATGAAGCTTCACTTGCTCATCCGTCGCTCACCTCCAGCTGTGTTGCTGGTTCCTAACAAGCCCAGGGGTTGGGAAACCTTGCAATAAAAGATTCATAAGATATACATGTACATCACAATTTCTAAGAAGTACCATAGAAAGGGATCTTCTGGACATAATCAGACATGCTTATACCCGTAGAATCATTTCATTTATACAGAGTAATAGGGTTCAGAATGGTGTAAACTTGTAATCCACTGAAAATGCTCAGTCAATGCCAGTTAACTAAAATGAGTTGATTAAGGTCCAATGTGACCAATGATCAATTTAATTACATTCTTTCCTCAGCTTCTGCCTTTCTATGCATTGGCCAATGACTTTCTCATTATCCTAAGGATAACTACAACAGCCTCATAGCAATTCTGCCGATTTCCTCTCCTGCTTCTTTGCAGACCATGTTCCACACAACAGACAAATAATCTTTATAGGATTTTAATCAAATCATGTCACTCCTCTACTCAAAATCTGCAAAACCTTATCAGCTTAGAATAAAAATCAAATTTTATCATGGGCTACTATACCCTATAGAATCTAGGCTGCAGGCCCCTGCCCCACCTTCTCTTCTGGATTCTTCTCACCTGTTCTGTTCAAGCAATGATGACCATTTTGCTATTTCTTAAACAGCATGATAAACTTAATCTTGTTAAACATGTTTCCACCTCAAGCATGCTCTCCAGTTATGGCCTTTTCCTTTCCTGTTTCTTACTATAATAATTTTCTAGTATATGTGCTGCTGAAGCGAGCACGACTATAATAATTTTCTACAAATCACCAAATGATTCCTTTCCTCACATCATTTAATTATTTGTTCAAATATTACCTTGTCATCAAGGATCTCTGAGACTGCAACATGTTAAATAACATATCTTGCTCTTTTCTTTCTTTCACCCCATTCTGTTTTCATCTTAGTTTGTATCACTTCATATTAGGTCTATGAGGCCAGGGATATTATTATTTTTTTTCATTAATATGATTCCTGATACAAATATTTGTTTGAATCAACAAAAGGAATAAAGAATAAATAAATGGATGAATCCTTTTCTTTTTAAACAAGTTATTTCCAAAAGATGCACAATAATATGAATATGTAATAAGAATTTTTATGTCTCTAAGTAAAATCAATAAAGGCTTTCGGTTCAAGTTTATAATTTTAGCCACATCTGCATGGGAGTCTTCTCTCTATATTGATTACTCTACAACACTTGGACTCTTAACTCTGTACCTTGCAAAATGCTCTTAGGACTTTTTCTTAGGCATATTATTAATGTTACTAATTTTTATTGATTCTTATCCATATTTCCATGTGACAATTTAAGTATCTTCCCATTTTCAGTGTTTGTCCTAGCAGCCCAGGAAGCCCTAGATAACAGGATCATGTCCCTTTAACTTGTGTGGTAAGACACCCAGTGCTGAGCCATATGTGCACTGTACTGCATAAAAACCTTTTAATGATGAATTCGATTTTGATTTCAGTTCATTACGCTTGGGTTTTCAGGCAATGTTCCGGATTTCATGCTTTTGTCCATAATGAGTCATGGTCCCCTTGACAAACAAGAGAGTAATTGAACTAACCAGGTTATCAATAGAAGCTTGTGATGGTCTCCTGTTGCATATGGTTATTTTATCTTCAATAATAGTTAGATGTCATAAAAGATTACAACCTGTTTGTGTGACTGGGAAAGAGAGATGAAAGCCTGGGAGAACAATAGTGAAAATACAATCTTACCTGTACCTGTCATGAGCAAAAGAGTGTCATAATAATTGACAAGAACATGGAGCTTTACTTATAGATGTTTAAATATATTTCATTAGCTTTTATAGGTGACATGAAACTTTGTCTAACAAAATAATTTTTAAATTATTAAATGATTTCTTGTATTGTGGTTGTGAATATACATATATATGTGTGTGTGTGTGTATATGTGTATATATATATATACACACACATATATATGTGTGTATATATATATATATATATACACACACACATTCACACACATATATATGTAAACATGTATATATAAGGTTACATATATAAATAAATGTACATTATAAAGGTCAAAACATACATATATTTTTATACATATTATATACACTTGGGTGTGTGCATGTGTATATGTATGTATCTATATTACCCTGTAACATTTCTCATGCAAATATTTTTGGGAAATATTATTTCATTATTTTTCACCAACTTATTAGCAAGTACTAAAATATTTTCCTTACAATTTTTTTCTAGAACTATAAATAATAAGAATAAAAACACCACAGAGAAATAGAGGTGCAATAATTTCAAAAAGAAGTATCACCCTTAACAGAAAATGATGTGTTTAGTAGGGTATTTTTTTTAAATGAAAGGCAGCGTTCCACTGTAAGAATATTTATAGTTCTCACATATTGAAATATTCACTGACTATTGAAAAACATTAAACTCTGTACTTTTTAATTGCTTTCCAAAGAAACCCCAAATATATCCAGAGTGCACGCTTAGACCATATTTCTGAATGAACTAGCGTTTGTATCTTCAAGATTCTAGTTGTTGAATAATTTTCTATAGTGCTGTTTGAAATATGAATTATAGTATATTAACTTGGTAGAAAAGGAAATATTTATGAAAAGACACATGCATACAACTCCTAATGTTTACCTTCAAAATAATAATAATCATTATTATTATTTATTGGGTGTGTGCGTGTGTAATAATTTTTATTATTATTATTATTATTATGAGATGGAGTTTCACTCTTGTTGCCCAGGCTAGAATGCAATGGCGTGGTCTCAGTTCACGGCAACCTCTACCCTCCCAGGTTAAAGTGATTCTCCTGCTTCAGCCTCCCAAGTAGCTGGGATTATAGGTGCCCACAACCATATCTGGCTAATTTTTGTATTTTTAGTAGAGACAAAGTTTCACCATGTTGGTCAGGCTGGTCTTGAACTCCTGACCTCAGGTGATCTACCCACCCAAAGTGCTAAAATTACAGGTCTGAGCCACCATGCCCAGCACCCTCCAAAATTATTCTACTTACAGTCCTTTTCATCTCAGTCAATAACCTTCTAGCTACTTAAGCCAAATTAAATCACCCTTGACTCCTCTTTTTTTCTCTATCTCCCTTCAGTCCGTCTAGAAATCTTATCAGCTCCAACTTCACAGTAGACACCAAACCCAATAACTTTCCACCACTTCCACTGCTACCCAGCCTGGTATGAGCCACCCACCTTCATTTGCTTTGCTTACTGGATTCCCTACTTTTTCCTGTGACTTTTATCCTAGCCTCACTATGGTCTTTTCTCAGCACAGCAGCCAGTCATCTTTTCAAAAAACTGATCAAATTTTGTCTCTACTCTGCAGGGCTTCATTTGTCTTAGAATAAAAGTCAGTTCCTTGAAATGACCCGAGAGGTCCTACCCAATCTTCCATCCTTTGTTTCTCTTTGTACCTATTTCCTGCTCCTCTCCTTCTTTCTCTTTGTGTCGGCCACACCAATCCTGCTATTTCTTAAACAAGCTAGGCTAGCTTCAGCCTCAGTGTCTTACTGCAAGCTGTTCCCTCTTCCGAAAAGGCTCTGTCTCTAGATATCCACCTAGGTAAATTATTCATTCACATCTAGTCTGTGCAAATTTTACCATCTTGAAGAAGTCTACTAAGATTGCCCTATCTGAAATGCAATCCATTTCCTTCTCTGATTCCTCTTACCTTGCAACTATAAGGGGTTTTATTTTTTAACTGTATTGTTTATCACCTTCTACTATGTATTTGCTATATGTATTTAAACTATGTATTTGCTATATTTACTGCTTATAGTCTATCTCCCCATTTGTTACTTCACCTAGAATATAAGCTTCATCACGTCAGGGCAATTAACTGCTTTGTGCTTTGAAAAATGCCTGGCACATGTTGACAGCTCAATAACTATGGGAAATTTTGTTTTTTTAAAGTTAGCTTTTTAAGCATCACCCTGTGCAAGGCACTGTATATTGATCTTGGAATATGCAAAGGTGAATCAGATATTTAATCCTGTCTTCAAGGAACTGAAAAGGAAGTCTGGCATACCCATAAATATAGTACATGATACAATACAATACATTTCTACCAATACATGACAGAAAGTCCATGGTATGAGAGATCCAGATACTCAGAGGAGGGAAAACTTTTTCCAGCTAAAGCAATAGCGAAGAACATGGAGACACTGACACCTAAAGTAGATCTTGAATCTGTGAAAAGGGAGAACAACAACATTAAGACAGAAGAAACTACATTAAAAAAATCACTAAATTAATAAAAGCATAGGGAAGAGGCATGGAAAAACACAGAATATTTCAAGAAACCAGACTTTGAGTTAACATGACTGACTTGAATGCCAGATTCTGCAACTAAGTAGCTGTGTGACCTTGACAATTCATTCAACATCTATGAACTTACATTTGTAAAACTGAGATAATACCCTTAAGCTTAGAGTATTTTTGTGAGGAAATCGAGAACATAAAGCACCTAACCCAGTGACTGGCTCCCTATGATCACTCAATAGATGAGAGCTATTACTGAAGTAGAGTTGGACTGGAGTACAGATGAAGTGTTACCCTCACCAATGCCATTTTTCCAATAGGAAGCAGACCAAAATATATTGCATTTACTCTGCACGCCCTGAAAACATTCATCTATTGTTCAACTTGAAAAATGAAGCTGAAAATGACTAGTCTTGTATTTGAAGCATAAAACACTGAAAATGTGATGCATTGGCCTATCAGGCATAAGATTGCTTTGAATGTAGAAGGAATAAAAATATATGTGTGTCATATTTCTGCTGAGGATTATTTTTACTTACCCACTAGTATTTGTTTGTTTGTTTCTTTTACAGTTGCTCCTACTATTCAGGAAATTAAATCTGGCACCGTGACCCCCGGACGCAGTGGCTTGATAAGATGCGAAGGTGCAGGTGTGCCGCCCCCGGCCTTTGAATGGTACAAAGGAGAGAAGAAGTAAGGACTTTGTGATTATTACTGTGTTCTGAGCACTTTGCACTAATGTGTTTGTGTTTCAGATACTTACTTTAGGCAATTTCTTTAACTGGCTTGAATGATTCTCAGCAGCCTCCTCTCCAGCAGGCAAACTGAAGGGGCCCATGTGGGAGGAATGAGTAGCTAATAGCATCCAGAAGAAATGTCCACTTTGGTTTGTATGATCTCAGAAATGCCTGCAAATCCCCCATCACTGATGAGTTTCATTTCTTCCCCTCCTTCCTGGAACAGCACACCATTGCTCTTGCTGGCAACTCAGTTTATTTGGAAAGTAAACCAGCTTTTAAAGGACTTGAGCACAGCTTCCACAAGAGCACTTCAAAAGCAATAGGAGTTGCTGCCTTTGCCTAG
The DNA here is from genome assembly GCF_001604975.1 of Cebus imitator. Classification (NCBI taxonomy): domain Eukaryota; kingdom Metazoa; phylum Chordata; class Mammalia; order Primates; family Cebidae; genus Cebus; species Cebus imitator. The sequence goes on from NW_016107318.1 coordinate 10,435,323, forward strand.
CTACCTTGATAAGCCTCAACCCTTTCAACTGCCTGATTCTCCCACAAGATAGTTTAACATTTTGTTTTACAGGACACTGTGTTTTAGATATTCTATCACTAAAGAGACTGTAGAGGAGATAAAATACATGCCTAAAGAACTCACCAATGGGATTTTAGCACTGCTCTAAGTTCGACTCTGTATGATTACCCCTTTGAGAAGCCCCAAAAACCTTGGCAGGAGCTACTGAATAAGATGTCAGGAGTCGACCACTTTCTCTTTACTTTCAACCAGTAGGCTCATTCAGACCTCTTCAACTCTGTTATCAAGCCATCAAAAAAGCACAAGACTCCTGTGGATTAACTGGAGGATATAATGCAGAGAAGAGGAAATTATCTATGGTATATAGATTCTGCTTCAAAACTAGGGAGGGATCTATTCAAGAAAATTCTTGGTTAAACCATATGAAATTGCCACTTTTGAAGTAAAAAAAAGTCAAATGTTGGCAATTCTATACTGTGCAACATTTCCATTTTCCTGCTGCTATAAAGAACTGCCCAAGACTGAGTAATTTATAAAGGAGAGAGATTTAATTGACTCACAGTTCCACATGGCTAGGGAGGCCACAGGAAGCTTACAATCATGATGGAAGAGGAAGCAAACATGTCTTTCTTTACTAGGCGTAAAAAGAAGTGCCGAGCAAAAGGGGCAAAAGCCCCTTATAAACCCATCATATCTTGTGAGAACTCACTCACTTATCACGAGAACAGGATAGGAGAACTACTCCCATGATCTAATCACCTCCCATGGGTCTCTCCCTCAACACATGGGAATTAAGATTAAATTCAGGATGAGATTTTGGGTGGGAACACATCCAAATATTATTTACTTATGTCATGACTCATAACCGATTGCAGCTAAATATCTGAACAGAAAACTGGTGAAATTATATAAGAACTTAGATATTACCACAAAGGATAAGAGTGTATGTGATACAGGCAGTTTTTTTTTTTTTTTTTCTGGATTTGGAATCAAAAGATTTGTGGAAGACTATATCCCTCCTTAAAATCAAACTTAATAATAAGGAAGGCTATCTCCGTAACAGTCTCATTTCTTCTGACTGGTTTTACCTAAAAATTTTTTGAGCTATTTTATATTCAACCTCTTCTATAATTTTTGCCATTCAATTTTAAATTATTTTTACTAATTTATATGTTTTACTAATTCTAAATCTGCCTCTTTGTAGCTTGGTGGAAGACTCCATATTTTTATGTACTGAGAATTAGATAAACTGTTCTGTGGTCACTCTCATTTCACTCTACAAGATCATATATCTGCCAATATAACCTTTCTCAGATTTTGATAGCCCAGGTTGAGAAGTTTCAGTTTGTAATTATCTATATGGACAAATATCCAGAAAAGTGGTTGTCAATCCTTTGTAAATTATAGAAGTCATAGTTCATGTACAGTCTTATTTGGAAGCCCAAGAAGTGTATTTATGAACACAGCACTTCTCTGTTAGACGCTGGTTAAATGGCACCTCAATTCTACCTGCTCACAACCTTCCTCTAAATTAGGACATCATTGCAGGAGTCCCCCAGATCGCTGGTTCTCTAAAAAACACTGTATAAATAACACTCACAGACTATTTTACATACCTTTCAAAGTCATTTTTAATTTGTGTCATTAATTTCTTAAAAGCTACCAATCAGAGCTCCTTTGTTAAAGGCCATTTTATTTCCAATGCTTTGTGAAGCAATGTCCTGGATTTTCTTTTCTGCTCTCTTTTTCTCTTTTCTAAATTCAGCAACCATTGTCAAAAAAAAAAAAAAAAAGCTACAATAATCCTCAGCCCACTTTCTTGGCCTATAGTAAATATAGAAAAGGACCAATTGGTGCCCACAATCATAGCTTCAGTAATTATTTTTTCCTGCTATACAGATGGACTACAGCTTTTATTAGATTTTCAAAGGAGTTCAGAACCATTTGCTAAAAAGAAAAAGGTAGATTGATTCTCCCCAGTCAATGTCCTCCCCAACACACACACCTAGAAAAATGCAGCTGTGAAAATAAAATGCACTTGTGAAAGGCAAACATATTTTCAGTTCAGAGTGAAACATACATTTATCATCTTTAGGGTTATATTTCAGGAAATACTCAAATTCTCAAATATCATGGTAATGAATAATTTCCTTTCAAAACTAAAGTAAAGCAAAGTTTAGCATATGCAGGGAGTAGGAAAGCGAGGATTCTGGTTGCTGAATGGGTGCATTCACTACGTAGATTCACCATAAAGGCCCAGGCCATTCAATTATTTATCTCATCAAAATAAAAAGCTATCTATTTAGCCAACGCCTACTTGACGGGTAGTGTTCTAAGTTGCTAATATTTACCCATTTTACTCTTATAACAAACCTGTAAGGTAAATATTATTATTCTTAATTTTTGCCTGAGGAAACCAAAGCATAGAACGCTTTTAAGTAATTTGCACAAGTTCATACAGTTTATGGCAGACCTGGGATTTAAACCCAGGAACTCTTACAAATCATCATGCAGAGTCCAAGGGTTTAACCCCTATACTATGGCACCTAGTGTAGGTCAAGGCCTTTGAGAGTCTATCAAAACTAATTTGAAATGTCAATGTGAAATACCAAGGGTAAAAGCATTTCAGGTTGTTTATGGATTTGCAAAATAAGAAACTGCACATATACTCACTTATAATTTCTGAATTTATTTAGTCAACGACACAGAAAAATGGAATCATGAGTAACACAGCAGAAACAGATACAGCATATTTCTTAGTTGTCTTCTTGACCTCTGAGGTCTTTAGGAACATGAAGCTGTCAGAGACCCTATCAGAGAGGAATAGAGTTTATATCTGCAAGATCTAGAGTTTTGTTTCCTAGAGATCTTTTATGATTTGGGGCTTACATAAATACTCAGAACTAACTTATACAACTGCTTTACTTGTAGGTAAGGAATGTTTATAAATATTCATTTCCCTTAAATCAAGATCTTCAAAGCCAGCTCTTCATCGAGATAAACATAAACAAGTAAACACAAACAAAAAACAGAGGCAGTGCCTGAACATCCATAGCCCTATCTCTGCCAGCAGTTCTTCAACATGCTGTAAAGTCCATTTCTGTCTGCTGAGAGCAATCAGTTTTAAACCCTTAAAAGAAAGACTCTAAAATTAAGCACAATTTAAAGAAAAGAAAGAAACGTATGCTTACTGAGGAAAAAACACTTTCCAAGTTCTTTGAATTCTTTTATCTCATTTATTCCTCAGACCTCTGTGAGATAACATTATCATCAGTTTACTGATGACAAAACTGAGACACAAGAGACTAACCTGAAGAGCACTCAGTTTTAAGTCACCATCAAGACATTTTAGATGTGATAACCTCTCAGCCCATGTTCTTCCCCTCGTATCTGATGCCATTATGAGTTATCTATTGCTAAGTAACAAATTAACCAAAAACTTGGCAGCTAAAACCAATAAGCATTTACTATCTCAAGCAGCCTCTGTGGGTCAGGAATCCAGGAGCAGTTTGGCTGGATGATTATCACTCAGAGTCTCTCATAAGATTGCAGTCAAGATGTCAACTGGTGCTGGTCATCTGAAGGCTTGACTGGGGCTGGAGAATCTGCTTCTGAGATGACTGACGCACATGCCCAGCAAGTAGTTCTAGTTATTGGCAGATGGATTCAGTTAACTGCCATATGGATGTCACCACAGGCAACGAGCTTCATTTAGTATTAGGGAGTCAGGAGAGAGTTAAATAGAAGCTGCCGTATCTTTTATAACCTAGTTTCAGAAGCCATGTTCTGTCATATCTGTAATATGTTATTGGTCACATGGGGCAACCTTATTCAATGTGCTTACATGTCATCAAAGACATTTGGTTAATGGTACTATGGATGCCCTGAAATTGTCAATGTGATGGGGACAGCACAGGAACACGGATATCATCTGATACCATCTTCAGAGATGGCTCCTACACTGTCTCGCTCATGTGTTATCTAAATATTTTTTATATTAGAAATATTAGTAATTTGGCTTTTAGTTTATTCTACCACAAGACTGGCTAATGTTACATACTAGTTATTAAAATATTACCTCTTAGGATATGATAGTCATTTTTTAACATCATAGTTTCTTTCAGCACACCTGGAATGAAGAGTATCAATGGGCTTAATTTTACTCTGTATTTATTTAAGTCTTGGGAAAATTAGAGTTACACAGAGAGCTAAGTATTTAAGCATTTTTCCTTAATAATATAGGATGTTGTTAAGAAGAAATATACTCTATATACATATGTAGTGAAAAGACAATTTCAGAACATCCAAAGTATCATTAAGCAAATGTTTCTGATGATATGAAATTCAATTAATCTTTTGTTTGAGAATAGTACATTCCTTTAGGATTAAGGCTAAAAACATAAATTGTAATACACTGGCATTTCAATAGGTATTGCAAAAACATGAATCTGTATTACTTTGTGAAGATGATATTGTCATCTTGTAGATAATAATTTTGTTATTTTTCTTGCACCATTGAATTCCCTCCTCTTTTTCTAGATTACCTCAAATCCAAGGCTGAGGTCTAGAAATACATGCTTTTTGATTTCTCATGACCATTTTAACTAGTCCAGGCTTTTAGGCAACTGATACATTAGCTTGAGTCATTCCACAATGTATACATATATAAAAGCACCACATTATACCCTATAAATATGTACAATTATTATTTTAATATTAAAAATAAAATATTAAATAAACACATAGGTTTTAAAAATTGTATTTTACTTACTTTGCCTGTTTTTAGGCAAAGGGCTAATTGTAGAAATGCTTTTTTGGAATTTTTTAGTTACAACAGTATTTCTTTCCTATTTCTCCACCATAATTTAAGATAGGAATGAAAAAGTTGCAAATGAGGTAAATATAAATTACTCCCGTGAATGAAAAAGAAGTATACGATAAAATGTTAAAATTATCAATTATGTATTAGATTAAAAGCTGTGTACTTAAAAAAATGGAATGTCTTGCATTTGGCAGTGTGGGGCCTATAAAATCTTGTCTTTTAAGCAACATATTTCAAATTTAGCCTATTTACTTTTAAATCATTCTTTATAACACTGCTATAGAAAAAAAATGTAATGATCATTATCACTTTGCCTTGGTGAGAAGGGTTAGTTATCTATGTGTATAAAATATGCATGCATAGACACATACAAAATGTATGCAGTTACCGGTGAATAGACAGGAAAATACCTACAGTCAACCATGGAGAGTATATCATGTTCACTTTACACAGAGGCATGGTGACCTTTTTCAGTCAGGTTAATATTAAATTTCACTTTATATAATGATTATTTTTCATTCCTGATTTTACAGTGATAACATGAACTTGAGAAATCATAATAAAGAGGAATGACTATTCCTCCCCTCTTTTCTGTTCTAAATATTTACTACCTGAGTGTCTAAGCAGGCTATAAATTTTATTTGAGTATTCACTTTGCTGCAGGACTGTGGAAGAGATGGTCTGTTCCTCTTCTTATATTTTTGAGGACACCAGTGAAATGAGTTAAATTTTATTTGAATGTAGGAAAATTTTGATTCCCCTTTCTTTGCTGTTTTTATGCAATTTGTTTATGTCAAAATTATGAATACATTACACTTGTATAACGCATTATAATTTTCAAGGCTTTATTATATGTGGTAGCTTTGCAAAATGTTTACATTGTTTCACTTACGTAGACTTAATTTTTAAGCATGGGGTGCTACCAGAGAGAGAGGAAGCAAGAAAAAGATAAACACATATAGTTAAGTGGCATGACTTTCTACTCTACTGCTTCAAAAATACATACCATGGGAGAAATGTACCTGGCTGCTCCTTCAATTGGTTTTCATTCCCATATACTTCTGACAGTGTGAGCATCTCTCTATTTTTAATGAGGTTTTATGTTGAAAATGTGTATTTAAAGTAACATGGCTCTGAAACAAAGCCAGCTACTTTATCTAGTGCTCACACATCAACAGTGATGCAAAGCAGGGGTCAGCAACATTTTTAAAAACATGTATTCCTGTGACTAAAATCTAAAATTTAGCAAAAACTAACAAAATATGCATACTGATTTTTACTTAAGGTTATGTATTTTTGAACTAGTGTATTCATGCATTAAATGACCTGAGAAAGAGAACATTTTAAAAATGAGATAAATGGACCTTCTGTTATTTTTTTCTCACATTCCAACAAGTCATTTATTTCTACTTTAAGATAGTTGCTTTCCATTTTGGAAACTGTCTTAAAGTATGGTAGTTTGAAACAAGGAAGTTTAAGGAATTTTCAAGAGCAATTTTAAGGACATGTATCTCTACCTTATATGCTAACTTTGCAATCTTGTAACATATTTTACAACTCACTACATATTATCTTACTCATTCTGTGTATAATTCTAACCAGATTACATATGATAATAAAAACTGTATTTTTTGAAGGTGAAATGACTTAAAGGGAAGTACAGACCTAATTTCCAGACTCCTATGTCAGGATATCTCTCTTCCAGATTTTACATTACAACTTTGATTATTCAGAAGGGACTAGAAGTACAGTCTGTTTCTCTTTTGCTTTCATGTTATCATTCACAAGGTGATTCTTACCAAAGTAGGCAGTTATATGTTTTAATTTAGAAGTGTACTAGAAATAACTTCATTACCATTTCAGGTTAAAAGTGATCTTCTCTTCTAACTTGAGATTTTACTTCTTCATTCACCTGTGAGATAATTTGAAAAATTTCACTTCTTCAAATCTCTAAAACTTGAGATTTTACTTCTTCATTCACCTGTGAGATAATTTGAAAAGAAAATAAAAACTCCTGAATTGAAGAAACTTGCAAATCTAGTGTTATCTCATTATTCTATTACACTATGTCATGTTATGTTTTTTTATTATCATTTCATTTGATGATATTTTAATAACAATGTGCTATCAGTACAACTGTCATCACCTTTGCGATGACTTTAACATTCAAGACCAGAGTTGTAAATAAATATATGAAATAACTGAAAGCATTTCAACTACTGGGAACTGAAGAGCACATGCCCATGTGAGGCACCAATACATATTATTACATTGAAAACTTTGGGTCAGTCAAACAAAAATGAAACGGGGCCACCTCCAGTTTGCATCCTATGCAAAATGTAGAATTACATTTTGATTTTATGACAAATTCTACACAATTAGAGTGTAGAATTTGTCATAAAAATCAACAAAATGAAACAAACACTAAGAAAATTTTCAGGGAACCCGAAGTGAAGTCCTGTGAAAGTACACAGTAAGACCCCATTCAACTCAAATCTGAGGCTTATAGAATTCTTCTTAAGGGCAAATGTAGCTTTTTTGCTGTATGCCAAGGGATGTACAGCACTTCCAAACATTGCAAGAAGTTAAGAATAATCATGGGCAAGAGAAGAACATGATCAATGTCATGTAAGCGTTACGCAGAAGGTTTTTAAGTGTCATGGTGTGCAGGATATGAAATCACGTATAACAGGAGTTAGGGCTAGAAGGTCACCTTAGGGTGGGACTTGGAGGGTCTTAAATAATACAAGGCATTTGGACTGGATTTCAGAGGTGTTGGGAAGCCATTGAAGGGATTTTCAAGAGTAGTGAAACAATTTAGTCTCCTTTTTGTGTATAGCAGTAGCTTAGCTAAATTTATTTATTTATTTTAGATTCACCAGGTACATGTGCAGGGCTGTTATATGGGTATATTGCATAATGGTGAGGTTTGGATTTCTAGGGTACCCAACACTAAAAAGTGAATATTGTATTCAGTAAGTAATTTTTCAATCCTCACTCGTCTCCCACCCTCCCCACTTTTGGAATCCTTGGTGTCTGTTGTTTCCATTTTTATGTCCGTGTGTACCCATGTCTTAGCTCCCACTTATATGTGTGAACATGCAATATTTGATTTTCTATTTCTGGGCTATTTCACTTAGAATATTGGCCTCTGACTCCATCCTTGTCACTGCAAAGAACATGATTTTCTTTTATATGGCTGCATAGTATTTCATTGAACATATGTGCCACACTTTCTTTATCCAATCAACCATTGATGGATGCTTAGGTTGATTGCATGACTTTGCTATTGTGAATACTGCTGTGATAAACATACAAGTGCCAGTGACTTTTTTAATATAATGATTTGTTTTCCTTTGGTAGTGGAATTGCTGGGCCAAATAGTAGCTCTGTTTTTAGTTATTTGAGACATCTCCATAGTGTTTTCCATGGAAGTTGAACTAATTTACATTTCTACCCACGATGTACCAGCATACCCTCTTCTCAACATCCACACCAACATCTGTTGTTTTTGACTTTTTTATAATAGCCATTCTGACTGGTGTGAGATGGTATCTCATTACGGTTTTAATTTTCGTTTCTCTGATGATTAGTGAAGCTGAGCCTTTTCTGTATGCTTGTTGGCAGCTTGTATGTCTCACAAAATATTTCTTAGAGTAGTTGGGAGAAATAGATGGGAAAGTTAAAATATGGCTTAGAGTATTGGATATGCAGTTAAAAAGCGAGAAAGATGAAAGGCAATATTTGCATGTTTCATTGACCAATTGGATACAAGGATAGGAAAATTTGAATGTAATTCTGTGTTTTCTGTCTGGACAACAAGGTAAAGAGTGAACCCACTGGTTGAGGCTGGAACACAGGGAAAAAAGTTTGGGCGGGACCACAATTTTTAAAATTCATAATGATCTTTCTAAAATAAATATTTGATCTTACACTTTATGTATGAAGCCTTTCGGTGTTTCTTCACTGTCCCTGGAATAAAGTCCTTACAACAGAGGGTGGTATCTAGGTTTCTTCACATTCTGTCCCCTGTATTCCTCTCTGGCTATGAATCTTGCCATTCTACTCACTCACAACAGGAGCTGTAGCCATCCTGAAATATTTCCATTCTCAGACTGTGGTATGAGCTCTCTCTTTCAGGCCTCTTCACATGTTGGCCCTTTTGTTTGTAAGCCCCTTCCACACATACCCATTCCTGGCTGCCTTTGGCTGTCCTTTAGTCTCCATGGGGATGTCACCTTCTCCAGGAAAGCTACTACAATGAGCTTTTTCCTACCTGGGGAGGGAGCTCTTCAAATGTACTTTTTATGGGCTCACATCTAACAAACCACTTATTAAACTCAACTCATTTTACTTTTTCATCTCTCCTGCTACACTCTAATCTACTTGCGAATGAGGATTCTGCTTTGTTCACTATCACGTCCCCAACACTTGCCATGGTATTTGGCATGAACGATACACTGTGTTGGAAGACTGCATTATAGCCTTTTGCTAATTATAAAGTAGAACCATTCTTATTTTAACACTCTTTCAAATTGATGGGAGACTATTAGTACAAATGAATCTTGTCACCTTTTATTGCAGGACATTGTAAACCAAATATATGATGAGAGAATGAAAGCTGATTTCTGTTGCTCAATTCTGGCTTCTCAGGACTTTTTCTTTGTGAATATAGTTTTTGAGAAATAGTTGTGCTGTTATATTATAGGGTAATATTTTACATAAAATCATGGGCATATTGATATTAGAAAAATAGTTCAAGTGGTAGGGAGAAATCCAGTCATAAGCCAGGTTGTCAGGGATACAGGAACTCACAGCAGTCAGGGAGCCTTGATACCTGTACTGTAGCCATTGTTTATTTAATGTAGGGTTAAAAGGAAATATCCTCCCCATGCAAATCAAACTGTCACAAGCAAAGCAGCCCAAAGGTCTCTAATCTAAAACTATTAATTTCATTAAAATTGATAAAGTAAATAAGACATACATTTTAAATAGCTTAATAAAGTCTAGATTCATTAAAGTATCCTAATACATTATAATAACATTAATTTATTCAAATACACAACTAAAGATAGATACCCCTTGGGGCTAAAACAGTGATGCATGATATTCTTCAGCCTGTTCCTAAGAATACATGATATCATATTGTTTTCAAGCCTTAAGTATCAAGCAGCACAATAAATCAGTAGGTTGCCATAGCAGCATGTTCACATAAATTTTCATTTCTCTCTGGTATGTAGCAGTTCTTGCTCCTCCTCCTCCCTTTCACTTTCTTTTTTGTTAAATCTGTGAAAAGCTTAGATGAGATTGATGATGCACATGTAATTGATACTGAGTTTGGCACATCTTGAAATCATGATGCCATGATCTTTTCAGTCACTTTCTGAGATCTTTTCTTTAAAAATAATTTCCTGAATGCTCAATATTTAATATCTTTCTACCAACTGAGAGGAAATGTATCTGTTCTAAGAAAGAGACTCTATCACTGAACAATAACACCTATAATAATCCAGTGCCTATTGCATTTGGCATATATGTGCATAAATATTACACATTAAACATTTTTAAAAACGTTTTAACATTAACACTTTGTGATTGGCTTATTTTTCCCATTTCACAGATGAAAAAACTAAGAATTACAAAAATATAAAAACATAATTCATTCAGACAAGCCATGCAGCAATTACTCTATACCTATTAAATATCCAACACTATAGTACATGCTTAGAATACAATGGATAACAAAATCAACCAGGAACCTTGCCATAACAGACTTATACTCTAATGAGGAAGATGGACATTAATCAAAAATCACACAAATATATGAAAACTTAAAACTGAAATGATGTTAGAAAAAGAAGTATTTGATGTTATTTGAAGCATTTGATTTGGCCAAGTCAAGCAGAACACAATAACCCCATACCATCAGTAGAACTTGAACTTTAGAGAGAATTTTAGAATTACTCTAAATTACTGCATTCTTGTTATGTGGGTAGGTTGCATTTTTCTTCCATTCTTGACTATATTCTGCATATACACTATGAGGAGGGACTTTCTTCCATCTAAATATTTAGAGAACCTAGAGGAAGAAAAACAAATAGTAATTGATGCTGAGTGTGTGTGTGTGTGTGTGTGTGTGTGTTGGAGAGAGTTTGAGCAGGGAAGGAGGAGAGAACCTATTGTATGCTTCACATCTCAGGCTCCAAGAAGCCTGAGAGGCTAACTCTATGGGAATCTGGACACAGCTGTTCTAACAGGCTGCACTGAAAGCCATAACTAAGCCCCAAATAGATAGTCAAGAGGCTTCTGGTCCAGAGATATATCCAAATAGCTTTTTTTTTGTTTAAATTTTTACCCCATTAGACTCACCTCTTGGATCAAACCTGGCTCTTCTTGGCATAGGTGCCACACACCACCTGGCTGCTTAGCCCTCTTTGTTTTATTCCTTGGCTTGACTCGATTTTCTTGAAGCACTCATGATTTATGATTTGTCTTTCTAAACTTACATATAATATCCTGGTGTCTACTTAGTGATTTGACAGTCAGTTGCTACTTTGGGAGGGTACCAATAGTCAGAGGATCTATATTTAAGTCTTGATTCTTCCACTTATCAAATGGTGCAAGGTAAATTAACCTAATCTTCCTAAACTTCTTTTTTCTCATCTATAAAATGGGACTAATAACACCTACCTTCTAGGATTGCTGTGAAGATTTGTTGATGTATACATTTCAAAATGCTTAAATGTTTCCAAGTGTTGATTTTTCACACTCTTAACACCAAACATTATTGTGTACAATGCTGAAAATCTTTAGTGTGAGATTACTTCAGTCATAAATGTATTGAGAACAGATAACATGTTCCACATACAAAAAGCATTGAGAAGATTAGAAATACAGTCTGGTTCAGAGCCCCCTCCCACACACACACACACACACGCACACACACTGAGACATATACATCAATAAAACTCCATCCTTGACAAAGGCATTATGAGATGTGTTGTGGAAGGGACCTGTATGCTATCTTAATATCATGTTCAGATTTTCAGGTAGAGCTAAGGTCCTTGAGATATAAACTATGTCATATTTTTTCCTTTATGGTTCCCAACTCTCCTTGAGCATAGGAGGCATTTAATCATAATTTGATAACCAAATAAAACCTCATTTCTGTTAAGTCTATATAAGAGTTCTACCATCACCCATGACTTTTTCTAAATCTTTCTCTATTATTTTAATTGGAGCTGTATCTTTATTTCACACAACATCTTGGAATTCTACAAGCCTGTAGTCCATTGCTGACAGTAACATTCCTTTTCTTTGTAAATATAACTTATGATTCAAGGGTTAACTTCCCCTACTACCTAATACCAAACTTGATTAATAAGATCATATTAATTTGCCAACTAATATAAAATGCTATATCATGATCATATTCTTTCATAATTCCAGTCTGATAAAAGATTTATCATTATTTGAGAATGCCTCCTTCACGCTTATTCCAAGTTATTCTAATATTTAAAATGTTGTCTGATACTTCTTAATATGTATTTCATACATTAGCAATGAAGTCTTTCTGTGGCTATTTTCATCTACAGGTTGGTTTCTCTAGAGATAGCTGTTGTTATCCCTGACCTGGAAGGACATGTAGTGAACAATAGTCTTAAAATGTGGATTGAGGCTGGATGTATATATAAAATTAATGAGGTCCAGTGTGGCTGCTTGATTTATTAATATTTTTGCAATCTTAACAATCAGTGCTGATGGCTATGTGGTCAGTTTTTCGGGGTGATGTTGCTGCAGGCTCTTCTGGTCATCCCAGATAACTGCTGCCTGGAGGGAGGTTATGATTGTAAGGTTTGTGTCCATTTTGTGAGTCAGAAATACAAGTATCCCTAGTTATCAGCATCCTTTCCATATGCTGCTTCTGACTGACACCACAAAATACAGGGGATTGTTCTAATTCAGAACTAGTGAGTAGGTTGGGCTGTGTCACTTATGAGCTGACAGAATCTGCTAGCAAAGCAAATAGCCTGCAATTCACAGATTTAGGAGGCATTGGCAAAAGCCAGAGGAAGAAGAGGAATGAGAGTTATGGTTCTCAATGTGGAACAAACTTCTATTGGTGTCAGAGGGTAGAGGACAGCAGGGTCCACAGAAATAGAAGGATCTTATAACCATATTCCCTATAATAAAAAAAAACTATGAAGAAAAATGACTAGGTATTTCCATGTAGGCACCATATAGTACTGATCTATACTGAAGAAATGGATGCAACATTTAACTCCTAGCTCCACAGAATTTATTTCCTCTTTTTTGGGGGGGTGGGGGTGGTAGGGCAGGGGTTGGTAGGGACTATATAGCCTAAGTCAATATAAGAATGATTCTTTTAACAGAAATAAATTATAGACAACCATATTAGAATAAATCCATTTCATAAAGAAAAACATGTCATCAATTAGAGACCTCTTTTGTTATTATTTGGTTTTAGTCAAGGAGTGAATCACATTAGGGTCATACATGCAGGAGCTTCTAGGTGTGACTCAAATTTATATATCCAATAATTAAGGTTATGTTCATATTAGGTCTGTACTCTGACTAAAATACCCTTCTGTTGTAAATACCTGTTTATGTGCTGGATTCTTCTCCTTGGCTCTGACCTTCTCAAGGGCAGAGATCGTTGGTTACCCAGTTTTGTCCCTAATCATTCAGCCAGCATACAGCTCATCTTTGTAGCAATTTAATGAATATTTTCAGAATTGATTTGAATAATTGATAAAGCCCCTCTTCATACCCCAGAACTCTGCAGGAAAATCACAAAAGTACATTCTCTAGAAATATACACCATCTCAGAAGTCACTCTCCCACAAAGTCAGCTTTGCAAAAGTCCTTCTTCCAGCCATCTGCAAATGAAGACAGATTCTTATGTTGTATTTGAGGTGTCAGCACTTCTAAAACTCACAACTACAGAAGAAAGTAAGCTTTAGATTTCTCCAGTAATTTCAGAAAAGTAGCTTTCCCCAGAGAGAAGAAAATTCCCTCAGGGAACATAGTTTTCTTTTTTATTGGCCATAATAACCTGCCTGGCTGATCCGAGTAGCAGGGGTTGGAGCACTAATGCTCCACTCTGGTAAGGATGCACATGGTACTGCTGGCCAGAGGCCCAAAATGGGCCCACACATACAGAGCATGGATACGCTGCATGATTCAGCAACATCTGTGGCTGTGCATTCAGATACATTAAAGGGCAGGGAACTGGAAGCTAATTCACTCAGAAAGACAGCCATAAGGAACATAAGCATATAGTGCCATGGAGTGTCTGAATTTACTTCCTGGAGACTTTTTCCCCTGAGTCTAGCCAGTTGAAGTCCCTGGTTAGTTTCCCTCTCAACTCTTCAGAAGGAAAATAGTCCTGGTTTTGGTCAATGGAGCACAACAGGGATTTAGTAGTCTAGGGAGTTTCTGAGTCCTTTGGAGAATGTATCTATAACAAATATGTGGGCAAATTGATTTGAGTCGTAATGCTGAAGCTTGCAAGGCAAGAAACTGTTTTATTTTTACACAGCGTATATACTGATTAGTTAAAAATAAAGTTGTTAATGTGATGCAGAAAAATATGTAATAATGACTTTGAGAAATTAGCATAAATGTTGATAGGCTTGAAATATGAGACAGAAGAATAAAAGTTGCCATATCCATGATATTTTATGTCCCATTATCTTATGTCAGAGTTGGAGATCATTAAATTTATTGCTCAAGCTAAAGTTTGTTCAGTGTTTATTTAACTCAAAGTTTTATTAATCTGATTAAAGTATGCATTTGGGATAAGCCAAATTCCGCTATTACATGAAATATAAGTAATTCCCAGAATAATCAAGTATGACTGCTCATTTTAACCTGCATTTAACTACAGTATATTTCACCCAAATTCAGGTGCAAGCTACATAGTGTAATGCAAAGGAGTTCAAATTAAAGTTTCAGGGGATGCCATTTATTAGCATCTTCATAATTTTAAAAATTACAAAAAACTTGGACACATTAAAGAGAAAAAACTACCATGCCATTTGGACTATCAGTTTGCATAACCTACGTTGTGATCAGTGCATCTCCTTTGCCATAAACTTGGGGTGGATTATAGAGAAGTTAGTATCAGATTGGCATACTCATTGTAGGAAAATTTATATTTAGAGATAGAATTTCTTGAAGAGGGCACTGAAGGGGTCTTACCAATGCCTATGTTGGGGGAATATTACCTGGACACTATTGACCTTTATACTATTTCTTATGTACCTAGGATATCACTATTAAGTGCTGTGTAGGATTCAAATATCAGAGAAACCAAGCCGATTTAGACTTTTCTTTTGAGGAATTTAAAACAATTCGACTTAATTGCTTTTAAAGGACTTGTGTGCATAGAAACTGCTAGAGAGAATAGTGTAAGAGAAACATACAGAGGAAGAGTTAAGAGTTCCTTAAGTTAAATTAGAAAAAGAGAGATAAGTCTTAGGTCAAACCTACATGAGGAAGGAAGACTCTGACTTGCAGAAATAGAGGCAAGAGATAGGCTACAGATTCAGAAAAAGAGTGAAGCAGAAGTAGGTACAACATACCCTAAGAATGGTGCGGCCATGCCAGCCTACTTAAGAGTGAGGGCCTCTGGTGGCAAATCCAGAGGACAATTAGTGTGAACTTAGATACAGCTGAGTCCCATACTGAAGCCCAGAGAGTTTAAAAGACTTTGCCTGGCACATTACTAAAATGTGACAGTGGTGTGACTCAACTTTAAATGCTATCCCCAATAATATACGGCTGTCTCTTTCTAGGTTTAATGGAAGTTATGTCTCTGGGTTGTACAAGATTAAAGTGGTGTTGACTCTTGACTCAGAACCGTCCTATCACAGTTAGAGGATTAACTGTCAAGGGAGTTATCTAACAACATCTGAAATGACCCAGACATACTCTAGCCAGCTTACCTAGAAACCATTAGTTTGTACTTTCAATGGAATCTTTATATTTATTTCCCTTAAATTCCATCCTGACTTTAATGGATGAGATATTATTGCTGTGTTGTGTTTTATTTCCTAAAATATGTAACAGTGCATAAATAGGACATGTAGCTCTCCAAACTCAGTTTGTTATATAGCACAAATAAACCCACAGGAACAGTCTGCAGCTGACATGCAACCTCACCTCCCCCAAATCTACTAATGTAAGTGATATGTAAATGTAAATTGTACCATTATCACGTTATATGCTAATGTCAGTGTGGTCGAATTGTCTATGGGTTGCCAAGACAACCCCAGCTAAGGTAAAAAGATAAAAATGAAACGTATTCACAATATATATTTACCTAGAGTTTATTTTGTCTTCTAGGCTCTTCAATGGCCAACAAGGAATTATTATTCAAAATTTTAGCACAAGATCCATTCTCACTGTTACCAATGTGACACAGGAGCACTTCGGCAACTATACTTGTGTGGCTGCCAACAAGCTAGGCACGACCAATGCGAGCCTGCCTCTTAACCGTAAGTAATGCAGTGGTGCCAAAATGCTTCCAGGGGCCTCTGGGCCCCCATCCATCAGTAGAGATAAAACCTATGAATGGAGTATGTTCATTTTAAAACTCAACCTGATGTGACCCATTCCTTACAGGTGACTCATTCCTTACACACGGAAACTTTGTCCCCAAATCAGATAGTTTTCCAAGAATTTTACAATCCCTGTAGAAGTTTACATGTGTATACAAAAATATTAGAGCTGAGAAAGGAAAACATACATAAATAATAGGGCTAACTGAAAAAGTGTCTTTTGTAGATTTGGTGAGATTTGGCTTTGTTTTCTGTTTTTTTAAATATATTACATAATCTTGAGGTATCAATTAACATGGCTTATATTTTACTTTTGGTTGGTTTTTATCAGACGTTCATCTTGGAATAGCCAGAATTTCACATGCCATACATAAAATGAAATAGTAAGTAAATGATTGTGGGCAAAGTATATTACCCATATAGATAATATTTTTACTCAAATTTGTATTTTAAAATACAACTTAAGATTTTATTCAAATAAATACCACATTTCTAATGTATCTTACTTCCTAAGGACTAAAAATTAATAAAGAAGCACAAACACAAGGATTGGGTAAATGGATAGAAACCTCCATGAATGTTTCCTCCTACAATTAATTTTACTGCTATTTAGAAGCTGAGTAACCAACAAATTTTTGCAGCCACAAAATATTCTTAATTTTGAAATCAAATATTTTTCAAAATGTTCAAAGAGTATACTGAGAGTACTGAGTATACTGAAAGTTTACTACAGAGAGTATACTGTATTTTCAGTGCCACAAAGCTATCTGAATTATCCTTATCTCTTATAGTTAATATGTTATAGTAAGTTGACAAATGTATATTTGTCTTATGATCCTATTATAGTAAGCTATCCCTGAAGAATGCAAATATTGTATAGTTCATCATAGACATCATTTCCATTTTGCAGACATGATAATGGAATATATGGTGTTCCTACAACTTGAAAATATACTGTAGGACCAGCCGAGGTGGCTCACACCTGTAATCCCAGCACTTTGGGAGGCCAAGACGGGTGGATCATGAGGTCAGGAGATCCAGACAATCCTGGCTAACTCAGTGAAACCCCATCTCTAGAAAAATACAAAAAATTAGCTGGGCACAGTGGCACACGCCTGTAGTCCCAGCTACTCAGAAGGCTGAGGCAGGAGAATCACTTGAATCCGGGAGGTGGAGGTTGCAGTGAGCCAAGATCATGCCACTGCACTCCGGCCTGGATAACAGAGCAAGTCGCCATCTCAAAATAAATACATGTCTATATGTATTCTGTAATAAGTTTCAATGATTTATGAGCTTTAAATTACCATAATTTAAGAACTCTGATGTTAAATAAAAACATATCAGTTATATCACATCTTTTATTATCCTAGCCTAATATTTCATAGTACCCAATTTGAAAGAAAGACATTGATTGTCATGCAATAGTTATAGTATAATATGCTTGCTTAAGTTTCTTCCATGGGAATGATTTTTTTAGTGAAATTATGAATAATATAAATGATTGAAAATAGTATAAAGCAGTGTGAATTCCAATTTAATGTAAATATTGATACTTCTTTGGTATGTTATTAATATTTTAAATGGTTTAAATATTCAAGCACTTAAAAGAATAAATGAATTAACAAGGCAAAGTAAAGAAAAAAGGCTTAATAACATATTAAGTTTTGCTATTTAAATTTCTAAATTACATTCTGATTTTCAAAACTGAAACATTAATGAATGTGAAAAATTAGGGACAAATGCCACTTGTGTAAATGTTTGTTTTGTTCTGGCAACCTTAATACAAACGTCTGGAAATAATACACTGCTGAAAAGGCTTCTAAACCGTGGTGCCTTCAGAAGGAACTCTAAGCATCTCTTTCTGCCACTGACTTGCTGTATGTTGAGGTGCTACTAAGTACTAGTACAACTTGATTAATTTGTTAATAAAGGCACAATGTGGAAATCTGATCTGTAATTATGAGCATAGCCCCAGGAGTTTGGAGAAATTTCCATATATTCAGAACCCATTGTATGACCTTATCTGAAGCTCTTACTGCACTAAGCATTTTTATTTTGTCTTATAGTTATTTTATATATATTTTCCATCTTTCCATCAAATTATAACTTATTTAAAAAGACAGGATCAGGCCGGGCATGGTGGCTTATGCCTGTAATCCCAGCCTTTTGTGAGGCCAAGGCGGGCGGATCACGAGGTCGAGAGATCAAGACCATCCTGGCCAACATGGTGAAACCCCGTCTCTACTAAAAATCACCAACCACAGCTCCTGCTATTTAATAGGAAATTAGTATATCTTTAGTGAATAAATGAATTAAACATTGAATAAATGAATGAATGGATTAATGGATAAATAAATGAGTGAATGAGCTTTAGCTGTAGAATTTGTACTTAGAATTTGTATTGTACTCTACAGATACAAGACAATATGACTGTAATTACAAATGATACCTTGTTAACTTACTCTGAAACAGACTCTATTCTAATTTTTTTAAAATATGAACTTGTTCATTTGATTCTCACACAATCCAAAGAGCTATATTCTGTAATTCTTCTCTTCTAGATAAAGAAACTTAGAGAATATAAATGTGGCTGAAGCCAAATGGTTAGTGACAAAGCAAAACCTTAAACCCTGACAACGTGGCTTCTGATTCCAAGCTTTTAACTGCAATGCCTACAACCGGCAAAGCACTAGATGTAGGAAAGAAAAGGGTTAGTAGGACTGGAACTCCATCCTGAAGGAGTTCTCAGATGAGTGAGATGTGAGAAACAAGCAAGCAGGTAACTATAATGTAATATGGTCAGTGGTACCATAATGGGGCGGAGAAGATGCTCTTACTGTAGTCTAAAGGGTCATTAAAGAATTTTCAACTAGAGTAGCCAATCCCACTATTTGAATTATAACTAAGGTACAACTCAAAACATCATCTTAGCAATGACTATGTCATTTTCTGGGACACCACTTTGCAGAGCTCATTCAACAATCATATGCACAAAGTATAGTGGCACAAATAAGAGAATGATCAACTCAGTCTCAACGACTCAGAGAAGAATATAGAGGAGATGCCCCTTGAGCTAAAGGTGATTAGGTTGAGCCTGGGTGTGGGAATGGTGATGGAAGAAAGAGAGAGAAGCAAGCACTCTAGTGTGGAACCGCTTATGTAAAGACATGGCAGTATGAAACAATTCAATACATTTGAAGACACTATCGTACTTTAATATGGCTAGAATAAAAGGTAGAAGGAGAGCATTGAGAGATGAGGGTAGACAAGTTGTCAGGGATGAAGATAAGAAGGGTTGAAATGAGTTTGGGCTGTATCTTGGGTTTAGAAAGTTATGGAAGGATTTTAACAAGGGAATGGTACAAACAGATTTGGTTTTCAAAAGACACTCTTAGGCAAGGTGGACTGCTAAACCCAGATATTAAACTTTTAATACTAAAGGTAAAATAATAATAACACCAAAAAGAATAGCAGAGGTGAGAGATTGAGAGATAAATAGGAGATAGGCATTAATTACCAAATCTGGCAAGAAAAGGAAAGGAGTTGCAGGGATCTAGATAACTCCCAGTGTTTTGTTGGGGTGAAGTTAACCAGAATAAGAACATAAGAGAAGAAACAGAGGTTTTACATTTTAGGAGGAGGTAGAAATTAAAAGAAAACAATTAGGTTATTTCTAATCATTTTAGTTCAAGGCAATATCTAGTAGGTAGCTGGGTATAAAGTCCAGAATGGAGACCTAGATTTAAAGTTATCAGTAATGGTAACATGGTAATTTTAACCATGAGAGTAAATCAGACTCCTCATTGAGGCCGTTAGAGTGAAGAGATTACCAAAGACAGAAATCCAAGTAAAATTAGCATCAAGGAGTGACCCTAAAAGAGAAGTATCCTGCAGAAGCAAGCAAATTCAATGTGGATGAAGATGCCTGAGGAGGGTCAGCACTATGGATTGTTGTGAAAGCTGTGAGAGCAACCCATTTTGGCAAGAATGAAGAGTCAGCTCTGTCCTGTGCTACATCTATTCAGGGGACATCTGAAAATTAACCACAGTTTCTGACAATTGGGCAGTTAGTTACTGGTGACTTTTGCCAGAGTAGTTTCTGTGGAAAACTGAGAGTAGAAGCCAGATTTCTTTGAATTAAGGTTAATTACACAGATGAGGAAATAGAGACGTGGGTAATAAACTGCTCTTTTTAGAGATTAGGCTATGGAAAGAAGACAAGACTAATGTTATGCCTTGAGGTCTAGCTGCTGGTCTGATCACGTTTCCTTTCTGATTAATATGCCAGTGGCTGGGTGTATATCAGTAACTCCCTGACCTGCAAAGATATAACACCCTAGTATTTGATGAACTATACTACAGTGAACTTGCCATGTTTTCTGGGGTTTTTTTGCCAGTCTCCAACATTTTGAGCTTGTTTGCATTTTTCTCACATCTCTCTTGGGTCCCAGAGAAATAAGCAAAAGTTTTGATTTAACATGGGCCGAGCGTAGTGGCTCATGCCTGTAATCCCAGCATTTAGGAGGCCAAGGCTGGCGGATCACCTGAGGTTAGGAGTTCGAGATCAGCCTGGCCAACATGGTGAAACCCCGTCTCTACTAAAAATATAAAAATTAGCCGGGTGCGGTAGTAAGCACCTGTAACCCCAGCTACTCAGGAGGCTGAGGCAGGAGAATCACTTGATCCTAGGAAGCGGAGGTTGCAGTGAGCCGAGATTGTGCCAGGCCTGGGGATAAAAGCAAGACTTCATCTCAAAAAAAAAAAAAAAAAAAAAAAAAAAAAAAAAAAAAAAAAAAAAAATGAAGACGCCTTAAACCCATTTATTGTCCATGGCCTGTAGGCTTTAGGCAGTAAATGTAAGAGAAACTATAATTTTAAGTACAGGTTTTAGTAATTTCATCAGTATAATTACTTTAATTATTTAAGGTAAAAAATGTATGTTTTCTCAAGTAAAGAGAAAGCAAACTTTATGGTGGAAAAACTCCAGGAAAGCTAGTATACAATGAAGATCCCTCAACCTCTAGATTCTCTGTCCAAAAATTCCTGAAAGAGTTCTACATTTTAAAAAGTACAAAATTGGAAGTGAAGAGAGGGAAAGACAGAATATTCCACTGATCACCGTAGATCATCCCTCAATAAAGAAGTGCTTCAGCAAAATTAATAATGGATGACAGTATGCCAACTATTCATAGCCAGATTCCAATAAGGAAAAATTGGGGATTCAAAAATATTTGTTATTTTATTGTTATTTTTCACTGTGTTTTTTGCTTCCTGAACATGAGCAACTAAAAAAATTGTTTCTTCTAAGTCTGTTCTTTAAAGACTGTGAACTGAGTAGTCCCATTCTGCCATCTATGGGTCCAATTCATCAAATGTACACTATTACTTAAGAGAGAATTCAGTAATCAGTAAAACATAGTCATTTCTATAAGTAAAACATGTTGTACATGCTTTGTTTCTCACTTCCACAAAAGTACAAATATTTATTATAGGACACATATTCGAAAACTTGCCATCTAATGGGAAATAGGGAGAATTAATTAAGTTGGAGGAAAGCTGCATAAGCAAAGTGCTTAGAATTCACACAGACTTAGTTTAATATAACTCTCTCCTGAGACCTAATATATGGAAATATTTGGTACAAATTTAGCCTCATTCTTGATAGACTCATTGTTTATAGTCCCCAAATAGATAATGATAATATTGCTATGATGTGTGGATGCTAAACTCTTCTCAGGTGTTCCTAAAAATATAGTGTGAAATCTTTTGCTATAATATAAGGTTCTACAGGTTCTGATGATGATATAGGGATGTGTGTGTGTGTGTGTGTGTGTGTGTGCGCGCGCACACATCCACATGCCTGTGCACTCGTGTGTATGCATTTATTCAAAATAACAAGCATTTGTCTCAGAAATATTACACATAAAACATTCAAAGGACTCATCAAAGCTTTGTTTCTTCCCTGCCTTAGAAACCCTGTGGAGACAAGAATGAAGTCCCAATTTTAAGTGCTTTATGCAGTCAGGGCTTCTTTAACTTTCTGGAATGTCTCCTTTCATATCAGAGAAAATTTCTTCCCAGCTTGTTTAATGCGATGGGAATCTCTTCTTTTGAGATAAAAAAGAAGTCAGTAGCTGGTATGCAAAAGGAAATGGAAGAGGCTACTGGAGAAAGTAAGAATGTGAGTAATGTAACAGTTTCTCCCTGGTTAGATTCAACCGATGCAAGTGAACAGTACCTTTTGACTGATTTATCGAATATGAAACTAGCTGTGCCCTTGCAAGTAATATTGCAGCTCTCTGCTTGCTTCAAATATTCCCACATGCCAGTAAGCAACTGTATGGGCTCTGTTACTTTTGCCTATTATAATGAGCCCTGAAAGGTGATACCACAAATGTGAATGACTCATATTTTAGATAGAAATTTATCTCTCCTCTTGTAACTTAAAGAAGATAGGGTTTTCATTTTGGTTGAAAGAGACAGTAATAAATTTATACTTGGTGATTATTGAAGACAGAGTGCTGTGTAAGCCAACCTGCTTTATCCTCGCAGCTTTGAGATGTTAATGAGAAGGCTTTCCTGGGTGCTCTAGTAATAAATATTTGACAAAAATCAGGTTTTTGGTTGTAGGTAGAATTCGATCCAGCTATACAGGCCTATCAAACCGTTCTCCACCAAACAAAAATAACACACACAGACATAATCATCACACAAATCATGAATGTATACAAATTTGCTGAAATGGAATATGAGTAAAGCAAGAGAATATTTTTCCTCCCCAATCTCATGTGTACGTATTTTCAAGAAAATAGACACAGAATGGTCATTTAGTGGCATATGGGAGAGATGATAACCAGCAGGTTGAAGCAGTCAGAATGACTGTTGAAGTTCATGGTGCTCCGGGTCACCAAATTGCCTCTAGTGAAAACAATGTATCAGTCAGGGGAGCTTTAGTTATGTTTGTTAACTGACAGAAATTTGGAGATAGAAGATGTCTCAGATTTTATACATTCAATTTTCTTCCAACTTTTTAAAGCAATGGAATCCTTTATTTCCCCAAGTAAAACCTATAATAAAGATAAAACTGGAGTTACTTGGTTGAATTGGAGATAAGTTTTATTTTCCTACCCATCACATTACATAGCGGCCTTGAAGCCTCTCAAGAGGTCATACAGTTCCATATTATTTGTTTTGAAAGCTTCTTGTCTAAACCAGTTTTTTCACTTTATAGGTGAGGAACCTGAAGCCCAAATAGGGTGAGTCAGAGTCCGAAGTCAAGCAACATAACTAGAGCTAGAACCTCGTTTTTCCTACCCTTGTTCCAGTGCTTTTCCCACTACACAGGTGGAACACCAAAGCCTTTGAATCAAGCAGATCTGAGTTAAAACTATAATTCTGCATGAAGGATTGTGGACAGTTTAGTCATCTCACCTATAAAATAGGGGAAAATAAACTATTTTTATAGGGTTATTGCAAAGATTTAAATTAGAGGACATGCAAAAGGGCCAATAACACTGCTAGTCTAAAACAAGTGCCTATTAAATGCTAGTTTCCTTTTCTGTCCTTGTTATGTATAATTCAAATGTTGAAGGGTAAACACAGGCAAGCATAGATCTATATAACCTGAATGACTGTGTAACTTTATTTCACTGGATAGACAAATTAACAGCACTGGTTCTTGGATTCATTTATTAGTGCACTATGTATATCATTATGATATTGTCCTTTTTATTAGAATTATTAATTAAATCAGCTATGCACTTAAGCATTCACTTGTAATGAGTAAAAAAAAATGGGCAGGTTGATAGAGAGGTTGTACAAGATTAATTACTCTACTGATGTGTTTCTCTCAGGTTAAGAGGCAATTTGACAGCAGCATCTTCAAGTTACGGGTACAGCACATACATTCCCCACAGCTGACAAGGGTCAGTACATTCTGAAAGGAAAGGAAGCTTTGCTATTTGGTGTTGTCATTGATCAGCCTTGAAACATAGCTTGCTTATGAGGATTAGGTACCAAAAGATATAGAAAAATAAGATAGAGTTTTCAATTTAATCATGAAATTTTACTAGAAGCCCTACGTTGGAGTCAAACTGGCCTTATATTGGAGAGCTCCATTGCACTTAACTGCCTGGCTTCAATATATCAATCTATAAAATGAGGAGACTAGACTGGCTAATCTCCATGTTACAGATCCTAAGAAATCTATGCATGTTTAAAAGACAGTAGTACGTATGTATTGATTGTTATTTTTTAAAGTTTAACTTACTCCTTAACAAAGTAGAAGTGCTGCCAATATTTTTACATTCTGTACATTTTTGTTGTTATTGAGCTCAAAATTTTTTTTGATAAAAAGTGCATTTTAATGTGCTTGTAGTGAGTTTCCATAAAACTTAGCCCAAGAATACTGCTGGACTAATCATTTTGTCATCTCTACACAGAATTATACTCTCCAGAGAAATTTCCTTTATGTTCACATTTGCAACAGTCTTGGCTAGTAACCTATGAAAATGGTACTAGAATAGACTTTCTTGCTTGCTATTTTATTTCACATAGCTCTAATTCTATAACAAATTAGGCCAAAATGTGACCTGAGTCTATGGGGTTTGTGGCTATTAGGGCTTTGTAAAAATGAAAACATGCTAACATTTCCAGCCAAAGCAAAACATATTAACAAAGTCTTTCTTCAGTATGTCTTTCCTGATCTTTTCTCTTACAAAGCCTTTTGGAGGTCCTGTGAGAGATTTCTTTCCCAGCACTTCTGAGAAGTTTTTTGGAGCATATTACCCAATGTGCACTGTGTTCCCTGTAATTGTGACTCAATCTAAAGTGGGATCCAATAGTTTGAGCACATAATTAAGTGGCAAAGTCTGGGCCACTGTATCACCTTCACTTCTGTGCTATGATTTCTTTCTCTGAAAATGGAAATGTGACCCGTAATAAAAGATCCAGGAATATGTGTGAACAAAATGATTATTATGACGTGCTCAGTGCCGTTGTGATTAAACTTCCTATTTCTCCTCAGTCAGAGTGAAACATAGTTAATAGGGCACTCCACTAAACAAAAAAGTAAAGCAAAATTGCCTCATTTTTTGCCATTCTGATGTTCTAGATAAAGGTAAAAAGAGGAGGAATTAACTGTGAAAGCAATAATATTTCAGTGGGCCACTCTTTCTCCAAAGCACTGTAAATTCAGTTTTAGTATCCATAAAACTGCTAGGGAAAAGACTGAAAATGGCATGTCTTCATTGAATGTGTCTATTCAGTCAGTGTGGACTGGATTTCCTTTCTTATAAATGTAATTCAATTGGGATTTCTCTACAGAGATACAAATTAGCTATCCACCCAGTATATAGTTAAATAAGATTTGAATAAATCAAGAAAGACTTGCTTTTATGGAAATGTTATTTCACCTGTGCCCTGGCCAGGCATTTATAGTAGGTTGGATTTTCCAAATTTTAGCTTATTTTTAAGCAAGATTTCTCCTTCAACAGTTTTAAATAAATGAAGCAACTTCAGTTTCTAGCTCTAAAATGTGTTTTTTAGATAGTTGCATAATCTTCGGTTCCTTTCTTTGAGTAAATCCAATTAGTGCATATGTGGAGCTGCCTAATTAGTGAGGCAGATCATAATTCTTGTTGAAGAACCATTAAAGTCACTACTCAGTCCACTTAAAAGGAATTTCCAGTTTTCTAAAATACTTTATAAGACAAGAGTAACAAGCTGTTTTCCTAAAACTGGCAGAATAATAGTATATGCTTTAAGAATTAGTGACCGTAACTACAGGGAAATTTGTATTTTCTCAAAAAAAATATAACTCCTTAGGAGCACTGTAGTTTATAATATGCTTACAAAATGTAGATAATAACTATAATCAAACTGACTAACATTAACTAAGTAGATACATTTTAGGAAGACTTGCATAAGCGATAGATGCACATCAACTCTGCAGGCTTAACTCTGCTGGAAAAGGATAAATTGAAAGGGTTTATTTCTCTCAAGCCAACATGTGCCTGTTGGAAGCCATATTTGACATCCTTTCTTACGCCCATTTTGCTTCATTCTGCAGAACCACCTGTATTTCTCTAACATTCTTCCAGCCAGCAACACCTGAAAAAAATGAGCCTCACATGCTAAAATCATCACCATCATGATAAATCTTCCATTTATTATTTTCATTTCCTGGTTATTACCATGCTCCTTAATTCTTTTCTTTCTCTTATTATTGTGATTGTCACATATTTTTTAAAGTTTTTTTTTAATTACTGACTCACATTAGTGATAGGCTCTCACCTGTTATTTATATATTATTTATTTACTTTTACTTTCTGTATCCTTTCCTCTTATTTTCTTTCTCTTATTTAAGTCCCCAACTTAGGACTTAAATCATCACCAAAAGAGGCAGATGCATGCTTCTCTAACTAAGAGTATAGATTCAGAATGGAATCAAACAGCCTCTGAATAGGCAAGCCCGAAATTGCTTTTGAAAGCTTCATCACTGAAAATGTAATCAAACTTAGCTTACCCAAAATTGATTTAAGTTACAGCCTAAGGGCCAACCTTTGACCAGGGCAGTGTTCACACTTGCATTGATTCTGCCTGCAATTGAATTACTCAGGCAATTCTGTGCGCCTTCAGCTTTAGCCCTGGAGTGCAAATGGCCAATTTGGGAGGCAACTTGCTTGTGCTTGAAATTTGCAGAAAGATTTTCTCATACATTTCTCGGGGAAAGCAGGCTTACTTTTTAAAAATATTATCTTAGTCACAGAATTGGCTGCTCAAAGCATATTTTGTTTTCTAGTTTTCATATTTGTTTTGATTTGAGAAAACTCTGTTTCTCCCAGAAAATCTCTTCTGACTTTGAAAATATGAGGTCTACTCCTTTCATATGTGTACTAAAATTTAGAGGAAATGAAAATTAATGAGAAAAAATAAGACAAAATAATATCCTGCTATTAGATAGAGGGAAATGCCAGAAACACATTACATTTTATAGTTTTAGAGGCAAAAGTGAGAAAAATTATCATTAGGGAGCAAAAGAATACTCTGTAGTTCTGTATAGAATTATATCTATGACAAATCCCTCCCTGTCTTTCCAAAATATTTTATAAGATTGGCATGAAAAAACATTACAAGATGATTTTCTGCATCATAATAGGTTTAACATTTTGTTTAACATTTATATTTTTTAGTTTCTCCCTTTGTACTGTATATCAATTCTATATTATCTACCCTACTCATAAAACTTCTTTCATTTTCACATAACTATACCATCTCCATGTGTTTATTTCACATAATTATAAAAAATGTTCAATTGCATACCTTGCAAAAACTTCTCCATATTTCTATTCAGTCTTCCTAAGTAAGATTTTAATGACCTCACTATTTTACACTTAGCGGTGAATTGTTAAATATTTAACTGAAGTAAAGGATGTATGTAGGTCAGGCATAGTGCCTTGCTCCTGTAATCCCAGGATTTTGTGAGGCTGGCGCAGGTGGATTACTTGAGCCCAGGAGGTTAAGACCAGCTTGGGCAACATGGCAATATCCCATCTCTACAAAAAATAAACAAAATTAACCATGTGTGGTTGCATACACCTGTTGTCCCAGTTACTTGGAATGCTGAGGTGGGAGGATCACTTTGGCCCAGGAGGTCAAGGCTGTGGTGAGCTGAGATCACACCACTGCACTCCAGCCTGAACGACAGAGTAAGACCCAGTCTCAAATTAAGTTTTAAAAATAATAATAATTTGTGTAACAAAATTTACAAATAATAAAATATGCATTTATCTTTATTGCAAATTCCATATAGTCAGTTGCTTCTCAGATATTGTTTCAATGGTTTTTGCCAGAATCGTGTATCTGTAACCAGCCTATGATTGTAATCCATGTATGTGACATGCATGATGTGGCACATGGAGCTGTGTTCCACCTATGAGGATTATTCTAACTTGAATAAGGGATGATATTTTTATGGTAATGAGACAGATGAAAATAACCTGTGCAACTTTTTTGCTGAATCAGAGCAGAGTTTTGGAATACTGCCAGAAAATTCCCCCAGTTTTTTGTGTTAATTAATGGCTACAGCATGACACATGTTATATTTAATCCTGATTAACATTCACTTCATCATTTTCTTAAGTCTCAACAATCAACTAAGCAATAAATCAACTTGTAACTTGGAGCATTTGCCTGTTTCCATGGCATAAACATTCCCATCATGGCTGATTTTAAGCTACCAAATGATGTTACTGAATGCAGAGTTGGGAAGAGATGTGCACACACCATTTTATAATATTTCTACAGTACAGACACAGGGATGTAAATAACCTGAAGATTATAAATAATAGTAAACTGTAGTAAAATAATTTGGAGGTAGTGAGGTTGGAATAGTTATTGCATTTGTGTTTAGTATCATTTATTAATTCAAAACTTATAGAATTTAATTTTAATAATGGCTGTGTTTAATAACTCACAGAATTTCTAAAAAATTCTCAATTGGCTCTTATAATCTAGTATAAGCCAGCTTTAGCATGCCACTGTCTACTTGAGTGGCTACAAAGGACAACAAAATCCCTCCACATATAAACTGCATGTCTCTAGACAAATTACATAACCTCACTTATCTTCAGTTAGTCCACCTGTAAAATGGAGTTAAAGGAGCAATACTTAGCTCACATGGAGATGGAAGAATTAAATAAGATAGACATAAAGTGCTTGGGTCCTAGTAGGGATTTATACATTATGGCCTTTCTTTACCCTCTTATATAACTTCGACACCCCCTCCCCATTATTTTTATAATTTTATTCACTTTATTTTGATATAAGAATGATTCTATTCGGTCTCTCCAAATCCATATAATGACCTCTGACAAAACTGGGATTTTATTTTGTCTCTATGATAAACTCTTGCTTAAGTAAATATTGTCACTTGCATGCCACATTTCTTGTTTAAATTTGCTACAACGCAAAACATTTCTTTCTTACCATTGACCCTTGCTATGATTCATTCCCACTCCACAGTAGATTTTAAGCAACATTATTTCTTTAGATCTAAGGTATGAGGCCTCAGAGGATGCTTATTTTGCAATATTTTAATTCTATGAAGCCAGAGGGAAAAACATGTAACCTGGTCATAAAAAGTATTCAAATATTAGGGCATATAAGCCTGCATATTAACATCACAATAGGTTCCAAATCCATTGTTATCTTTCCTCTAACCTGGCTAGAGTCAAAGGAGGAGGAATCTGTAGGTTAAACTGCTTTGAAATAGGTGGAATCAGTTCCCTTTCATATCATCCTCTTCCCTACAAAAAAAAAAAAATCGTAAGTAGTTTTATTATTTTGTTTTCCGATTCTTCTTATTGAAAAGAAGAAAACACATTTGTAGGCTGCATGCTTGGGACATAAGATCAACCAGTAATGTCATAATTTTAAAACTTCAGTATTTATTCACTTATTCAGTTTATAGACTATCTATCTATATGCCTAGTCCCATGCTGTGTTGGGAATATAAAGTTGAGCTAAAATAACTTGATTCATTACTTTTGGAGATTGTCAATTTTGAAAGGGAGGTTGGCAACGCAAGCAATTATCACAGAATGTAGTTAATTCTTAGGGATGATAGAAAGAATGACTAATGTGAGTAATAGGAATCTCATGTGGCTGGAACACAAAGGACAATTACAGGTAAAGTGGATATAGCTGGGTGAAAAGGAAGGCAGATGCTAGCTTCCAAAGTGGCCTTGCAAGGAAATGTAGTATAAATAATATGAGCCAAAAACTTCTTTTCATATACTATCACTAGCTTTTAAAATGTAGTGACAAATGAACAGTGATTACTAGAATAATGTAATACTTTATTTCTTAAGATATGTCATAATGCATGTAAAATAATCCCAGTTACTAACATGAAGCCTAGTGTTTGTCTCTGCCTTAAATTCTCTATGACTTTTAATACTCTCAGTGTACTTATTTATCTTCTCCTCGTGCGTTTCTGGAAAATCATATATACTTGTACAATTTTTTTCTTAAAGGAAGAGTAATTACTTTGCTGTTGATCTATTATGCTGATCAAATAGTAAGATAATAAGTACTGAGCTATTTAATGAGATGTTTAAATTTTTTTTAACATAACCTTCCCTAACTTTTTTCTAGTACACTGTAAGTCTATTTATTAATTCATATCATATTTGTTTGGTCTAATCTTTTCCTTCAAATTATACAGGCTGTTTCCAGAAGCCCCCCAAAGACATTTGTGAGCAAAATCTTCCATCTCTGAGTAATGTAATAAATAGTCTTGCCCCTGAATGATTCCATAAAGAACTTCTCTGTATGTAACACCTTGTCTTTTCATTAGAAAATTGCCTGATTAATAATATCATAGTAACAGCTGATGAATAAATATTAAAACTTATTTTAGAGACCTGAAAAATAGCCCATAAAGATAGTTTACCAATACAGCTACTGTTTATTCTGTCTAATGGGTTACTAGCCATAGTATATACTGTCACCATTCCCAGACCAATGAAGGGTTAAGTTCTCTAGAGGAGAACTTGCCTTGGTATGCTCGTTTTTCATTTCATTTTGTTTTGCTTTCATTTCTAATAACTTATATCTCTAGTCCCAGCCTACTATCTTAAAATTGTTTATAATAGGAGCCGGATGAGAGAGGTAAAATAGCTTAGTGCAAATCCAGCATCACTATTAATCAGCAAGTATAATATAAATGCTTATGTTTCTCACACCCTACTAACTTATGGGTGTGAGAAAAGAGAAGTATTAGGAGAGAAGTACAGCAGCCCTTATTCAGTATGGCTCATGTAAGATCAGACTTAGTATCTAGGCTCAATTAGAGAATAAGGAAAGACAGAATGTAATGCACTGCTATATCTTGATACAGATAATCATGACTTCAGGAGTTCAGGGAGAATGTGTATCAGTACTGGGAAAAAATAGCTCCAAGCGAGTATTCTGCTGATGGTGATTCAGAATCATTATCTTCAAATATAAAGGACAACATTATTATCTTTTGTGATTTAACAATAGTTGAATTCAACGTGAGATAGACCAAGCTTTTAACAGTTTTGGAAAATATTGTGTTATGTTATTGTTGCTGTTATTGTCGTTGTTTACAAAGGAGAGTTCAGCAAAGAGACAAGCTTAGAAAGAGGATGCTTTCAGACTAGAAATTGGGCTGATTACCACATAGATAGATAACAGAAAAAATCTGGAACCTATTATAATATTTTGAAATGACTCTTTAAAGTACATGTGCATGTATATAGCTAGATTAAAAATCACCCAATATTGATTTCAGTTCTTCATGACCAGTATTATGTGTACTGATTGAAACCAACCCCTTCTAAAAGAGCAGGAGATATGTAGTCATCTGGGTTTCTGTTTATATTTCTCACTTCAGAGGGTCTTGGCTGTCCCTCCAACATTGTTGACAGCTTTTTGTGTTTCAGCCATGTTATAAGCTTCTTCATAGGTGATCACTTAAAGCTATAAAATTCTAGCATGACTTATTTAAAATAACTTCTGAAGTCCTAATGTCTAAAAGAAAGGTCTAGAAAGAAACAAAAGCAAATTATTTCATCTACATTTTACTTTTTACCATTAAAATTCCGTTCAACCAAAGTGCTTACAGACCCTCTACCAAAAAGGCAGGAATGTTCCAAAAACTAATTTATCATTTTTTTATTCAATATTAAAATTCTTTGAGATTTGATTAAAAAAACTACAATTCTGTGAATAACTTTCTAGACAACTTCTCTAAAGCATCTGTGTTAGTTAGAATTAGGAACAGCGGCAAGTGACAAAACCCAAAATAACAATGACTTAAACAACTTTATTTTTCTCTCACATGGAAGCCCGCAACAGGCAGTTCAGGACGTAGAATAGCAGCACTATATCAAAGACAGAGCCCCCTTCTATGATTTTGTTCCAATTGGTAACATCCATTCCCAGGGTTATTTTATGGACCAAGGTGGCCACTTCAGTCCAAAGCATCATATCTATACTTCAGATTGTAGGAAGAGGAAAAGGTCTCATCCCCTCCTTTTGTAAAGACTTCTCCAAATCTATAGACAACACCTACACTTATGTCCCACTGACCTTTACCTACATGGCCACATTTAGCTGCATGGGAAGTCAGAAATTTTGTTTCTCGCTAGTATTGTTTGCGAAAAAATTGTGGTTATCTTATTATAGAAAAAGGGTATGATGGATATTGAAAGAAAACTAGTAGTCTTTACTACAATCTGCCCCTTTGTGATGCAACTATCTAGTCATGCCCTTCCTTGTCCGTATAGAACACACTCTTTCCTATCAAAGATAGAAAACCATAGTTTCTTCATCAAGATACTAGATAACTGAGGGCTCAAATCTCTGAGTGAGTCACATTCTCTTCATCAGCCTGAAAGTGACATATTGTCTGATGATCTTGGGGTTAAAACAAGGTTTTTTTCTGCCACACACAAGCCCAACATACTATGGTGGAATATGAACCAGAAAACTGCGATAGGACTCTCACACTGAGAAGAGGAAACAGGAAAAA